>NC_090650.1:221919411-222269411 GCF_040937935.1 Hyperolius riggenbachi
GCTAAGGCGAGGCGTTGGACTAAAGAATGCCCGCATGTCGGATATCACCATGAGATCGCTGGAGTGTCCTGTCCTTGCCTGCGTGGACATGGGAGAAGGATTACTGGCAGTGGTACCTTTATTGCGTTGTGCTGTGACATCACCCTTAAACGCATTGTAAAGCATAGTTGCCAGCTTCTTCTGCAAGTGCTGCATCCTTTCTGCCTTCTGGTGATTTGGAAACATCTCCGCCACTTTGTGCCTATACCGAGGGCCTAGTAGCGTGGCCACCCAGTACAGCTTATTCCCCTTGAGTTTTTTTTATACGGGGGTCCCTCAACAGGCTGGACAGCATGAAAGACACCATCTGCACAAAGTTGGATCCAGACGTACTATCCATCTCCTCTTGCTCTTCCTCAGTGACGTCAGGTAAGTCCTCTTCCTCCCACCAGCCACGAACAATACCACAGGAACGTTGAGCAGCACAAGCCCCCTGCAACACCTGCTGCCGTTGTTCTTCTGTCGCCGCCTCCTCCTCCAAAGAAACACCTTCCTCATCATCCGAGTCTGACTCCTCTTCCCCACATGATTCTTCCTCCTCCTCCCCCCTCTGTGCTGCCACAGGTGTTGAGGAATCATCTGGTTCTGATGATAATTGATCCCACGATGCTTCGTCCTGTAACTGTTTCTGTTCACGCTCCTCCACAGCTTGATCCACCACTCTACACACGGCACGCTCCAGGAAGTAAGCGTACGGGATCAAGTCGCTGATGGTGCCTTCACTGAGACTCACCAGGTTGGTCACCTCCTCAAACGGCCACATGAGTCTGCATGCATTTCGCATGAGTGTCCAGTTGTTGGGCCACAACATCCCCATCTCCCCGGAGTGTGTCCTTCTACTGTAGTTGTAGAGGTACTGGGTGACGGCTTTCTCCTGTTCTAGCAGGTGAGAGAACATAAGGAGGGTCGAAATTCCAGCGAGGTGGGCTATCGCAAATCAGGCGTCTCACTGGCAACTTGTTTCTCCGCTGAATATCGGCAAAGTGTGCCATGGCCGTGTAAGACCGCCTGAAATGCCCACACAACTTCCTGGCCTGCTTCAGGACGCCCTCTAAGCCTGGGTAATTTGACACAAATCTTTGAATGACTAGATTCAGCACATGTGCCATGCAGGGTACATGTGTCAGCTTTCCCAAATTTAAAGCAGAAATGAGATTGCTGCCATTGTCACACACTATGTTGCCGATCTCCAGCTGGTGCGGGGTCAGCCACTGATCCACCTGTTTGTTAAGAGCAGCCAGGAGAGCTGCTCCAGTGTGACTCTCCGGTTTGAGGCAAGACATGTCTAAGATGGCGTGACACCGTCGTACCTGGCATGCAGCATAGGCCCTGGGGAGCTGGGGCTGTGTAGCTGGAGAGAAGATCGCAGCACCAGCAGAGTTGAACTGACACTCAGCCAAGGAGGAGGAGGATGACGACAGTGAAGAGGATGTAGCAGGAGGAGAGGAGGTGGCAGGAGGCCTGCCTGCAAGCTGTGGAGGTGTCACAAGTTGGTCCGCTTGCACAGCCACGTACTCCCTGCTTGTCAGCGGTCACCAGGTTGACCCAATGGGCTGTGTAAGTAATGTACCTGCCCTGACCGTGCTTGGCAGACCAGGCATCTGTGGTCAGGTGGACCCTTGACCCAACGCTGTGTGCCAGAGATGACACCACTTGACTCTCAACTTTACGGTACAGTTTGGGTATCACCTTTTTAGAGAAATAATTGCAGCCTGGTATCTTCCACTGCGGTGTCCCAATGGCCACAAATTTGCGTAAGGCCTCAGAGTCCACCAGCTGGTATGGTAAAAGCTGGCGAGCTAAATGTTCCGCCAAGCCAGCTGTCAGACTCCGGGCAAGGGGGTGACTGACAGAAATTGGCTTCTTATGCTCAAAGATTTGCTTCACAGACACCTGGCTGCTGTGGGCAGAGGAGCAGGAACCGCTCAAGGTTAGAGGCAGAGTAGAGGAGGGTGGCTGTGAAGGTGCAAGGGAGAAAGCGGCTGAAGATGCTGCACCTGAAGGAGGAAGAGGAGAAGGAGGGTGGCTTTTCTTTTGTGTGCTGCTTTTGCTCAGGTGCTCTTCCCATTGCAGTTTGTGCCTTTTCTCCATGTGCCTTCATAAGGCACTTGTCCCTACATGGGTGTTGGCCTTTCCACGGCTCAATTTTTGGAGGCAGAGAGAACAGATGGCATTGGTCTGATCTGAGGCAGACACATTAAGAAATTTCCAAACCACTGAGCCCCCCTGTGGTGATGGCACTATGGTGGCATCAGCAGCTGACGTTGAAGGGCATGTTGGCTGGCTGTCCATAGGTGGTGATACATGGCGCCGGACACTGCCACCAGCTGTTTCTGACGACGAGCTCCCCCTGCTTCTTTCAGGAACTCGTCTCCTCCTACTCCTCTCTGACTCCCCCTCTGAACTGCCCCCCTGTTCATCTCCTTTATTGGGAACCCACGTGGCATCCGTATCATCGTCATCATCATAATCATCCTGCCCAGCTTCGCTTGCCTCAGACAGATCCAAAACTGCATCAACAGCAGGTACTTCATCATCCTCCTCCTCACACGTTACGTCCATATTGTCGCCTAACTCAGAAATATGAGGTGGTGTAACTTGCTTAGCGCCTTCATTTTGTTGTAACAATAATGGCTGTGCATCAGTGATTTCCCACCAATTAACTCCTGCAAAGTGTCCTGCAAAGTGTCAAATGCAGCGGATGTGGTGCTTGTAGTAGCGCTGGTGGCTGCGGAAGATGAGGTGTTCTGTGTTAAATAGTCAAACACGTCCTGACAATCTTGGGAGTTGATGGAACGTGCCTTCTTCTGAGCACTGTACTTTGGTCCAGGGCCACACAAAATCACATCAGCACAACCTTGAACAGACCTGCCGGGTGGCCTTCCTCTGGGTCTGCCTCTATCTCTGCCTCTACCTGTTTTGTCCGTTTTGTCCATATCGGGGGGGAGGGGATGAAGTGAAAGGTATGCACTGACTTGACTAATACAATGTGCAGTCACACAGGTGCAGTTAACAGGTATGCACGGAGTGGTATATCACACTGCATGCACTCACCTAGGTAGGTGGGTGCACTGAACACAACAGGTAGGTATATGCAGTGATGGGTATTACAAATGTGCACCTGTCTCACACACACGTACCGTGAACAGGTACAGTGACTGGTGGTATTAAATATCACACTGCGTGCGCTCACATAGGTAGGTGGGTGCACTGAAGTGAACAACAGGTAGGTATATGCAGTGATGGATGGGTATTACAATGTGCACCTGTCACACACACACAGGTACCGGACAGGCACAGTGACACTGCGTGCGCTCACGTAGGTAGGCAGGTGCACTGTGAACAACAGGTAGGTATATGCAGTGATGGGTATTATAATGTGCACCTGTCACACACAGACAGGTACTGGACAGGCACAGTGACACTGCGTGCGCTCACGTAGGTAGGTGGGTGCACTGTGAACAACAGGTAGGTATATGCAGTGATGGGTATTATAATGTGCACCTGTCACACACAGACAGGTACTGGACAGGCACAGTGACACTGTGTGCGTTCACGTAGGTAGGTGGGTGCACTGAAGTGAACAACAGGTAGGTATATGCAGTGATGGGTATTATAAAGCGGGCCACAAAAAAAAAAAATAGATCACAAGAACAAGATTAGCTCTCAAAAGAGCTGTTGAGGAGTTCTTTTTTAGCAATAAGAATCAGCAAGGAGCAAGCTAACAAGCCTACAAGAGCCTAACTAAGCTTTCCCTATGAGAGTCTGCAGCAGCTCTCCTTTCTCTAATTACTGCAGGCACACGAGTGAGTGAAAAGCGTGACACTGCCTGCCTTTTATAAGGGGGGTGGGGCTCAGGAGGGAGTGTAGCCTGATTGGCTACAATGTGCCTGCTGACTGATGTAGAGGGTCAAAGTTGACCCCAATGATGCACTATGGGAGCGAATCGAACTTCCGGAAAAGTTTGCGGTTCTCCGTGAACGCAAACCACAGAAGTTCGTTGGGAACCGTTCGCCGGCGAACCGTTCGTGCCATCTCTACTAAGGATAACACTGTTTATTTTTAACATTGCAGAGTAATTAGCATGAGAGAAGACAATACTGTCTACACATAATTGTACATTGCTAGCCATTGCATCTCATATATTGGCATACATATGAGTGAGCATTTCTTTTTCTTTTTCTTCTGGTATATGAAGTGAGAAGTAGGTAGATTTGTACCTGTGCCACAAAGTTGCTACACCTGCCTTTCCTTTAGCTCCCTTTACTGTCACCAGAAACATTGGTTATGATTTTGGGTACCAGTTTACACATGAACCTTGTATAGAAACAGTAATAGGATCCCAGGCAAGCAAAGCAGCCTGTTTTATTGAGAGGGGAAGAGGGAGGATGAGTGGGAGGTGCAGCATTGTGAAGAATTCTGTAAAATACCAACAGTGTCAGTCATTAGGGCTCTAACACAATGGTTTACTAAGAGCAAAGTCAGTGGCATTGCGAAACACCTATACTCACACTAGATTTTTACTTATCACAAATGATAACTTATAACAATGAAAGTGTAGTGTGTACAGTGCTGCCCATAATTACTCATACACCTGGCAAATTTTGAGATAAAGTTACTATTATTTAATCAGCAAGTCATTTTTTGACAGGAAATGACATAGATGTCTCCCAAAAGATAATAAGACGATGTACAAGAGGCATTATTGTAGAAAAAAAATTCTTAGCTTTTATTTACATTTGAGCAAAAAGTGTCCAGTCCAAAATTATTCATACCCTTCTTAATAATCAATAGAAACACCCTTATTGGCTATTACAGCAATTAAGCACTTCCTATAATTGCAGACCAGCTTTTTGCATGTCTCTACAGGTATTTTTGCCCATTCATCTTTAGCAATGAGCTCCAAATCTTTCGGGCTGGAGGGTCTTCTTGCCATCACCCTGATCTTTAGCTCCCTCCACAGATTCTCAATTGGATTCAAGTCAAGACTGTAGCTGGACCACTCAAAAACGTTCCAGACTGCCTGATGTTGTTGTTGAGAATCATCATGTATTGCTCTTTTTTTATGGTGCTGTTGACTGTGATTAGGTTCCCAGGTACATTGGCTGAAAAACACCCCCCAAAGCATTAGATTTCCACCACCATGTTTGACAGTGGGGATGGTGTTCTTTGGGTTGAATACTTCTCCTTTTTCACGCCAAATGAAAGAAACATCATTGTGACAAAACAATTCAATTTTTGTTTCATCTGAACATAACACAGAAGACCAAAAGTCTTATTCTTTGTCCAGATGAGTATTTGCAAAGGCCAAAAGAGTTTTTGTGTGCCTTATTTGGAGAAGTGGCGCCCTCCTTGGTCTGCATCCGTGGAACGCAGCAGTGTGCATTGTCCATTGGATTGTCTGCCTCGAGATATTTCCAAAAGCAAAGCTCAGATTCACCAGGATGGCCTTGGTGGTGATCCTTGGATTCTTTTTCACCTCTCTCACTACCCTCCTGGCCAGCACAGGTATCACTTTTGCCTTCCGACCACGTCCTCTGAGATTTTCCACAGTGCGAAACATCTTGTATTTTTTAATAATTCTTTGCACTGTAGCCACTGGAACTTAAAAACATTTAGAAATGGCCTTGTAGCCGTTTCCTGACTTGTGAGCAGCCACAGTGCGCAGCCGCAGGGCCTCACTGAGCTCCTTTGTCTTAGCCATGACAGTCCACAAACCAACTGCAGAGAGCTGCTGTTTTTCACCTGTTGAGTTGATTAAAACATCTTTTCCCAATTAATCAAGGTAATTAGGATGCTTTAGAACAGCTTGGACTATTTGGAATGGTATAGAACTTTGGATTTTCCCTCAGACTGTGACAGTTTGTGAAGGGTATGAATAAATTTGAACTGGACACTTTTTGCTTAAATTTTAATAAAAGCTGAGAAATGGTTTTGTTTTTTTCCCCACAATAATGTCTCTTGTACATAGTTTATTATCTTTTGTAAGGCACCTATGGCATCTCCTGTCAAAGAATGACTTGCTGGTTGAATAAAAGTAACTTTAAGTCAAAATTTTCAGGGGTATGAATAATTATGGGCAGCACTGTATATGTAACTCCACTATCCATGAGGTCTGGAGACAGCTGCGGTGCACATGTAATCTTCCACTGAATGTACAACAGGATGAGTAGTGACCACTGAAGACTTTTAATGCACAGCTGTAAAGTACAGATGCTCCCTACATGGAATGTAAATGAATGAGCATATTCATCTCGCATCACTACTACTCCTCACAATTATAACCAGGGCATGACTGTACATTGCAGTGACAGTTAATTAATCTGCTAAATATATACTGCACAAGAACAGACAGGGTACATGACCAAATAACTAAGTCACAAACCCGAACATGAATTGCAGGAGAGCTCATAAGACTCAGTACTTTCACACATCAAGCTATGTAATACCGTGATTTAATATAATATTATATATGGCCCTTCACTTGTTCTTCTTGCAGCCTTATCCTAAACACATTTAAATATGTTTTCCTTCACGAAACAACACTCAATACAGTTTAATGGGAAATGAAAACTGTATTTTAGTAGGTTGTACATTTTTTTAAAATAAAAAAAATGAAAATGACACACTGGCACAAGTATCCAGACTCTGCACTGTACTACACTGAATTTAGCCCTGGTGCATTCCATTCTACTGAGTGTTATTAAAGCGGATATTCTTATGAAACACCACAGCTGTGAAACCGCTCTCATCCAGATCTGCAATACCGTAATCTGCTCATGCCAAGAGACAGAGACAAGTTCTCCAATCTGATTTTGCTGGACCTCTCTGCAGCTTTGATCACCCCCAGAGTTCACCTCAAAACTTTTGCAGCCAAAGCCTTCTGTCATGCTGCCCCTGCACTTTGGAACACCCTACTACACTCAGTTAAGGCAGCTCCATAGCTGGAGGTGTTCAAATTCAGACTGAAAGTCCACCTATTTAGTCTGACATTTATGGACATGTAGATGTTTCCTTTGTAGCAAATTGACACCCCAACTGATTACTGCTCTGAGACCTGCTTATGGGCTTTGGGTCCTCTGCGAAAAAATGTTTTACAAATGTTGTTGTCTACTTTAGAGATTTTTTACTGTTACAGTTCCTGGAGAGTTTTATCTTCATAGAACCCTGAGGGACTGCTTAAAGACAGGTTCAATAAAAATTACCTACATGTGGATTTAAATAGTTTCCCATATAGCGACTATCAACGGAAGGTAATGAGTGTTACGGGATGAGGGTAAAAATGACTACAAATAAGGTTGGCTGTAACATACTAAAAAATAAAGAGGTGTGAATAATTGACTCATTGGTTATTTGGAACACTGTATCAGATGTAGCTGCCATCCATTTACATGCAGTACATAATTACATGAAAAAAGAGTCATATTTTAGCAATATTTTAAATGCATATTAAACTTTTGTTGATTTTTTTTATTTTGTATACAAGGAAAGCTTAGAACTTGAGTCCTTCAGTTCCTGTGATAAAGGTCACTAAATCAAGGAAGCGAAGTGAAGTCTGAGATTGTACAGCAGATGGGGAGACCTCCATCTATGAAACATGCTATTTCCTTTCAACTTCAGCTCCTGGGACAAAATGTGGGTGCAACCTAACTGGGAGATATGAAACCCTACCTTATAGGTTTTTAATCTGTTGTAAGCAGTGGCGCTGTGGCTTAGTTTTTGGAACTCCTGCCTTTTATCACTAGAGTCCCAACTTTGATTTCCGATCAGGACCTACTCTTGATTGCCTTGGTGTCTGGGTTCCTTCCATGTGCTTAATTTACTTTCCACAAACATACAGGTATACTTATGAGTTTTCCCAGAAATTACATATTGAGCCTTGCTGAAGAACAGTTAGTGATGTGAACAAGCAAGTTGTTTAGTGGATCTTGTAAAGTGGGGGCAGGAAATGTGTCTACACTATACAAACACATAGCTATAGTAATAAATAATGATGACAAAAATATGCATCACACACCAGAATATTTCCTAAGCAACCCTGCATGAATGTCATATTGTGAAATAGCAGAGGCTACCATTAGTAGGGCTTCAGATATATAACTCTTGACTACTGGCACAATATTCCTTTAATGAAACCTGCATAAAAGAGCTTTTATGTGTAGCTGGTATGATTGTGCAGCAGTGGGGGTTTGCATATACTGTACTTTCTTCTTTTCGAAGGTCCCCTTTTTTTAATGACTTCTAGAAATATAAAGTAATCCTTTTGTTCTAGGGGAAGAACACGTATGCCCCTTGTGACTTAAAATGATAAAATATAGTTATGCCCTTAAACATGTTTGTAGTTTATCTGCTCACTTAATATACATATTCATTCATTTAAGATCATGCTTCTCTGTTTGCAAAATCTAGCTTAAAGGCATAATTTATATGCACACATTTTGTACCATTCTGACAAAAGCCTGATGGTCTTTAAGGAGAAAACCAGAGTGTCATCTGCACTGGACATGGTACCTTCTCTGACATTGTACTGTGCATTAAGACACAGGTACTTCCACATGTATGCAGCTACCACTACACAGTCGATGCATGCAGCTACTTCTTATTTACTCTTAGCTGCAATTCCCTATAGCTCCTTCGTGTGGGTAGCCTATAGGTTAAAATCTGGAAATTTGGAAATTTGGGGAGGGTGGAAAAAATGTGCAGTTTGCTGCTCTCAAATACATATGTATAAATAATGCACTGCACAATATATTTTGTACTTTTTATAAAAGAACAGAGATTATATAGCTTGTAGCTGTGATGCCTTCCTTCCTGCTGACCCCAAGTTGGTCTAATTGGATCCAATGATATTTAAAACTTTATGTAACCTGGCTGGCCAACAAATCAGAGGTAGAATATTCTCATCCTGTCACTGAAACCATGGCTATGATTGATGACTGCGGGTTGACCAAAGGCCAGCCTTATAAATCAGGTGTAGTAGGTGGCTGGGATGCAGGGACCAAACACTATTCAAGTGGAAATGAAGTTCCTATTCAATGCAAATTTTATGCTCATCCATAATGGTTGTTTGCCATGTGAGGGGATGATGCACTTTGTCCATATTTTGGTGTATATAACTATATATTAACCACTTTACCCCCACGCGTACGCATTTCTCCGTCCCTTTTTCCATCCTTTCACCACCAGGGATGGAGAAATGCGTACTTTCCGCGCTCCCGCCACTGCCCACGCTCCCGCTTGCTCTGGCGCGCACTCCCGCTCGCATGCACGCCCGCTTGCCCGGAGATCAATGAACGGGAAAATCCATTCTGGTTCGTTGATCTAAGCCCCGCAATGATCCGCTGCTTCTCCAATAAGCAGCGCGATCATTGTGAAAAAAAGTTCCCAGCCTCTTTGTACTTCCTGCAAGCGTCCTTCCGGATGCTTGCAGGTCGCATAAACAAAATGTTACTGTGGCCATCTTGTGGCCAAATAGTAAAACTACACCCTAAAGCATTTTTCACATACAAATAAATTGGTTTTACACACAAAATTGACTCCTTACCTCCCACACTCCCCAATTTATTTTTTTTTGTAATAAAAAAAAAATTACAATAAAAAAAAATACATAAATAGTTACCTTAGGGACTGAACTTTTTAAATATTTATGTCAAGAGGGTATAACACTGTTACTTTATAAACTATGGGCTTGTAATTAGGGATGGACGCAAAACTGAAAAAGATGCACCTTTATTTCCAATTAAAATATTGGCGCCAAACATTGTGATAGGGACATAATTTAAACGGTTTTATAACCGGGACAAATGGGCAAATAAATTTCGTGGGTTTTAATTACAGTAGCAAGCATTATTTAAAAACTATAAAGGCCAAAACCTGAAAAATAATAATTTTTTTCCCACATTTTTTCCTATTTTCTCATTAAAACACATTTAGAATAAAATAATTCTTGGCATAATGTCCCACCTAAATAAAGCCTAATTGGTGGCAAAAAAAACAAGATATAGTTCATTTCATTGTGATAAGTAATGATAAAGTTATAGACGAATGAATGGAAGGAGCGCTGAAAGGTGAAAATTGCTCTGGTGGTCAAGGGGTAAAACCCCTCAGTGGTGAAGTGGTTACCGTATTTTCCGCCGTATAAGACGCACTTTTTCTCCCCAAAAAATGGGGAGAAAAAGTCCCTGCGTCTTATACGGCAAAGGCAGGGAATCCCCGACTTACGAACGCCCGCCGATACGAACCGCGACCCGCCGGCACATCGGGGATTCCCTGCCTGTCCCTCCTCTCCCGCCACATGCCTGTGCTATCCTCCTCTAATCAGTTTAGCGTGTGTGTGCAGAGCAATCTGCCCCCCGTGTGTGCAGAGCAATCTGCTATGTGCCGCCCCCCCCGCCCCCCCGCGTGACTCCACTCCCCCCGCATGCCGGCGCTATGCCTTTCTAATATACCGGCCTCTGCTATCCCCCTGTAACATTCTGGCCCCCCTCGTTTGCCTGCAGCAGCAGCGGCTCACCCGGTCAATGCCGCTACGAGGACTGCAGACACCCGGCTACTTCATACACGTCCTCTTGTGCGCGGCTTGATTGCGTCATCGCGACGCGATCAAGCCGTGCACAAGAGGACGTGTATGAAGTAGCCGGGTGTCTGCAGTCCTCGTAGCGGCATTGACCGGGTGAGCCGCTGCCGCTGCAGGCAAACGAGGGGGGCCAGAATGTTACAGGGGGATAGCGGAGGCCGGTATATTAGAAAGGCATAGCGCCGGCATGCGGGGGGAGTGGAGTCACGCGGGGGGGGGGGGGGCGGCACATAGCAGATTGCTCTGCACACATGGGGGGCAGATTGCTCTGCACACACACGCTAAACTGATTAGAGGAGGATAGCACAGGCGGGGGGGGGGCACGGGCACACAGGAGGACACCAGAAATGGCATTGAAAAGTACCGGAGGGAGACAGGGGGCACACAGGAAAGACACAGGGGGTACACAGGTGAAGACATGGGGCACACAGGAGAGAGACAGTGGGCACATAGGACACAGGGGGTACACAGGAGAAGACAGGGGGCACACAGGAGATAGTGGGCACATAGGACACAGAGGGTACACAGGAGAAGACATGGGGCACACAGGAGAGAGACAGTGGGCACATAGGCCACAGAGGGTACACAGGAGAAGACAGGGGGCACATAGGAGAGAGACAGTGGGCACATAGGACACGGGGTACACAGGAGAAGACAGGGGGCACATAGGAGAGAGACAGTGGGCACATAGGACACGGGGTACACAGGAGAAGACAGGGGGCACATAGGAGAGAGACAGTGGGCACATAGGACACAGGGGGTACACAGGAGAAGACAGGGGGCACACAGGAGATAGTGGGCACATAGGACACAGAGGGTACACAGGAGAAGACATGGGGCACACATGAGAGAGACAGTGGGCACATAGGACACAGAGGGTACACAGGAGAAGACAGGGGGCACATAGGAGAGAGACAGTGGGCACATAGGACACAGGGGGTACACAGGAGAAGACAGGGGGCACATAGAAGAGAGACAGTGGGCACATAGGACACAGGGGGTACACAGGAGAAGACAGGGGGCACATAGGAGAGAGACAGTGGGCACATAGGACACGGGGTACACAGGAGAAGACAGGGGGCACACAGGAGAGAGACAGTGGGCACATAGGACACAGGGGGTACACAGGAGAAGACATGGGGCACACAGGAGAGAGACATGGGGCACACAGGAGAAGACATGGGGCACACAGGAGAAGACAGGGGGCACACAGGAAAAGACAGGGGGCACACAGGAGAGAGACAGTGGGCACATAAAAGGCCACAGGGGGTACACAGGAGAAGACATGGACACATGAAGCACACAGGACACGTGGGAGACATGGGGCACTCAGGAGGACACTTGGGGGAGGTCATGTACAAGATGCTCCTGAAATATGGACGCACCAGGTTTAGTATATATATATATTTTTCCCTGGTTTTTGCCCTCTAAATCTAGGTGCGTCTTATATTCCGGAGCGTCTTATACGGCGGAAAATACGGTAATTATTATTAATAGCTTATACCCATTCTTGTGAGAGGTTTAACCACTTCAGCCCTCAGTGTTTTTCACCTCCCATTCATTCGCCAATAACTTTATCACTACTTATCTGCCACCAATTAGGCTTTCTTTGGGTGGTACATTTTTCTAAGAATTATTTTTTTCTAAATGCATTTTTGCAGGAATGTTAGGGAAAAAATGGGAAAAAAATCATTATGTCTCCGTTTTTGGCCATTATGACTTTAAAATAATACATGCTACCATAGTGAAACCCCACATATTTTATTTGCACATGTGTCCCAGTTATTACACCATTTAAATTATGCCCCTATCACAATATATGACGCCAATATTTTATTTGGAAATAAAGGTGCATTTTTTCCGGTTTGTGTCCATCACTATTTACAAGCGTACAATTAAAAAAATAATAATAGTAATATACCCTCTTGACATGCATATTAAAAAAAAAAGTCCAGACCCCTAGTCATTTTTTTAATAAACAAATTTATTTGGGTATTTTTGAGAGAGTGTGAGAGGTAAACAGTTAATTTCAAATGTAAGTGTGGGTCTGTGTATTAAAAAAAAGTATGTAGATGTAATTTTACTATGTGGTCATAAGATGGCCTCAGTCAATTTTTTTGGGGCTCCTGTAAACATACAGGAACTGAAGAGTGGATGTAGAAACAGTGGCTTCTCATAGAAGCCAGCAATCATTCTAATGGGGACTTAGATCAATGATTGGGAACTGTGTTCCCATTCATTGATCTTCAGGCTAATGGCAGTGGCGCGGGACCGCATGCAATCGGCCCTCAGGAGCGTGCTTTAGCTGGACAGCAGCCTTTTGGACGTAACAGTTACATCCAAAAGGCTTAAATGGTTAAGGAAGAGTTTAGTAGTGTTTTATTAGCAAATTTTATGCTATTCATGCACAAACAACATGCAAATAGGAAGGTACACATACCCTAGGCTTGTACATACATTGCCATTGTACATTGTACACAGCACCATTGCCCACAGGGGGCCGTACCCGTCTTGGGGCCAAGTGGAGAATCTATTGCTATGGAGGAAAGTTGAGGGACAAGGGTGTGGCACATAACTGGACACAACAAATAAGAAGGAGAACAATAATAGCCTTGGACTGTGCTTGGATGAGATGATCCAGCTGCCTTCGCCAATAACCATCTAGTGTCATGAAGCCTTTGCCTTGGGCAGTTGGGACCCCCTCTTCTGAGAATCTAGCTTGTGTAGAATGACCCCAGTGTGCTGCCAAGAGATCCAGAGTGCTGACTCATTGAGTCAAGTGCAGGCTGAGCCAAATGTTTTCCCTACTAACCCCTCCTCCTCAATCTCAACCCACCATGCTCCACGCTGTTGTTCCTCCTCTACAGCAGCAAAACACACTGCTAGCCTGTAGGCTACACACGCAGCTGTACAGAACACATCCCCAAAATATTGCAGAGGTTTTTAAGTGCTAAACTTTGCAGAGGACCAAAAATTCTTACATTAGCTGCTGTGGAAAAATGCAAATGTTTTTCACATACAAACAAATGAGGTGTCTGACAAAACACATACAAAATACGGGTGCATACAAATGTGAGCTCTGACAACCTGAAATATTACGTATGTCCTCCACTGTTGTTTATCACACTAATATTAGCGTATTGTGTAACAGAGCCATGAATATATACAGAGCAAATGGTCAGATATCCACAGTGAACACAGACATATTCATTCTGCTTTGTTTTAAAACTACAAAGAATGTTGCTAATACGAATGATAAATACTGCAATGTTGAGTCTGGAAGAGCAATGCTGGGTGACAAGGGATTTCAAATTTTAATGACAACACTGCCTTAATTAAACATGTGGCCTCATCTGGCTAGTAGATAATCTCTGAGTATTTTGTGATCATAATTTATTGCGTATTGTTTTTTTTTATCAGGCCAATCTTTATTTTGTGTGTGTTTAAACCAGTTGGATAAATCAAGGTCATTCACCTTACACAGAATACATTTCAAAATATATTATTGACCCCCACTGTGCGTAGCATTGCATCATAGGTCCCACTGCAGTAAAGGGATGAAAGATTCACAAAAACTGTAATCGGCTGTAAGGGATTATGAAATCTCTAGCAGGAACTGGCAGGACCTTGTCCTTGGAGGCAATGGCTGCTATAGACACAAATATACTCTGACATTGCACAAATTTAGCATCCACATTTTTTTTATATGCTGCAAAGAGGGTTTTGCCTTGAGACCAAAATATCCCATGAGCCACAGGCCAGAGTGCGTTACAAAGCAGGCTTGAGTGTGAATATAGCACTTATAAGAAAGTGATACGTCATCAACTAAAATAGTGTTATCTAAGATACTTTGCTTAACCCTTTACATGCTGTTGGAGACTATGGAGCTAATTTGACATTATGAAGCAATAAATAGTGATATGCTAACCCATTACAATGTTTTTTTATGGTCCCTCACCGAGGAAGTACGTCACATAGAGCGAGGCTATACTGCACATTATAGTAGAAGTCATGGGTGGAAATATTGCTTTTTATTAATACAACATGGTGCAAGCTCAAAATTAAATTGAATTCTACCTTAATCAGAAAATAGACTTTGAAACATATCAGAGCACTTGTCCTTTAAATTTATACTGTGCTGTTAATGCACTCTAAAACCTTAGAAATGTATTTATGTACAACATTTTGACATAGTAGGATTTTTGTTTCGACATAAGGACATTACAGTTCTGGGGTCATGTACAAGTGAGGATTGAGAGAAACAGGAGCTTCTAAGCAATAATTCCATTTTTGTGACATAACCCTATCGGCTAAGAGCAAAACAATTTGCTATTGAATTCAACACTGGTCCTTAGGTCTTGGAAACACAATTTGTAGAATGTTAGAAGAAATCCTGTCATGTTTAGATGGGATCATCTGATTGAAAGAGATGACACTGTTAAGTCACAAGGGCTAACTTTCAGTAAAATAAAAAGAAGTATTTCATAACGTGTTCCAGGAGCCCGCTCTCTCACTGTATGTTGCTTTCATTTTGTAAGCATACTTTAATGCCTTCATTCCTTTGTGTGATTTGGAATACCCTACACATCATCTTTACTGAACATTATCAACAAAGCACACACGGTTTTTCATTTTGAAGGAATGGAAGCGGAGATCTGATCTTGTCGGTGTTCTGAACTATGACTCCAAGAGTTGCCAAGAATCATCTGGGTATTTGGTAGGTGTTGAGAAGTCTGTAACATACTGACTTGGAATTATTTGTTCTTCCTGCAATATTTCCCCATTAACTCTAGAAAGGAAATTGTAAAACAGGTCAGAAATCAGGAATAAGAAAAAGAAACAGAAACCAACTGACTATAATCCAATCTGAATACTGTATATTGTAACTTTTTTCCAGCAATATCACAGCGAGGAAAAAGAGAAGGTGCATTTGCACACACTGAGTGTCTCCTTTATTTGGAACTATTAATACAGGTCATTAGATTACCTCATGTTCTTGTCATGCTGCTTCATTGATTCTGTGATATTTTGTCCCAGCAGATTAAATAAGAAGAACATAGAAGTCTATTGCCTGTGTCAAACAGAAGTGCCCAAAATGAATGCCAACGAATCAAATGCGCCAGAGGGGGGTCTTAATGTCACACTGACCATACGATTATTAATGCATGGAAAGGTAATGTCTTTTTCTATATGGCATTTCAGTCCAACTGCATTTGCTTTGTGTTTATGTGCATTGCTTTTTTTCAGAATTGTCCATTACAATGTGAAAACATAATGATAAAATAAATAGGATTCTGAGAAATTAAATACCCTTTATTCCATTGCGTGCCCAGTGTTTAGAATCTCATGTTTAGGAGTCCCCCTTCTCCCCTTCTGTGTGGTGACTTAGTGAGCAGAACTTCAGAATCTGGTAATTGGAGGAGAGAAGTAGAATTCTGAGCGTCATTACTTAGGGAGCTTGTTATTTTAGTACAAATAACTCTTTCTCAACGGTCATGCGTTGTTGTTGATGTTTGGTTGCTTGTAAAGATACAAAAGTAATCAAGGTTTTCTTATCATGAAAACCATGACTTTATAAACGTCTTTTCCTGCTATCTTACATTCCATGTTTTTATACTTGTGATAGACCATTGCAGCTTACCAACATTCATTCTCAAAAAAGACATAAAGGGAGGGTAATGTTGAAAAGACTGAGAGCCAATATAGGGTAACATGTTGATTGACCACAGGAGGGAGATGGATGTAAACAATTATACTCACAAAAAGTGTGTCACAGCTGTGGCCATACATTGGGCAGGTGGGGAGAACAAATCTGACCCCTCTTGGGTTAAAAAGTCACTGTCTGTAGAATAGGACAAAATCCAAGGTGCTGGGCTTGCTTACAACTCTTTTTGATATTTCGCTCTCAATATTTCCCTGATGAAGTGGGAACCTGGTATCGAGCGTCGCATTGCATTCTTTGGGCTTGATTCAGTAAACGGTGCTAACCCAGCTAGCATGCCTAAAGACTTTGGGCGTGATAACTAGGGTGCTAACTGGGTTAGCACCGTTTACTAAATTAACATCACGCGCAAAGAGCGTGGTACGCGAAACGGCTCAACGCGGTGTGACAAAAACGGCGCACTTGATGCGCTTATAAGGTCACATTGGGTGCGACCGTAACGTTGCAGGGTGCGACGTTAAGGTCAAACCCAATGCGACCTTATAAGTGCATCGGGTGCGCCGTTTTCGTCGCACCGAAATGCGCAGTTTTGTGCGTAGGACTTTGCGCACAATGTGAATTTATCACACCTAAACTAACTTTAGGCGTGATATAGGGCTTTTCACAGGAGTGCTAACACTTAGCACGGTTTACTGAATCAAGCCCTTTGAGAGTTGTTTTTTGAAATATTTAAGCTATAATTATTTATCTCACTCTTGAGTATTTTCTTATCTACCCCCTTTTTTTAACTGTTTTAACTATTTTATTTCATTTTGGTTCCTCTGAATCTTAAGTGTCAATATTTTACTGACATTCAGTGGTTGAGGCCATCAAGTGCTTGTAGGGACACCAGACCCTGCCTGGGAAATATAGCAGATGGAATGTGCATGCCCAGCTGCTGTAGCATTCACCCCAACACTGTGAGAACTCTTCTCCACTCCCCTGCAAAGAAAAGAAAGGCTAAGCTCACATGTATCTATATGAGATGGGTCTGTTGACCTTAGAACACCTGACTTGTACAGCGGACTATCTGTATGTAGTTTAAGGTAGATTATGTTACTTTGTTCAAGTTTCAACCAGAATAGTTGTCAAAATGCAACACAAATTTAATTAAAAAAATGTACAGTTTGCTTTGAGCTACTTATTTTTCTATTGTACTCTTAATTGATAGTATGACAGATCTGATGTTCTGTGGTCCATATGCAATTCACTTTTTAACCTGAGTTTTCTCCTAGGTGATATTGTACAACTTGTCAATAAAATGCCTTTTATGCCAACAGCAATCAATAAAATATTCAGCATAATTTTAACAGTTCCTTTTCAGCTACTTTTTGGTACTTTTTCTATTGTGAAATACGGAAAAGTTATTTTTAATAGAAGTTGAAAAATGATCTCCTAAAAGATAAGTCAGGAAAAGTTGTGAATTGCATATGGGCCTATATCTTTTTTTTTATTTATTCTTTTCTGTTGATCTGCATTTACTGTCTTCAGTGGCGTAGCTAAGGAGCTTTGGGCCCCGATGCAAGTTTTACAATGGGCCCCCCTAAGCACTCTATACATAACAATTGATACGGCGCACCAAAACCTGTCAATGGCAACTACAGTCTCAGAGGTGCAAGAAGGGGATGGGGAACAGTTTGTTAGTGATTACCACTATTCAAAGTATCTCTAGAAGTGATTATTATGAGCACAGGACCAATAGAGAGATAATAATGTAGTTGAGGGAGGGCCCTTCGGGGCCCCTCTGGCCCAAGGGCCCCGATGCGGTCGCTACCTCTGCACCCCCTATTGCTACGCCCCTGACTGTCTTGGCTTCTACTTAGTTTGAATCATCAGCGTTTCACTTTCTGGGAAAACATTTTTGTGTTTGTTTTAGAAATAGCAATCATTCCTGTAGGAAAACTTGAGTAAGATCCAATCTTATCTCTGGTTATATGAGAACATGTAGAAGATGTATATGCATGGAATAAAACTCAACCTACATATAGAGATTATGAAAGCTGTTAATGCCATCCCTAAAGCGGATCCGAGATGAAAAACTAACTATAACAAGCAACTTGTCTATATATCTTATCTAAAGTTTAGATAGTTTACACAGCAAATCTGACTGCATAAAGCTTCAACAGTGTAAGATGGTTTATTCCTGTGATATAACGAGAGTAGCCATGTTCTGTTTGTCATCATTACACAGGTAATCGGCAACTGCATCTCCAGCCCTCAGCTCACTCCCTCTCCTCCTCCCTCTTCCCCTCTGCCTCTGAAATCTCTGGCTAGTAACCTCCCCCTGCCAAGACTTAGCTCCCATAAGCCCCTGCTACACGGGTCTGAGTGCCTTGGCGTTTTGGAGGAGCTTCGGGTGAGGCGTGTTTAGTTTATAGGGAATTAGAGTATTAAAACAAAAACAAAAAAAGTATTTGGCTTGAGGAATGCCCTATAACCTATATGTAAGGAATACAATTATGCAATGTATAAATGTTCATCTCGGATCCACTTTAACCTAAAAATGTTTTTTTGCTGGTTGTGTATTGATTCTCAGTGTTGCATACTTTCCAACTCAGTTGTCCTGACTTCACAGTACTGCCCTATGCCTATATTAGCTGCATATTTGTTTCAGGTGTGTGACTGAAACTGCTGAAGTCAGGAGATTAGTGCGATATGTAAGCCTGGTACACACTTTCAATTATGAATGGCCAATCACTGACCAATGTTACCACCTCCATACTATGAATACTATGGAATTGTTGGTGTTTAGTAATTCTCACACAAAACCATAGCATACTGTATACCGTATATACTTGAGTATAAGCCGAGTTTTTAGGTCCAAAAAAGTGGCCCAAATGTGGGGGTCTCGGCTTATACTCGAGCCACAACCTCGTGTAAACCTCCCGAGTGCCTACGCCATATGTAGAGAAGTGCAAAACATTTGTCTGCCGCCCTCTCCCCCCCCCCCCCAGTTCCCTTACCATATATTTGCGTGATTATGCAGGATTCTCTATGACCCTACTACTACCCCCCTTCCCGGAGTGGTATATTCCAGAACTATTGCAGACAAATTACCGGAATGTGTTTTGGCTGACCACCGCGTCAGAACGGAGAGGTGTATGAATTTATTCCGGCTCCCTCCCGACATGTGTAGAAACAATGCTCCGCGTTTATTCACGTGTCCATGCTGCCAGCTTTAGCTTGTCTGTCATCATTTCTATTACACCCTCTAGCGGTGCCTCTTAATATGTGTGCCAGTGCAGGACGTCATAGAGACGGGACCATTACAGGCAAGAAGCTGGCAGCGCGGACAAGTGAGTTAATGCAGGAAATTTAGTACACATACCGAGAGGGAGCTGAAAAACATTAATTACATACAACGCTCCGGTCTGATGCGGGGAGGGGGAGGATGTGGTGTGCGTAGGAGGCTGCCATAAGATGCCAAGTACCTGCTGTATGTCTGGCATATAGCGCTTTTGGCAGCGGAGGGCTATCAGTGGGACACTCTGCTCTGACAGTGCTGGTCTCCAGGTTCCCGCTCTACAGCCTCATCTCCACACTGAACAAGGACGAAATGCTTGTCTCCATGGAAACCACTACCTCTGCTGCCGGTTTAGAATTTGGTTGTGTGACTAATGTGACCACTGGTGACTCTGTGACACCACAACTCGCTGTTCCATCTTATGTCCATTGCCACTTCACTTCAGCTTGTGTTACAGTCCCTCACATTTTGTGTCGCAAGGTCACAGAAATTCAGCTAGCCAGCATTATAATCTTGCAAGTATATGGCATGAGAGGGCACACAGATCTGAATCAGCTTTATTCAGAAATCAGCAGATGTATTGTACACTGTAATCCAGCCAGGTCATGTAAGCTCAGGGACTTCATTCCAATCTCTGCTCACCTGTAATTGGCCTGCAGAAGGCTGAACTGACATTTAATTGCTATAACACTTGACTCAGACTGTACCAGCTAAGTGCTGCAAAAAGTGTTGTGCGGTGTATTAGCCCATAGCAACCATTTACCTTTCACTGTTCTTTCATTTTGACATGACTGAGAAATACTATATATTAAATTAAATCCTTGTAATGCAATAAAACTGACGTCTTCTATGGAGCTTTAAATGCCACTTAAATCAGTGTCAACAGTTAAAGTAACTGGAAATGCTATCACAGGATAGCTACAAGTAAGGTTCTCCTGACTGGGAGTACAGTGGAGAGTATTTATACCTGCTGCATTTCATACCACGGGTTATACTCTGTGTCACAGGAGCCCTAGTGGTCAGACCGCAAATTGCCTTCCAATCGGTTTCAGCACACAGACCATGCAAGCTTTGGTCGCGATATTTGCGCAGAAACCGACAGAAATTTGGGCAGCAGCCCGACCAGAAGGGGAGCCTGTGAGGTACGGTAATTACAACTTACACACTATTTCAGGGTATCTGACACCACCACCGGTATGGGCCAGTTGACCCTACTGACTGACTGACTGCAAATAAAACGGTTAAACACTCTATTCTGTCTAGATATCAACAATAGTAGCGTCTCTTCAGAAGTCTGGGTTCAGTTTGTGCGGCTGAGTAGCAGGGTAGCGGAACAGTGAATGACTTTGATAAAGTCTTTATTCACGGGCAATATAAATAATTAATATATACAGACAATTATTAAAATCAACAATTATTGAAACATTAATAGCCAGTATGAAAAATAAAAGAAAGGGAGAAAAAATACTTAGTTTAATGGAAAGATGTCCTTCTGTGGGAAGAATCATAAAGTCCAAGCAAAATGGCCACCACTTGTTCCTCACGGTGGCCGCGCGTTCATGAAGGTGGAAAATGGAGGAACGAGGGAAGAGCCCCTCGCAGATATTTTTGATGAAGCTGGTTTGGGGGTGTGGCAATGCCGGCCCCCTCTCAATTACCCACCAATGACAGTTCATTCCCTGTGAGAGATTTTAGGTTTTTTTTTTTTTTTTTTAAAGTTTCTTTTTATTTAGCTTTTTAAACATTAGGTTTAAACTTATAAAATGCGGTAACTCACAAACGATACAAGTCATATTTAGGTGGATAACAGATTCATACTTGTTGGAAAATACAGATTAATATGACATCAGACATTGCTAGTACAGCGGGTCAGGTTCCTGAGAAGATTCATACCGCAATAACCGGACAGGCTATTGCGATGAATTTCATATCAGCACGTTGGCCAGATTTTACTGAATAAGAGTATATGAATTTCATAGCTGTGCGATATAGTGTTTTGGTATACCGACAGGAAATCACACCACCCATGCTTTCAGATCTGCCGTTCATCGGTGCCATGAAGTCTGGGGTGAAAGTAGGTTTTGAATAGCCCCCTGCTGGGAGGAAAGCCTTCTCTGAATAGAGTCCCCATCTGGTGACTAGAGAGGTAATGAAAAATAAACATTCTCCAGGATACAGGCCTGGCCCAAGCTAATTAACACATCAAAAGACATCCTGCATCCAAGTACTGCTAGCCATAAATGACTGCAGATGCTCCTACACAACCAATCTAGATATAGCACGTCACTGGCAATCGGTGCAATAAACCGACTGCGATTGCGTTCTCGTTTCTCATGTCTGTTGTGTGACACTCGGGTCTATCATTTTTTCCTGTTTTTGATAGTGAAAGTTGGGGGGTTGGCTTATACTCGGTTCGGCTTATACTCGAGTATATACGGTAAGCACTGTTACCACTATGTTTTAAGGCTGCTATCAATTAACAACAGTATACTACGTAATATAAAAAAAATTATAGAAATTACAATTGAAGAAGAAAAAAAGAATGCAGGGTGTGCTTTTTCAAGTTCACTGAAGAGTCCCCTGTTGAATGGTTATAGCCCAGGGGATGATTTACGTATGGTGGAATCTGGAAGCTCCTTTTAACTTTGTGGCTGCCACAGTAAGGTTTCTCTCAGCAAGACTGTACCCTTTGTTGACAGCCATTGCTAAAATTCCATTTCATCAGTGTTGACAAAGGATTAAAATGAGCTTATAGCTTAAGTGCCAAATCTGTGTACGTATGTATGCGTCACTGCTCTCCCTCCTGCAGCAAACCGTAAATACTATTTCCTCTCCAAATTGTCGGAGGGAGATGTAATTTGGGGTCCGGCAACCGCCAGAGCCCCAAATTACCCTTACTCACCCCACGCAGCGCATTACATTGCTGCTATGGGTCGCCTGGTTTTGGTGCTCCAAACTGGGTGCTGTGCGCCGAAACTGGTTGCTTCGCCAAATCTGTCCTTTGATTAAGGGTGATCTGAGCAGCTCCCCAGCCACCCACTCAACCCTTATCAGCTGCTGTTAATTCTGCCCCTTATCTTTTTTTTGTTGGTCGATGTTGTTGCCATATGCATCTATCATCTGGGAGCTAAGATGTTAGGATGCTGAATGGGGATGCCAGCGACCCTTTCCCAAAAACGAATTACCCCCACCTACCTTGGCTTTACACATACTGCACACACATTTACACACATACCCTGTGACCATGCACACACTATTGACATGTACAAACACACATAATCTACAGACAATACATATGCTAACATTTATGAAATATATTAAAGTAATATTAGGGCCCAAATTCTAAAATAATCTCAGAAGTGTGTGTGTGTGGGTGTGTGTGTGCATTTGCGTGTGTGTGTGTGCATGTGTGTGTGTGTGTGTGTGTGTGTGTGTGTGTGTGTGTGTGTGTGTGTGTGTGTGTGTGTGTGTGTGTGTGGAGGGGGGGTAGTTTAAGTAGTATAAAAACTCAGCATTTCTTCTCTGCTCTAAAATACTTACTACAGCAGAAGGAAAAAAATTGAGAGCACAATAGTATTCAAACAGTTAAACACATCACTTTCTTCTTCAGTGGGAAGCTTAGCAGCTTATGCTAAGAAAGTGATTACATAGGCCTCAATTCACTAAGATCATGCTGGAGAAAACTAGCCACCACACAGTGAGAGAGTTATCTTATCTCTTTATTCCTTAAGTTACCTCCTCTGTAGTTAAGTTACCTCCTCTGTAGTTAAGTTACCTCCTCTGTAGTTACTTTCACACACAATTAATTAACAGCCGGGCCCATATTCAATTAAATTTTTCTCCTTACTTTTCTCCTAAGTGATATTTTCAAAATTGTCATTAAAATGCCTTTCCAGCCACCTGCAAGAAAGAAAATACTCTGCATATTTTGGACAGTACTTTTTAAACTACTTTTGGTACTTTTTCAGTTGCAAAGTGCTAAAAAGTTCTTTTAAATAGAAGATGAAAAATTATCTACAAGGAGAAAACTCAGGTGAAACAGTGAATTGCATATGGCCCCCTGTCTTTAACTTTAGCATTCTGGAGTTATTTTAAGGATCGAAGAGTTAACTTAAAGACAGAAGAGTTAACGTTAGGTTTGCCTGAGGTAAAATGTTTCCTCGACACTACATGCCTCATCACCATGGTGATAACTCGAGAAACGTTATTAAAGACAGGAGATGAGCTTAGTGAATTTAGGCCTTGGTCTCTTGCTTATGTTTCCTTATTAGCCACAATGAGTAAATATCCCTGGCAATCTGTGAAAGGAGAGAGATATGCACTAGATTATATATATATATGTATATAAATATATAAATATATATATATATATATATATATATATATATATATATATATATATATATATATATATATATATATATACACACACATACACACACACACAGAGCAGTTATTTAATAATTGTAATAGTAGCTTTCAGAGTAAACTGTACTTTTTTGACTTCTATTTTGTAATCCGAGGAAATGGCTTGTACACAAAAGCAAATATGATAACTGTATGGGCAATAAGAGTAAGAAAACATGATTTTGCTGAATGTTGTGCCAGGGTTTAATCCCACTAAGGTTTTAGCATAATTATGTACTTATTTGTGGTTTTGCATATTTTCCCAATTTTCTACTGTTAAAAAAACATGCTGCATTTTATATATATTTTTCATGTTTCTATTAACACAGGTTTTCTGTTTTCAGAAAATATATTGCTTTCGTTCTTTAACCACTCTACCCCCGCCCGTACGAATTTCTCCGTCCCTTTTTCCATCCTTTAACCCCCAGGGACGGAGAAATCCGTACTTTCCGCACTCCCGCCGCTGCCCGCGCTCCCGCTCGTAAACACGCCGCCCGCTCGCCCGGAGATCAATGAACGGGAAAATCCATTCCCATTCGTTGATCTAAGCCCCACAATGATCCGCTGCTCTCCGATGGGCAGCGCGATCATTGTGAAAAAAAACTAACGTGTCCAGCCTCCTTATACTTCCTCCGAGCGTCCGGTAGGACGCTTGGAGGTCGCATTAGACAAAAAGTTACTGTTGCCATCTTGTGGCCAAATAGTAAAACTACACCCTAAACATTTTTCAAACACAAATGAATTAGTTATACACAAAAAATTAACTCATTACCTCCCACACTCCCCATTTTTTTTTTTTTGTAATGAAAAAAAAATTAAAAAATGTACAATTAAAAAAAATACATAAATAGTTACCTTAGGGACTGAACTTTTTAAATATTTATGTCAGGAGGGTACAACACTGTTACTATATAAACTATGGGCTTGTAATTAGGGATGGACGCAAAACTGAAAAAAATGCACCTTTATTTCCAAATAAAATATTGGCGCCAAACATTGTGATAGGGACATAATTTAAATGGTTTTATAACCGGGACAAAAGGGCAAATAAATTTCATGGGTTTTAATTACAGTAGCATGCATTATTTAAAAACTATAATGGCCGAAAACTGAAAAATAAATAATTTTTTCCCACATTTTTCCTATTTTCCCATTAAAACACATTTAGAATAAAATAATTTTTGGCATAATGTCCCACCTAAAGAAAGCCTAATTGGTGGCGGAAAAAACAAGATATAGTTCATTTCATTGTGATAAGTAATGATAAAGTTATAGACGAATGAATGGAAGGAGCGCTGAAAGGTGAAAATTGCTCTGGTGCTCAGGGGGTAAAACCCCTCAGTGGTGAAGTGGTTAATAAACTTTCAGTCTCTAATGTGTGTTTTTATGACACATTAAAAACATTTTTAAAACTGGCTTAGCGACCAGTGTTAGAATTTAAGAGCAAGTTACAAGGTAGCAGCAAAATGGTTAATGATGGGGAAACCCGGATGTCTCTCACCCCCGTATAAATACATTGATGTCATCAAGATGGCCATCCAGTATCCCCCTTGATCATAGAGACTAAAAAAGGGTTAGCTTTCCCACATCAATTATAAAAATTAATGTGATATTCTATTGTTATTATATATACTTAACTTTTCGTGAATACCACCACTCCTCATATGTATGGCATGTAAGGCACTATAATCTGAAGGCTTTTTATTGGGAACACTTTAAATGGGAACACTATAAATTGGGCATATGTAAATGGAGTGAACTATACAAGGACACTGATTAATAACTCCTGGATATGATGTGGTTAAAGATTAAAAGTGTTAGTGTACTTTTACTTAAGTGTGCTTAAAATGTCTTAACATAGAGTGCTGATCAATAATAATTGCATTGCTGATTATTACCAGCATTTAAAAGTATTTACTTTCACTTCACTTGCAGTTTTTTCAGTATAAGCTACCAACCTGTGCAACTACTGGTAGCAATCTGTAGCGTGTGATGATTTGTACTTAAAAATTACATTTTTTAAATGTTGGAAAACTGTATTTTATTTAGAATTTTGGTCTTATTTTCACCTGTCTTTGAAAAAAAGCCTAATCTGTCCTCTAAAAACTATATGAAAGTTACCTGGCTCTCAGTGACAGAAGCCCGATGGAGTGTGCGCACGGCCAGGCTGTGCATGTGCAGTGGACCCCGACTGGCATCACTAGAGCCCTAATACTGGGTGAGATTGAAGACTAACGGAATGGACAGGGAGGAGGACAAGGGGAGCAACGGTGTACATGGGGCTGGAGGAAGCCCCAGGTAAGTATAAATTCTTTTCTTTTTTACTTTGTCTCAGTTACCCTGTAAGGCAACCCCCCCCCCCCCCAACATAGCAACAGAACACATCTGACGACGCGTCAGTAAAGGGTTGGCCCTGCAGTGTCAACCTAGGGATCGAGTCCAGAAGCCGGTCGGACAATATACCTCATATGTGCATACCAGACTTAAGTCTATCAAAAGAAACCTGTTAAATATCAGGTTTGTGATCACTTTTGTTTGGAAAAGGTACAGTGAAATCTGGCCTAAGCCATTTTAGTGCAAACAATTGAATAGCACTGTGCATGTACACAGTGACTGACAGCGAGTTCTGCCCACTGAAAGCTGTGCAGTTTGGGTCCATTTCTGAGTGATGCTTCAACCATTGCCATGGAGACACATCACTGTGAGGGAGGAGGCAGGGAGGAATCCGAAAGTGCCGTGCAGAGCTTCCTTCTGCTCAGCACTTTCTGTTAGTATGACACTGGAGGTTAAGTCATGTAATTATATGAATATATGTCAATAAAAAGTGGGGAAATTATATTTAAAGGGAAGGTCCAGGCAAAAAAAAAATGAGTTTCACTTACCTGGGGCTTCTACCAGCCACAAACGCATAAAAATGTATGTGTTAATGTTCCTGCACTAGCGGGGAATGCGTAAAAATGTACGTAATGCGGCCCCCGACCTCCGAGGTCAGCAAAAACTAAACTAGCTGCCAGCGGTGGACTGGAGCAGCAGTGAGTGACTACGAGGGCACAGGATGGCTTCATGGGGCTGGCAGAAGCCCCAGGTAAGTGAAACTCATTTTTTTTTTTGCCTGGACCTTCCCTTTAAGCAATATGTACAAGAATTTTATATTATGAGTTTCATGCACTTCAAGTGTTTTGCTTATGTAAAAGAAAACAAGATTAATGTTACACACAGCAGGAGTACATTTTGTGAATATAAACAAAATAAACATCAACACTGCTCTGTACAATAACACTATTTGTCTTCTATAGGAAACCTTAAATAATTAAACATATTGTATGTATCAAACTCCATCCTGCATGGAATACAGAACTGGATTGCTGTATATACTCTGGTCTATGCTCACAAACAAGTGCTTCTGCATTCAGTCAATTTGCTCATTACCAAATGAAATTAGACAGATAATTGTACTGTAATGGAAATTGTCATGTTTCAGGGAGTAGGTTAATTTCTTCGTCTATCGTTATTTCAAGGTAATCACCGATATTATGGCATTTATAGGAAAGCTTATTTGCCATACTATGTGCAGGTAATATACTCCTGAAAGTACAGAAAATTTGTGAAATGGCCACTGAGTGTGAGTTATAGTCATGACTAACAAACTTGTGTCCACTGGGCACATTAAGACCCGGATTTAGGTTGGACTGAAGTACAGAGCCTGTGTGATCTAACAGATCCACACAGGATTCTTTTTAAAATTGTCTGTTAGTGTAATTGTTTAAACAAGCATCTGTGTCACATCAGATCATTGTGAGGATTGCTGAAAGGCTAGTAAAACAGAAATCAAGTGATTGCAGATGTGCGCATGAAACCTGCAGTATAAAATATGTGTAATATATCCAGGTATGCCTGTATTTATAACAGATGTGCTCATACCCTGGCACAATTTGTGAAATATTGGCTTTTTTTCTGAAAATATGATTGACCATGCCCTAAATGCTTATTGTCATTCATAGTTAATGGTTGGGCGAAATATATTTATTATTCCACTATTTTTTTTCCTTAAGATCATAATGATAAATTGAAGCATCCAAATGACCTTGATCAAAGGTTTACATACACTTGAAATGTTGGCCACCTGGCACCCAGACAAGCATCAACACTTCTGTGAAAAAAACTTCTTTGGATTGATTAAAACAAAATTGAACGTTATTGTTACAACCACAGATGCTATTTTTTGGAGAGGAGCTAAAGAGCGCCTGAAGCATGCTTAAAGAGGAACTGTCACGAAAATCTTAAAATGTAAAACACGTATACCGTATATTCCGGCATATAAGACGACTGGGTGTATAAGACGCACATAGCGGGTAACCTCCAAAACACTTGTACACCCTGTGCATATATCAACACGCAATGTGCTTGGGATAACAGCCACCGCATGCAGGACAGGGGGTCACGTTCCCCCCCTCAATCCCCTGCTCACCAAATCACTGCTTGGTAATCAGGCACATAAACAGATGCTGCAGCAGACAACTAGGATAAAGCATAAAGAATTCGCCTTGCATAGCATAAAATCTTTTTTAATATGGGTCTAGCCCCTAATAAAAATAAGCGTACCAGATAAAAGAACAATAAAACGCATCTCACATAGCCGACTCAAACGGCATGGGCGCCCTCCAGGTTTCCCCGTCTCAGCGCTGGAACAAACCCTCTTCCGTGTTCCGTGTTGGATTGGTAAAAGTGTGCGTATCCAGGCTCCGGCGGAGCCTGGATACGCACGCTTTTACCAATCCAACACGGAAGAGGGTTTGTTCCAGCGCTGAGACGGGGAAACCTGGAGGGCGCCCATGCCGTTTGAGTCGGCTATGTGAGATGCGTTTTATTGTTCTTTTATCTGGTACGCTTATTTTTAACAAGGCCTAGGACGAAAAGTACACCATCCGTAATGTGAAGCATGGAGGTGGATATCCTACTATTTTTGGGGGTGGGATGTGAGCTACAACAGCACAGGGAATTTGGTCATAGTTAATGGCAAGATGAATGAAGCACGTTATTAGAGAATACAGGAAGGCCATTTGCACTCATCAGTTTAGAAGCCGCACAATGGACACACTTGGACATGGCAATGGTCCCAAACACAAGGCCAAATCACCCCATCATCGGCTACAGCAGAAAAAAGTAAAGTTGCAGTAATGGCCATCAATATAATTGAGCCACTTTTAGGAGATCTCAAACATGCAGTTCATGCAAGACAACACACTAATTTAAAGGAAGTGGATTTTTTTTAACAAGAAGAATGGGCAGCTTTGCCATCTTCGAAAATGAAGTCCTTTATCCACAACTATCACAAAAGACAACAAGTTTACATTGATGATAAAGGGGGGATAACCAAAATGAAGAGCTAAGGGTATGCACATTTTTGAACAGGGCTAATCTCAGTATTTGTTTTTTTAATTGGTATGTTTACTTTAATGATTGTGTTGTTTTGAGATGTCTCATAATTTTAATCCCCTTAAAAATAAAAGCGATGTGTTTTGCCCACTTACTCATGTTTTCATTAAAGAAGGGTAAACAATTTATAATCAGTTTATAAACAATTTTTACAAATCATGGTATGTAAAATTATGAGCACAACTGTAAATTTAATTTTCACTGCAGGTACATGTATGTTATTGCAGTTCACAACCTTTTGTTTATTTTACTTACATCTTAGCAGTCCTTACTGTGGTCTGATATGATCCAGGTAAAAGTTGCAAAGTTTTGCCACCGAAAAGTAGGCAATTTTTTAATAAATTCAATCCATGTTCTTTGGGTCATACTGGCTGGGCTCTCTGCTGCTTTCCAGTCTTGGCAAAACAAAACCTATGGGTTTGACAGCAGCTGTAAATTCTTGTGGACTTTAGAAGGAGGTGTGTTGCATAATGTCACAGTGGTGATGGGAAACAGATTGCAGAGAGCAGTAAATAGTTTGAGGCACAATCATGTGATTATAAGCAGTGGAGTTTATGTTCATAAGGCTCTCTTGTTACTGCTGCATTTGAGGGCCCTTACAGGGAACCAAGTTCCCTTTCTTTCACTGGAATTTATCCTGGCTATAGGAGCCGCCTTGTTCCCCCCTCCCCTTCTCACCATCCTTATTTACATTATGTACAGTAGTCATAGATGCTATCTTAACACATTCCCTCTAGATAAGGTCTTTGAAGAGAAGTTGTCCTAATTACCCACCCCCTCTGTTTATGAAAAGGTATTGTTTACTTCTTGTAATGAGTGCAATAATACAATTACTTAGCTGCCTGAAATCCTTAAGGCTCGTACACACGTCTGACTGAAGGCAACGACGGGTCCGTCGTCACCTCCTGCTGGGCGGGTTTTCAGCAGACAGTACAGCGTGTGTACAGTCTGTCGGCGGACTGATAAGACTGTTGCTGAACGATCCACCCGGCGGTTCATTCAGAAACAGCCTTATCAGTCCGCCGACAGACTGTACACACGCTGTACTGTCTGCTGAAAACCCGCCCAGCAGGAGGTGACGACGGACCCGTCGTTGCCTTCAGTCAGACGTGTGTACGAGCCTTTAGCAGCCTGACATCTCTGCGGCTGGGGACAGACGGGAAGGTCTGCTGAAGTAGGCAAATAACACGTAAGTGCTAAACTTTAATTGTAAAATAAAAGGTAAAACAGAAGTTTATTTAAATAATGAGACATCTTGCTGGCATGCATTTTTCAAGTGCTATTGAGATTCCCTATGTGCTTAAAATGGTGCTCGGTTCACTTTAAACCACATGGTTTAAGCCATGTTATCTGCTCCAATGAACCATCTGCAAATAGATGAAGAAAAAGTAGAAGTTGCAACAGATTTCTTCTTCCTGGGATCAAAGATCTCTGCAGATGGTGACTGCAGATAGATTAAGAGCTGCTTGTTACTTGGGAGGAAAGCTATGGCAAGTTTGGACAATAATATAAAGGATAGAAATACCACTTTACCAACAAAGATCTGGATAGTGGTCTTGGTCTTCCCAGTACAAACATATGGCTGTGAAAGGCAAACTATAAAAAAAATATGAAGAAAAATGTATGCTTTTGAACTGTGGGTGAGGAGAAATCTACTGAGAGTTCCCTGGACTGCTAAAAGATCCATCCAGTCAATACTCAAAGAAATAAGGCCAGAGTGTTCACTAGAAGAGCTGATACTACTATTAAAACTCAAATACTTTGTTTACATCATGAGAAGACCAGGTTCTTTGGAAAAATCCTTGATGCTTGGAAAAATTGAGGGCAAAAGTAAAAGAGGATGACAGAGGCTAAGATGGATCGACAGCATATGTGAAGCTATGAACATGCCTATGCAACTGCTGAAAGAAGTAGCGATTGACAGAGACATCTGGCATGCAGAAAAACATATGGTCACCAAGAGTAGAAGTCGACAGAACGAATGAGGATGAGGAAAAAATTACATGGTGTATAAAATGATGGCAGCGGAGTCGGGTCATGCACCAATACATGGTTAGGAGTCAGAGCAGTTGAGGGTAGTTAGAAAATTGCAATAAGCAGCATCTAGCTTTTAGCAGCTACAGCTAACCATGTTAACTATATACCTATGTACACTAGAGTGTTTGATGGTGGTCCTTCCATTCGCATGCAGTGTGGGGCATCTCATTTTATTTAGTATTTATATAGTGCCAACATCTTCTGCAGCGCTATACAGAGTATATAATCTTGTCATTAACTGTAAGGCCAATTTTATAGGGGGAAGCCAATTAAGTTATCAGTATGTTTTTGGAATGTGGGAGGAAACCAGAGTGCCCAGAGGAAACCCACATAGACCAGGGGAGAACATATAAACTCCATGCAGATAGTGCCCTGGCTGGGATTTGAACCGGGGACCCAGTTCTGCAAGGTGAGAGTGCTCTCCACTACGCCACTGTGCAGCTCTGAATTAAATAGTAGTACGGGATGTATTAAACTATTAAAGTCATGTGTTTTTAAAGGCAGGCTATTAAAACCTCATGCACCAATGTAATTTTTCCCTGAAAGGGTCAGTGCTCCTACTGTATGTCTTCAGCTCAGCTGGTTATAACTGAGACACATAGCTGAGACACTATAGCACCTGACACCATTAATTATTCCCTTGTTCCACCTCAAGCACTTCCCACAAGACCATGTAAAATCCTGGAAAGTATAGCTCAAAAATAACAAGTGCAGCCACCATCAGCCTACCCCCATAACCAAGTGTACATGTTAAGAAACAAACATAGGGTACATGATAATGCAGACGGTGGTGTACACAAAACATAGGCATTGGTACATAATAAAGAATTGGTAGACAAAGTAATTACAGTGACAAATGTAATATAATGAACAAATTGTATAGTAAACTCCAAGACACAAAAGGGTGAGAGAGTCCTGTCCTTGCAAGCTTTCAATCTAATATAAACTTTATCCATTCCATGAAATACTATTAAGGATCCAATCTTTCATAAATAGGGCAACAGACCTCTTTAACACAAACAGTTTGAATGAAGAATACATAATTTCCGAAGCAGCCAAAGTGCAAGCTGTGGAGGACCCTATAAGGCTAGTTGTCAAACTTGTTTACAGGCAGCTGTCAACTTTTAGGTCACTTCTTCGGGGGTCTGAGTAAGTCAATGGTTCAGGTGAGGTGTACCTTTTACTTAGCTGCCAATAGTAAAAAATAAAAAAAAAAAACGTCATACATAGCCTACCTGAAGCAGCTAGCATGAGATCACAGACAACTCCAAAAGCAAGGAGACAGATTATAATGCTGGGCATACACGGTGAGATAATGCCCCGGAATCGAGCCAGTGGCTCGATGGCGGTGTGTCACCGCGCGTGTGCGCGGATCGATTCCTGCTCGTCCCCGCGGGCGCTTCCTTATCAGCGCTTCGTTTTCTGCATTGTCCGCCCATGGGGATCGAGCGCGGTATCGATCCGCCGCGGTGATCAGACACGTCGGATATTATCAATCGAGCCATCAGTGGCTCCATTGATAAGAAGTATGGCGCTGTGTATGCCCAGCATAAAAGCTGTAAGCATTTTAACACATGCATGCCAGATTCTATTATCCTTCTCTTTCTGTTCCTTCTGTTATATATATTGTACCCAACATGAAAAAATGAAAGGGGAAACCAGTGATTGTGGAATGTATGGGCAGTGAACCACATATATGGGAATCTTATAACTCTGCCTTTAATTGGTGAATTCTTCCAAGGTCACGTACCTTTTCAGCATAGTATTTCTATACGCTGAAATTACATAATCGTATCGACAAACTGGATATTTAACCTGGTTTCATTCTCTTTAATTGAAGAAGGCATTACACCAAAGAATAACAAAGATAAGGTTAATTTAAATATGTCTTAATAAAGGTGCCAACTTAAGAAATAAAATAACATTAAACATAAATGTGGTAAATGAGAACAAACATAAGCTTTTCTGCCATTTTTCAGCCTTTGAACTGGTATGTTCTGACCCCCAATGGTCAGACAGAGAAAGTGCATAGCACCTGGTTGAAATAAGCACAGTAAAATAGCACAGTAAAATTAAAGCAATCTATCTCCTTTCGGGTTCTGCTGCAGGAAAGGGTGCTAAAGGAGAGACTTATGGCAAACATATCAGATGTTAACTGTCTGTTAGCTAAATATGCCATATACAACCAGCTGGAATTATGTGGTTTACCTTTATGCTAAAAAAGAATAAGGAAGAAGCAGCCCAGAAGCTAGGACAGGTTTATTTTAGCAGCAAATAAAAATACTTATATATCCATTTTAAGTGCCCAGACACACTATAAGCGCTTTTCTGAGCGCTTGCATTTTTTCTGTATAATCCCTGACTAAACATTGTCATTCATCTGAGGCTGTAAAATCTTTGAACCTTCATTTTTAAACTTCAAAGCAAACATTTAAGATTCCAGGAATTACTATTTAGGATTAGGGCTGCAGATACAATTGTTTATCTCATTCGTTTATTTTCACTTCTGGTTTACTTGGAATTGTCCATATTTAGTAGATAGAGAATGGTATGCCCCTATACATCAGTGTTGCCAACTCATCCCTTTAATTACTGACACATATGAATTATACAGGTTTCGTGGATGCAGTTAAGGCACTGATTGTGTGTAAGTAGCCCCAGAACCTGTATAACTTAGATGTGTCAGTAATTAAAGGGATGAGTTGGCAACACTGCTATACATGTCTGCAGGATTTCAATGTCCCCTTCAGGATCAGAAATTTAAGAAGAACATTTTTAAACAAAAATTGCAGCTTGCTGTGAAAGTTTGCTACCTATCCCTTAAGGTGCCCACTAATCTTACAATCTTGATTGTACAATCTTACCACTTCAGTTTACCCCTCTGCTACATATATTTGGTAAGATTGTATCCTTGATGGGCACCTTAAGTAAGCTAGGTGCTTGCTGCCTTGGAGACTTATGGCCCATACCCACGGGCTACATTTGTGGCCTGTCGCTAGCACACGGGAGCGTGCGCGCGACAGGCTCCCTCCGCATACACACAGCGGAGGGACCTGGCAACTGATGTGGCAGAAGCTGTCGCTGTTGTTCCTCCCCCCGCCGGAAGCTCAAGGTATTCCCTGCTTGTTGCTGTCGCTAGTCCGCATACCCACGCAGACTAGCGACAGTTGCGGCGGAGTTGGGGCGGCAACTGTCGCCAGGCGATTGACCGCGCCAATCGCCTGGCGACAGCAGTGACGAGCGACGGTTCGGGGTGCGCGCCCGTGTTGTGCGGGCGACCTGTCGCCACAACACGCGTGCGCCGCGTGTTGCGGCGACAATTGTAGCCTGTGAGTATGGGCCATTAGAACCATGTCTCTGGTCTTAACCAGCACCTCCAATGCCACACAGTGGAAAACACTGTCATCTGCCCAGTTGGAGCTTTCCATGTGAAAATACTGCTACATTTGCTAGTTACTAGTCCACTTGTTGTTTCAGAGACATGCCCATCTGTGTTGTTATCTAATTTAGTCAGGCCATTTATTCAGGCCACTGGATGCCTGACAGTGTGCTTGATGAATAAGGGGTATAGTCTTCAGAATAAGGGCTCATCTCCTGTGCTTCTGCCATCCCCCCCCCCCCCCCCAAAAAAAAACACACAAACACACAAACACACACACAAATACACAAATACACACACACACACCAAGCATCTCCGGTTTTGACATTCAGTCAAGCCGGTTTCTAGGCCAAAAAAGCTCAAAGAGAGGTATTCCCATCCTCTGTGTGCAAAAATGGGCGAAGATGAAGAATGATTTTTTTTTAATTGAGTTTTTCACCATATACTGCTCCCTGCATTAAGTCGTCCCCCACCCTTATAGTGCTCCATTATTGTACTTCATTTATATAGTATTCTCTCCTGGTAGTTCTTTCTTCCTACTCTTCTATTACTGGCTTTCTATAGTTTTCCTGACCCCATTCCCTTACATTACCCCCTTCCTCCTCCCACATGAGCTTTGGTGTATTCAGTCTTAAATGCATTGCCTCCAGACACACATGCATTACTTGATCCTTCTAATAGGACTGTACGTACTTTCCACATTTTGAGCTGATGCACATGATGGCCCAGATACATATTGTGTATCATTATGATGAACCTAAACATTGTTGACATATTTCCCAAAGCCCTTTATAAAGCAAATGAACAATTCATGTAATCAAGCATCCCTCCCTAGGAGCTTACAGTCTAATAGTGTGTAGTGGTAGTGGCTGGATAGTGTAATGGTTAAGGGCTCTGCCTCTGACACAGGAGACCTGGGTTCAAATCTTGGTTCTTCTTGTTCAGTAAGCCAGCACATCTTCAGTAGGAGACCTTGGATGAGATTCCCTAACACTGCTACTTCCCATAGAGCGTGCCCTAGTGGCTGCAGCTCTGGCACTTTGAGTCTGCCAAGAGAAAAGTGCAATATAAATGTTATTTGTTTAGAGGGGAAGCCAATTAATCCACCAGTGTGTTTTTGGGATGAGCACAAATATGTAGACACGAGCGAGTGCAGAACTGTGCTCGCTGCACTCGCTCATCCTTAGTGCATACTCTCTGAAGGTGTATGAGTGTGCATATATAGTGTGTGTGTGTGTGTGTGTGTGTGTGTGTGTGTGTGTGTGTGTGTGTGTGTGTGTGTGTGTGTGTGTGTGTGTGTGTGTGTGTGTGTGTGTGTGTGTGTGTGTGTGTGTGTGTGTGTGTGTGTGTGTGTGTGTGTGTGTGTGTGTGTGTGTGTGTGTGTGTGTGTGTCTGTGTGTGTGTGTGTGTGTGTGTGTGCCGTAAACATTGGGCAGGGGTCATAAACTAAGAGTATTCTGCTCAATCAGCTTTCTTTTAGATTTGATATTTTGGTTTAAGTGTCCCCCTGAACATTGCTATTTTATTGTTGAGGCCCGACACAATTACTTATATGTATTGTAACTTTATGTTTGACCCAGCATTGTTCCAAATTATTTATAGTCCTGCTTTATGAAAAGTCTTACATTAATTAATTCAGAAACCCCTTTAAACTGCCTCATTCAGACACATAAAATATATTATAGTTATGAGCGAGATAGATTCTGTCGCTTGTCCAAATTTTTTGGTGTCTGATTTTGACAACTGGTCTGCTTATATGCAGTTATTAAGAGTGTGGTGGTTTTGCAGTTGCATTGGTGTGTCTGTTGTGATTGATGGATCTGTCACTTTGTGTTTGCTTCAATAAAGAAGAATGGTAGTGGAAGTCGTGATGTGATTATTCTGTACCTTCGTAGCTTCCATGCTAATCCATCAATCAGTTTAGACTTAAATATAATGAGCATCTGCCAGTAAGTGTTAATTGACACTGGCTTACGTCTTTCAATTACTTTTCATTGGCACCAATAATCCAACATGACATTTTAGTAAAGGAAACATCTGCAGGAAAGATAAACTTTTTTCTCTAACAGAGCAGTAGTGTACAATTATGCAAACAAGAAGGATAAATATAAGTCATTTTAGGATGTCCTTTCTGGCATCATGATGACCAGAGCTAGACTTTTTTTTGGAATGGTATTTCCATCAATATATTGCAATCGATTTTTGAATATTTCTTTCCGTAGCTTATAAACTACTTTGAAAGACTGCTAAAACATCCTTTTCAGTCAGGTCACAGTTTGAGATGTGTAATAGTGATACGCAATATGTTTCTGTATTGTCATACATCCATCCATCCATCTTAATTAAATAGCATGAGTCAGCCAAATGACTATAGAGAGAGTTTATATTTAACTGCAAACAACTCATGAAAGGCAACTTGTTTTATTAAAACTGCTCAATATTTTATTTTAACCTAGTTAGGCCAGGTTAGTGTGAGAGTAAAGAAAAGGTAAGGTGGGTGCTGTGAGCTATGTCACAGCACTAGATACATAGCTGTATGTTTCATTCCATTTCCATGAACTTGATGCAGGGGTACTTTAAGACTGTTTTATGCTAGGCACCCACGATGCAATTTTCTGACAGATTTTCTGTCAGATCAATTATTTCCACCATGTCCGATCTGATTTCCGAACGATTTTTCATTAAAGTGAATTAAAAATCGATCGGAAAATCAATCTGAAATCAGATTGGACATGTTGGAAATTATCAATCTGACAGTAAATCTGTCAGAACAGTGTGTACCTAGCATTAGCAATAATGTTTCTGTACTGAGCAGAACCTAACTGAAATGTGACAACGATTCCTGACAATGGGCTCGATTCAGTAAACCGTGCTAAGGGCTTGATTCACAAAGCGGTGCTAACAGTTAGCACCCTGGTGAAAAGCCCTATAGCATGCCTAAAGTTAGTTTAGGCATGATAAATTCACATCTAAAGACTTTAGGCGTGATAACTAGGGTGCTAACTGGGTTAGCACCCTTTACTAAATTCACATAGCGCGCACAGTCCCGCACGCAAAACTTTGCGCTCGCACCGCGAAAACAGCGCACCCAATGCGCCTATAAGGTTGCATTGGATGCGACCTTAATGTCGCACCATGTGAAGTTAAAGTCGCACGCAATGCGACCTTATAGGCGCATCAACGCACCGTTTTCGTTGCACCGCGATGCAACATTTCGCGCACACCGCGCTGTGGGCACGCAAAGTTTTCAGTGTGGGATTTTGCGCGCGATGTAAATTTAGTAAACGGTGCTGACCCAGTTAGCACCCTAGTTATCACGCCCAAAGTCTTTAGGCGTGCTAACTGGGTTAGCACCGTTTACTGAATCAAGCCCATTGGGTTGATTAACAAACTGCTTCATGAAGGCAAACACAATGGGCTCGATTCACAAAGCGGTGCTAACCCAGTTAGAGACTTTAGGCATGATAACCATTGCACCACTCTGGTGAAAAGCCAGTTTAGGTGTGATAAGTTTAGGCATGAAAAGTTTAGGTGTGATAAGTTTAGGCATGCTAAGTTTAGATAAGTTTAGATCGCTTGCAAAGTCCCGCACGCAAAGCAGCGCCATTAAACTTTATACGAAGTGCACCAGTCTTTGCTAGCGTAAAACTTTTGATCAGCTGTGCACAGCGGTGCTACCGCAGTTGGCGCTTAAACTTATCACACCTAAACTTATCACACCTAAACTTATCATGCCTAAACTTATCACACCTAAACTTATCACACCTAAACTTATCATGCCTAAACTTATCACACCTAAACTTATCACACCTAAACTTATCATGCCTAAACTGAGTTTAGGCATGATAAAGGGCTTTTCACCAGGGTGCTAACTGTTAGCACCGCTTTGTGAATCAGGCCCTTTAGGCGTGATAACCATTTTATCATGCCTAAACTCAGTTTAGGCATGATAAGTTTAGGCATGATAAGTTTAGATAAGTTTAGATCGCGCGCAAAGTCCCGCACGCAAAGCAGCGCCATTAAACTCTATGCAAAGTGCACCAGACTTTGCTAGCGCAAAACTTTTGATCAGCTGTGCACTGCGGTGCTAACCCAGTTGGTGCTTAAACTTATCACGCCTAAAAACTTATCACACCTAAACTTATCATGCCTAAACTTATCACACCTAAACTTATCATGCCTAAACTGAGTTTAGGCGTGATAAAGGGCTTTTCACTAGCGTGCTAACTGTTAGCACCGCTTTGTGAATCAGGCCCAATGTGTGGCTGGCTGCTATTATTTCATTATTGGTTTCATTTCGAGTCTATATCAGGGTTGCCAGCCATCGAGTAATTTACAGAGAGCTTTAGAAAACGTAGATAAATTAAATCATTGAAGAACAGATCATTTTGTGTTGTCCATGAAATCCTTGAAAAAATAAATGTATTTAAAGCGTTTTTTGACTCTTTATTCTACTATCAGCCATTTACAGTGTTTATATCTCATGTAATCTTGGTACACAATTCAACTATCTGTCTATCATACAGTTTTTTTTAAAGCCCTACATTAGTCTTCCATTTTTATGCAAATTACAGAAAAATTGCATTAATTAGCAATGCACAAAGATTTATGCATTGCATGTCCTTTTTACATTAAATATATTTATAATACCTGGTTGGCTGGATCCACTTGCTCCATTTCTTGTTGAGATGAGCCAGCCTCCATTCATTTTCAATATATTCATGGTGAAAAATACAAACATACAATGCAAAATACTGTTGATAAATAAAATATATTGTGAAAAATACAGATATGCAATGTAAAATAATGCTAATCGATAATTAATGAAAATGTGCTATCATATGCATTTAAAAATAAAAGGGTGGGCTAGAGTTTAAGGGCAAACACAATAAAAGAAAGCTATATTTAAGAGAGCACAGTAATGTTCAATGGGCCACTATAGTAGGGGGAACATTATAAGGGGGGGGGGGGGCACCATAATGGGGAAGTACTCTAGAGGGAGCACAGTAATGTCTAAACTGTAAAACACAGACAAAGGTTTACCTGCACAGGCAATCCAACCATATATTGACACAAGGGGAACCTAGGACTTGAGAACACGTATGCTCTTTTGTGCATTGTTCGGCAATGTGTCACAGTCTGCAACATTAATTTCCTATTGTGAAATGCACCAAAAAAAAAAAAGTTCTCAAGTGTGCACAGATTGTTATTGTGTGGCAAAGAACTGCTTTAGGCAACATATCGCTCCTGCTCATTCAGTGGTACATGTCACATGCCATACTGCAACCAGTGCTGTTTGCAGTTGCCTATATATAGGGGCAGTTCTAGAGGCAGATGATCTACTATTCATGTGAATGTGTCATGAAAGGGGGCACTATAAAAGGGGGGGTCTCCACAGAGAGTGGTTCAAATTATGAGACACTATATAAACGAGAAAGAATCATTATGAAAGTGAAGTGGTGGAGGTGTCTTGACATCCTAGAGACAAAGACAACAGAAAACAGATAACGGGAGCCCAGTAGTGCAAGATGTAAGGTCAAATGGAAAAATCAATAGGTATGAAAAGCTACTCACAAAGGTGGGTTGCAGAGGGGCAACCGACCACAGAAAGCAGGTAGAGATGATTAGCCAGACTCCACTCGAGGTGGGCCAGCCGGACCCAGATGCGGTCGCTCTCCTTGGGAAAAAAAAAATGAGGACAGTGCCACTTATGGTAAAACCACATGTGGTCTGCCTCAACCCTTCCGACGTGGTATGTTGAGGGGTGATTTTTTTGTTCACTCAAAGATTTCGTCATTGAGGTAAGCTACCTCATCTTCTAATTTTATTGTGATTTTAACCACTTCCCCTCTGCCAGGACAAGTAACTACGCCCCTGCAAAATGCCACAGCTCTGTGCAGGGGCGTAGCTACTACGTCCCTCCATGCCGCTCCCCCTGCTGGCGGGGGGCGCTCGGTACCGCCACTCATTACCGCCGATTGTTAGCCGCTAGATCAATGAATGGGAAAACAGTTCCCATTCATCAATCTAATTCCCCATGTGAATGGCCACAGCCATCTATTCAGATGGCTCTGCCATTCACAAATCCCAGCCACGCAGTTCTTCCGTTTCCGAACCAATAGTACAAAGACTAAATACACCACTGAGGACATCTTGTGGCCAAATTGTAAAATTACATCCCCCTCCTTTTTTTCAGTAAATAATTCCTAGTTAACTTGTTTTTCCATAATTAAATTAACCCCTGACCTCCCACACTCCTCCATAGCTGGCAAACATATTTTGTTTTTTGAAAAAAAAAATACAAAAAATAAATAAATACATAAATAGTTACCTTAGGGACTGAACTTTGTTAATATATATGTCAATAGGGTATATTACTATAACTTTATAAATTATGGGCTTGTAATCAGGGACGGACGCAAAACTGAAAAAATGCCCCTTTATTTTCAAATGAAATATTGTACTAGTGAAAAATGTTAAATGTTGCAATAACTGGGACAAATGGGCAAATAAAATATGTCAGCTTTAATTCTGGTAGCATGTATTATTTTAAAACTATAATGGCCGCAAACTGAGAAATAATGATTTTTTTCCATTTTTTTCTTTTTCCTGATAAAACGTTTTTAGAATAAAATAATTCTTAGTAAAAAGTACCCCCATAGAAAGCCTAATTAGTGGCGAAAAAAACAAGATATAGATTGTTTTGTTTTGTTATGATATGTAGTAATAAAGTTACAGGCAAATGAATGGAAGGAGAGCTGACAGGTGAAAATATGTAGTAGTTACAGAATCGCCAGCAGAATAAAAAATTAGTAGTCTATTAAAACCAAATAAAAAATTGGGGGACCGGGGTGGATCAGTCTCCCCAATATATATGACACAACCACCATATATGGTATCCAGAAAAATATATATTTAATCAGTACTCCACATAAAAAGGTGAAAATTGCTCTGGTTTTTTAAGGGGAAAAACCCTTCGAGATGAAGTGGTAAATCCATTTTATATACACCTGGGCACGTCTTTTCCCATAAATGTAATCATTATGGAGGTAGCGTAAGGGGTATCATAATAATGGAGACAATAATAAGTGGCAGTGTGGTGCTGGAGGTAATCATTTTCCCTTAGTTTACATTTAAGGTCAAGCAGTTTTTATGTTTGTTTTTTTAGGTCAGATTAAATGTGTTGTTTTATATTTTAATGGGCATATTTTTAAGTAAACATATATTCTGTAACTAAATGTTGTATAGAATTTGTATAAAGACCTCACACATTGTATATCCTGTATGTAAAAACTTATAAATAAATATCTTGTATGTAAAAACATACAAAAAATTAAATTCTAAATTCTAAGATGCTAAATACTGTAGAATATTCAATACTAAAATAGAAAGTGACTGACTACAGGTAGTCCCTGGTTAAGGAACGAGATGGGGACTGTAGGTTCATTCTTAACCTGAATTTGTTCTTAAGTTGGAATATTGTGCCATCTCTGTCCCCTGTACCTCCTCTGTGCCTCCAGTGTCCCCCTCAGTGTTGCCAACTCATCTCTTTAATTACTGACACATATGAATTATACAGGTTTCGTGGCTAGGTAGATGCAGGTAAGGCACTGATTATGTGTAAGTAGCCCCAGAACCTGTATAACTTAGATGTGTCAGTAATTAAAGGGATGAGTTGGCAACACTGGTCCCCCTCTGTGTCACCTCTGCCCTTTGTACCTGTTTATACAAGTTTAAAAGCCATTTTTTCTTTGATTATTTTAAAATCAATTTTCTGAAAAACTACAAGTCCAATTTGAATTTTTTTTTTACTTGTTCCCATGGAAACACAGAACCTATGCCGTTCGTATTGGCGGGTTGTTCGTAAGTCGGGCATTCGTAAGTCGGGGACTACTATTTGAAACTAGTAGTGGTTGTAAATATTGAGTTTAATATGTATACGCATATTTTTTAATAGAAAACCCCAAGCTAAAAACATTTTCTTGTCTTATAAGACCAATGAGCCACTCCAAATCTGCTGCACTGTTGATTCCATTGATTCACACAGAAACTGCAGCAATTGAAAATGTTACCAGTATGAGATGTTATAGGGATTACTGTTGTGGGAGATCAAGGAAAGATGTGTTCTAGTTTCCTGATAGATGAAACCAGCAATATGTGGGAAAATGTTTTTTTTTTTTTTGGTAAATCTGTATAGTTCTGGATCTCAGTCAGTGGCTATTCAGCTACTTGCTCTGCATTTCTATTTTCTATTAGGAAAAATATTTGATGGAATAAATTGCATTTTTATTCCAAAATGTATACCTGTCCAGAGTGTGTAAAGATTTGCTTTACTGTGTCTTAAGCATGTTTAACCACTTCACCACTGAGGGGTTTTACCCCCTGACCACCAGAGCAATTTTCACCTTTCAGCGCTCCTTCCATTCATTCGTCTATAACTTTATCATTACTTATCGCAATGAAATGAACTATATCTTGTTTTTTCCGCCACCAATTAGGCTTTCTTTAGGTGGGACATTATGCCAAGAATTATTTTTTTCTAAATGTGTTTTAATGGGAAAATAGGAAAAATGTGGGGAAAAAAAAATTATTTTTCAGTTTTCGGCCATTATAGTTTTTAAATAATGCATACTACTGTAATTAAAACCCATGAAATTTATGTGCCCTTTTGTCCCGGTTATAAAACCGTTTAAATTATGTCCCTATCACAATGTTTGGCGCCAATATTTCATTTGGAAATAAAGGTGCATTTTTTTCAGTTTTGCGTCCATCCCTAATTACAAGCCCATAGTTTATAAAGTAACAGTGTTATACCCTCTTGACTTAAATATTTAAAAAGTTCAGTCCCTAAGGTAACTAATTATGTATTTTTTTTAATTGTAAATTTTTGAATTTTTTTTTAATTACAAAAAAAAAAAAAATGGGGAGTGTGGGAGGTAATGAGTTAATTTTTTGTGTAAAAGTCATTTATTTGTATGTGAAAAATGTGTAGGGTGTAGTTTACTATTTGGCCACAAGATGGCCACAGTAACTTTTTGCTTTATTGCGACCTCCAAGCCTCCTTCCGGAAGCTTGGAGGAAGAATAAGGAGGCTGGACACGTGAGTTTCTTCTCACAATGATCGCGCTGCCCATAGGAGAGCAGCGGGTCATTGTGGGGCTTAGATCAACGAACGGGAATGGATTTTCCCGTTCATTGATCTCCGGGCGAGCGGGCGGCGGCGGTTTTACTAGCGGCGGGCGGCGTGTTTACGAGCGGGAGCGCGGACAGCGTCGGGAACGCGGAAAGTACGTGTTTCTCCGTCCCTGGTTTTTAAAGGATGGAAAAAGGGGCGGAGAAATACGTACGCGCGGGGGTAAAGTGGTTAAATTGAACAAGAAACTAAACGGGAAACGCCCCAGGAATTAAAGTGGCTGTGTAATGACATATATCAGAACATAATACATTATTCAGGAGACCCACTTTTTGTTAATTATCCTGGTTTCATTATCCTGGTTTTAGCTTCAGAAAGGCTTTATATATATCTATAGATTTCTGTATAGGTATTTTACCCCACCCTCCCAGAGATGCTTAGCCTAGGCTATGAGGTCAAACAGCCCCAGTGCACTCTGGGGGACCAGGTGTTATTTCTGGTCACATCACAACAAACAAAGGGGTTGATTCACAAAGGTTACTTATTTGTAATGGGTGCTAATGCATAAGATAAACAAATAAGGACAGGAGAGATAATTCATCAGATGAACAGATAAGGAGAGCTAAACCATGAGTTAAGTTAGATAAGGAGAGGTAAATCATGATTTAAGTCATTTAAGGAGAGATAAATTGTGAGTTAAAAATAAGATGAGATAATTTAACAGAAAAGCTTTGTGAATCAGGCCCAAACATTCCACAGTGATGCACCTTGCTAGCAGTAAAGATGTCAACGCCTGTGATAAAGTGAAAATTGAGAATGTAAATCGGTAAAGTAAGGACAACATTTTACAATGGCAAACAATGACTAAGTAACTCATAAATTAATATTTCACAAAATAGGCTATTTTATGCATTAAGCTACATTCAGTAAAGTTCCTCTTTAACCACTTTACCCCCGCCCGTACGAATTTCTCCATCCCTTTTTCCATCCTTTAACCCCCAGGGACGGAGAAATCCGTACTTTCCGTGCTCCCGCTCGCTCTAGCGCGCACTCCCGCGGGTAAACACGCCGCCGGCCGCTCGCCCGGAGATTAATGAACGGGAAAATCCATTCCCGTTCGTTGATCTAAGCCCCGCAATGATCCGCTGCTTCTCCGCTAAGCAGCGCGATCATTGTGAAAAAAAACCCCGTTCCCAGCCTCCTAGTACATCCTCCAAGCGTCCGGAAGGACGCTTGGAGGTCGCATTAAACAAACATTTACTGTTGCCATCTTGTGGCCAAATAGTAAAACTACACCCTAAAGCACTTTTCACATCCAAATACATTACTTATACAGAAAAAATTAACTCATTACCTCCTACACTCCCCATTTTTTTTTTTGTAATTAAAAAAAAATTAAAAAATTTACAATTAAAAAAAAATACATAAATAGTTACCTTAGGGACTGAACTTTTTAAATATTTATGTCAGGAGGGTACAACACTGTTACTTTATAAACTATGGGATAGTAATTAGGGATGGACGCAAAACTGAAAAAAAATGCACCTTTATTTCCAAATAAAATATTGGCGCCAAACATTGTGATAGGGACATAATTTAAACGGTTTTATAACCGGGACAAATGGGCAAATACATTTCATGGGTTTTAATTACAGTAGCATGCATTATTTAAAAACTATAGTGGCCGAAAACTGAAAAATAATGATTTTTTTCCCACATTTTTCCTATTTTCCCATTAAAACATATTTAGAATAAAATACTTCTTGGCATAATGTCCCACCTAAAGAAAGCCTAATTGGTGGCGGAAAAAACAAGATATAGTTCATTTAATTGTGATAAGTAATGATAAAGTTATAGACGAATGAATGGAAGGAGCGCTGAAAGGTGAAATTTCTCTGGTGCTCAAGGGGTAAAACCCCTCAGTGGTGAAGTGGTTAAGTGGGGTAGGTAGCTGCCAGTGTGCTGAAATGTATTATTCTGTGACAAAAGAATAAAACTTTTAATAAAATCTTTAAGAGACATGAGCTAGGGAAAGAAACATAGTTTATTGCTATTGTACATAAAACCTCACAAGAGTATTTAGTCAGCTAAGGTAATATGCGTAGGAAATATATCAATGGGTTATGTCTGAAGCATTTAGAGCAATGTGGAAATTATTCAGGGTGCATTTTGTGCACAATACAGAAATAGAAGATATTGACAGTAATGAAGAAACATCCTTCATTTCTATTGGCTCCATTCTCATGTGTTTATGTATGATTCAGGCAGATGTGCAATGCTTTGCTCAAAGTTTAATACTTTTCATGCGGTGGTTCCTGTGAGTATGTACTTTAAATCTTTGACGCTTTGGGTTATTAGCTTTCTCATCTAGTTTGTTCTTTTTGTTTTTCTGTTCTGGGGAGTTCTCATTCTCTTTCTCTATTGTACAAATATTTACTGAAGTATGTTGCTTTCCTTATATACTTTTATGTGTAGTTGATGTCATATTTCCCTCCTGTTACCAGTTCACATCTTCATTCACCTTAACAGTTTTAAGATTTTGCTATAAACTTTCTCACTTTGTCCCACATGCAAGTAACTTTTTCTCCTGAGTTTTTTTTCCTAGGGAAACATTTTCAATTTATAAAAAAAAAAAAAAAAAAAAAAAAAAAATATTCAGCCCTCTTCAGTTAACAATGTATCAAAAAGTAGGTTAAAACATTCTATCAAAATTATTTTAAGTATTTTCTTGCTTGCTGGTGGCTTGAAATGCATTTTATTGATGAGTTGTGAAAATATAACCTAGAAGAAAACTCAGGAAAAAATAGTTAATTGGTTATGGGCCTTTATCTTTTATAAATAAATAATACTGCAATTTACCCAGTGGCAAGTGATAATTTGAGGAAAGGAAATGCCAGGAAAACACAGGTCTGAGAGTCCTGGCCACAACAATTAAAAAGAAAAGGGGCAGGGGGGGAATACTGGGCTGCATAAAAGGGAGTGATTAATTGCTGCACTTGGGGGCCTGGAGGAGGTATTGGCTGCAATTAAGGGGCAGGACAGGATAATGGCTGCAATACTGTATGCAGTGCAATCATTAACCCCTCCTGAGCCCCAAGTGCAGCCATTAACTTTGGTGGGTAGACTTATACTTGAGTCAATAACAAATTCTGGCTTAGAAAGGTTGAATAGTGGAGTCGACTTATACACAAGGTCGACTTGTATTAGAGTATATATGGTATATTTCATTGATGTCTACAGTCCACTTCCTATCCTATTACCCCTTCTTCCTTCCTTCCTTCCTCCATCCATCCCTTCATCACCCTTCTAACTATCCCCTTCCTTTCCATCTCTTGCTCTCTTGTACTAATTAGACTTGCTTAGTCATTTTCTACAGGTATGCAGTGTTGCATTTGTGATTCCATTTTGAGGCCTTCCCATTTATGCACACATTTCATTTATAGGCTACTCATAGTGTAAATTCTTGTCTTGTTGAATACTGCAAAGCAACAGTTCTCCTGATGCATTGAACATAAAAATCAAAAATTGCTCTCATTGCTCCTCGGGTGTTACCTTAGGTGACTGAATCCGCTTTGAGGTTTACCTTCTCCTGGAGATGATCTTGATTTTTATATCTTGTAAATAACTTTGATGTAGTGAATATTATGATTAGTGAATATTTTAAAAAGTTAATATATCTGTACTTATAGGAGTGTTTTAGTCTTTCCTTGCCCTTTATTGTATTTTAAAGATTTTTTTGTTAGTGAAAGTTTGGTCCTTTTATCCTTTGTGGCAGAATAATACATGTCATTGTTACCTACCCAACTTAAAGGGAACCTGAAGGCAAGAAGTATATGGAGCCTGCCATATTTATTTCCTTTTAAACAATACCACTTGCATGGCAGCTTTGCTGATCTATTTAGCTGCATTAGTGTCTGAATACCACCAGAAACAAGCATGCAGCTAATCTTGTCAGACCTGACAATAATGTCAGAAACACCTGATCTGCTGAATGCTTGTTCAGGGTCTATGGCTGCAAGTATTAGAGACAGAGGATCAGCAGGGCTGCCAGGAAATTGGTATTGCTTAAAAGGAAATAAATTGAATTTTCAGGGCAGTGTTTCTCAACATTATTTTAGCATGTACCCCTTTACTAATTACTTTGTTGGCCAAGTACCCCCTATTGCTGGTAACATTGTCTCAAGTATCCCTTGATGCGTATTTGTTATGTGTACACCATAATGGGGAAAAAATGCTTTCCCAACATATCTTGATGCTTTTAATCAACTGTTAATACTTATTTAGATTTATTTATGTATAATTTGAATTTTTTTTTGTCTGAAACTTACTATATTAAGGTGGCCACTAATGATCCAATCTTTTTCATCCAATCTTAACATTTATATGTAATATAAGCTAACTGCCTGAAGTATCCATTCAGTATATTCACTCAATTTACCCTTATACTACATAGATTTGGTAAGATTGGATGAAAAAGATTGGATCATTAGTGGCCACCATTAGATTGATTATGACAAATTCAAGTACCCCCTGAGGCCTACTAAAGTACCCCCTGGGGTACATGTACCATGTGTTGACAACCTAGGATTTAGGGGATGTAGTGGTACCTTTCAAACATTTGTGCAGTTGCTTATTTGATATTGCAATTGAACCCATTTATGAATCGTGTGTCTAAATTAAAAAGTGATTTTTTTTTTGATTTTTTTTTTGCATCAATCATCTCTTTTTTTCTGTTTTCTTACAGGAGGTTGGGAGCATCATTGGGAAGGTCAGTGCAGTATAAATTTATTTTGTGATTGTTCTGTATGTTTCAAAGCCTTGCCAGCAGTAACCGTTCCTCTCTCTTTTTTGTGATTTTGTTTCCATAACAGAAAGGTGAGACGGTTAAGAAGATGAGAGAGGAGGTAAGAATAAGAAATGTCAGAGTATCCTTCTCAATTTCTGTCAGAAGAGAATGTTTATGTTTCCTCGGAATATTTTATACTGTGCTGGAAAGGTGTAAGAGTGTCACTCAGTGGCAGCAAATATTATTTCAGCTGTGAGCTGTAAATGTGCTTCAGTGTGCAGCTGGCACTGTAGTATGCAGATTCCCATCACTCAACAGCAGGTGCATTAACTATATCAACGAACAATTTCAAACAGTTTTAATTTTATCAAAACTAATATGAAGCAATCTGGATGGATCTAACTTGCCTTGGCTTCACCTATTGCAGCAAATCTCCAAGGACCAGTACAGCTATAGACATATCTAGCTTTTTATATTAGAAGAATTTATTTCATTTTAACCCTTTCTTTCCAGTTTCCCACTTATGTTTGGGAATGAGACATTAGACATTTTACCAGTTTCCAGCATGATGAATGATCTATTTCTAGTCTACACAAGTGATCACAACGAACCAAATCGAGAGGGCTTTTATCAGATCATGAGTGGGTTTGTTCTCTGGATGAACAGATGTGTTGAATTTTAATGATGATAAATAACATTTTCCAATTTAAGTGACTATGGAACTGATGCACACAATTTTACATCAGTTAGGCTGCTTCCACACAGGGACGTTACAGGCGCACGTTAGTGCAGAATGAAATGCTCCCCCAACGCACAGCAATGTAACACAAGTGGGCTGTTCACACTGCCCACGTTGCGTTACATGTAACGCTGCACGTTGTAGTGAAAGTGCAGCATGCTGTGCGTTCTACGCGGCTTTAGCCACGTTAGAGTGTTTGCACATGCTCAGTGGGGGGCGGAGAGGAGGCGGGGAGATGCCGCTACAGTAGCCGCGCACATGGCTACTTAATATGCACTGCACTGGCTGCTGCTGATTGGCCGGCGGGACCACGTGATGCGGCCAATCAACGCCACTCTGGGGGACCTTATGCGGATAGAGCCGCCTAACGCGGCTCACTCTAACGTCCTCTCCCGCACCACCATGCGCTGCATTAGGGGCACGTTATGCGACCATAACGTCCCCTACAGCGCAACGTCTTGGTGTGTAAGTAGCCTTAAAGGACAACAAGTAGTGATAAGGAGGATATGGAGGCTGCCATATTTTTTTCCTTTTAAACAATACATGTTGCCTGGCAGCTCTGCTGATCTATTTGGCTGCAGTAGTATTTGAATAGCACCAGAAGCAAGCATGTAGCTAATCTTGTCTGTTCTGACAATAATGTCAGAAACACCTGATATGTTGCATGCTTGTTCATGGTCTATGGCTAAAAGTATTAGAGGCAGAGGATCAGCAAAACAGCCAGGCAACTGGTATTGCTTAAAATGAATTAAATATGGCATCCTGCTCCATATCCCTCTCGCTTCAGTTTTCCTTTAAGTTGCCATTTCTTTTTCCCACCTTATCTATAAAATAACTTTTCAGCACATTTCAAGAAAAAACAACACTTAAAATATGCTGTTCCAGATTAAATTAAGTTTGATATCGCTTTTCTCGCCTTTTTTTTTTACTTCTTTTTTCCTTACTGAGAATTTAACACCATGGGGTTGATTCTCTAAACCGTGCTAACTCATAGCTCAGCCGCGCTAATGTTTTGCACGTGTTATAATGCCCGTAATGTTTTTTTGTGTGAAAACGCAGCATTTTGCATGCAAAAATTCGCTATTGCATGCGTAAACTGTTACGCGTGTTATAACATGCATAAAAACGCTAGCACGGCTGTGCTATGAGTTAGCACGGTTTAGTGAATCAACCCCTTTATCTACAAAATAACTTTTTAACACAGTTTAAGAGAAAATAAAACAACCTCATTTAGCAAAAGAAAAAAATAATAATAGTAGTAATCTCTACCACTTATAAGCCTACACAGTTCATTGTCACAGACGTCCACATGCACCAGCAGTTTGGTCTAGACATGGTTACAGTGTCAAGATGTTCCAGTGCTCTCCTAGTTAACTCTCTGTGTTCCCTCTCTTCAACCTGAATTTTTAATGCTGAGAATACACCATGAGGGCTGGAACCCACAAGAGCGTTTTTTTGAGCATTTTGGCAGCGCTGCGATACGCTAGCGTTTTGCCAAAACGCTCAGCTGATGTTAATGGATGGGGCAACTTCCACAGGAGCGTTTGCGTTTCCCAGAAACGCAAACGCAGGACCTGCAGCATTTTGGGAGCGTTAGCGCTTCAATGTAAAGTATTGAAACGCTAGCAGAAACGCTCAGCAAAACCTAAACTGAGCGGTTTTGCTAGCATTTTGCGGTTCAGCACACTGTAACAAAATTAAAAATAATTCACAGGACCAATCAGGATAAAAACGTGAAACGCAAAACGCTACACAACCGCTGAGGAAAAAAATACACTGTTGCAAAACGCGACCGAAAACTCGCATGAATCCGCTTGCAAACCGCTCAGGCAAAACGCTAGCGGTTGCGTTTTGCGTTTGCGGATTTCAGTGGGTTCCAGGCCTCAGAGTTTTTGGCAGATGGTTCGATAATTTCCGACATGTCCGATTTGATTTTCGATCATCTTTCTGATTGATTTCTCATAGAAGTGAATGGAAATTGATCAGAAAATAGATCAGAAAAGCGATCGGAAAATCGATCGGACAGTAAATCTGAAAAGCTAATTGTGTATTCACAGCATACAACACACCTAAAACTAACATATACAAACCTTCTTTGCCTATTATGCGCTATTACCCCTAACTATCATTCACCCCTAACTATACCTAACAATACCTTTAACCTCTCTGGAGTCATGGTCCACCAACCTTAAACCTTAACCCCTCTGGAAACATAGTACACAATCCTTCATGAACTGTTCATGTGCCTTAACCTCCTGAGCGATAATCCCGAGCTGAGCTCGGGGTATATCGCGCAGGAGGATTTCTCAGGCCCTGGTGGGCCGATTTGCATAATTTTTTTTTGTTACACGCAGCTAGCACTTTGCTAGCTGCGTGTAACTTCCGATCGCCGCCGTTCGCCGCCGATCCGCAGCCGCTCGCTGTGCCGCGCAGCCCCCCCCCTCCCCGACCCCTTGCGCAGCCTGGCCAATCAGGCCAGGCAGCGCTGAGGGGTGGATCGGGACTCCCTCTGACGTCACAACGTCCAAGACGTCGGTGACGTCATCCCGCCCCGTCGCCATGCCGACCGGGGAAGCCCAGCAGGAAATCCCGTTCTGAACGGGATTTCCTGCTTACTCTGATCGCCGAAGGCGATCGGAGTGGGTGGGGGGATGCCGCTGCGCTACGGCTATCATGTAGCGAGCCCTGGGCTCGCTACATGATTTAAAAAACAAAAAATTTTAAAAAATAATGCTGCGCCACCTCCTGGGCGATATAATTGTATCGCCCAGAGGGTTAAAGCAGTCCTCATTTCAGCCTGATACATTTGAGTAGTTCTAAATCAAATAAACTCTGATCATGAATCAAAAGGAACTCTCATGTGTCAATTATGATGAGGTTGAGATCGGAGTGCTTCATGTGTCAGATATGAAGAGATTGATATGGGGGTTATTACAGATGGGGCATGGTCTGAGGAGTTTTAACAATTTTTGCGGGGTGTATGGTGGCTTGATTTATTGGTTTGCTGAATCCAGGGGCAATTCTAAAAATCATAATCATTATACATCAAAATCATTTGTGTTGTTTGATATTTCTATAAGCATTACAATACAATGAGTAACATTCTTGATAATATTAGGTAAGCAGGGGTCAGGGACATTAGTTCCCGTATCCTTTTAGTACTGTACACTTGATACTGCAGCAACATGGACAGTGATGGTTATGTCTGAGAAACATGTGATCAGTTTGGTCAGGTGATAGATATGTAAATCTCTGATTTGCTAGTCATGATCATGTGCTAAAGCAGGATGTGATTTCAGCAAATCAGAGCTTTGCAAATCTATCAGCTGATCACACAAATCACATGCTTCTATATGAGTTCTTCTAGATTCAACCATCGCTAAACATGAACCCACACTTTGGTCAAGACAGCTGGCTAGGCAACCTAATGCTCTTATTTCGGTCCAAAAAATGTATGTCAAGATGTGTCCTCAGACACATAGCTAGAGGACAAGCACATTTAACTGGAGTGATCTTAACACCGTATTTTTTTTTAAACACAAGAGTCTAACTAATTACTGTTGATTTGCTTAATCCATTTGTTGATGGAAATGCCCTAAAATGTATGACTAGAGCGGGAACATGACTTTCAGCACAGATTGCAAGCTTTTTCAGATGTGTTTTGTTTTAGATTACACGCGTATAATTTCCCAGTACATGAATTTCTTTGATGTGCTACAATCCAAACCTGTAGAGCATTAAATGGCTCTGCTCTATATTTCTCATGAAGTCTGTCTCCCATGGAGCTAATAATGGCCTTTTTCTAATAAGTGAATAATCAAAAAGTGTCCTCACAAAGTAAACAGCAATTTGAAGAAGTTAGTTTATATTTAATCAAATTCATTGTAATCAGAAGAAAAAAAAAAGTGGCCGCAAGGAGAACTCCATTTGTTTCAATTATAAAACCTACAGAAAGTACATCAAGTGTAATGGCTTAAAAAGTTCCACAAGGGTAATTAGATTTTTTTTTTTTTGGAAACAGCGTTGTGATAGAAAATAATGCAGAACAAAGCCCTCCAATAGTTCTAGTGGTTTGTTTTAATGTGAATTGAAACTAGATGGGCTATTAAATACCGTACTTTCTAATTGTTTAAACAGAAGAGGGAAAATAGATGCAAGATACAAGTCCTGCTTACTCACTTGAAACAAATGTCGCTTCGCAGGCCAGGAATATCACAGCCTCCTATTTCTTTATGCACATACTAAACATCCTATTTACATGTACAATTACTTGCAAAGTGCTAACCTTCATTCTAATGTAGGTAGAATTTAATATTCTGAAGGGATTTCAGTAATTATGTATTTTCCTCACATTTCATAAGCATACATGGGGAAGAAACAATTTCTGGCCAGGTCTATTCAGCCAGTGCCTTGGGTAGCAGAGGTACCGCGAGATAGATTTCCTGAAAAAAAACACACGTGATTAGGTTTATCTAGACATGTTTCCTGCTCAGTGGTGTAGCAATAGGGGGTGCAGAGGTAGCGACCACATCGGGGGCCCTTGGGCCAGAGGGGCCCTCCCTCAAGCAAGATATTAGCTCTCTATTGGTCCTGTGCTGGTTATAATCACTTATTTGAATAGTAGTAATCATTAACAAACTGTTTCCCATCCCCTTGTTGCACCTCTGACACTGTGGAAATCCTTGGCAGGTTTTGGTGCACCGTATCAATTGTTAAGTATAGAGTGCTTGGGGGGGCCCCATGTAAAACTTGCACCAGGGCCCATAGCTCCTTAGCTACGACACTGTTCCTGTCATTAGGTGGCAAGCATTTTTTCGACCTCAGCTCATTTACAGTATATCAAACGATGGCAAGGGTTGCTGAAAGGTTTGTGACTTAGCACTTGTGTAATTGAAGTGACATGTATACCCACCGTTAGGACTATTTTAGTAAATCTAGTACAGCCCACATATATTTTACAAATGTTTTTGCTGTGGGTATATGCACATAAGTGCATATACACGATTACCCAGTTGCTCAGATCACTAATCTTTCATCGACCCCTCTATGGTATGAAGCTAAAGCTTTGCCACATAGTAGAAGACAGTTAAAGAGGAACTTGTACTGATATATAGCAAAATGCAGTAAATTATTCAGGATACCATCTTTGTGTTAAATATTATGGTTTCAGCACCAGAAAAACTTCCTATAGCTATATATTTCTGTATATTGGTACTTAGCCCCGCCCTCCCATTGAGGCTAGTCCTAGGCTGTTTATCATGCGGAATCTCCCCCGAGCACTCTGGGAGACCAGCTATGTTTTGTACTGGCTTCAGATTGCACAGCAACCGATCATCCTGTGGAGAGCACTAAGATTGGTGTTACCTGTGATAAATTTCAGACAGTATATCAGAGGCACTTAAGCCTAATTAAAAAAATTGTTTTATTCACCTAGGGCTTCTACCAGCCCCCTGCAGCAGTCCCGTGCCCTCGCAGTCCCTCGCGGATTCTCCTGTCCCCCGCCGCCAGCTAGTTTAGATTCGCAGACAGGCCCGACAAAGCTTTCTTTGCGTTCCTCCCCGCAATAATGCTATTGCAGACGGGAACGCAAACAAGATGATGCGTGGCCAGGCCTTCGCAGGCGCAGTGAGCCTGTCAGCTGAAAAAACGAAACTAGCTGGCGGCGTGGGACAAGAGGATCTGCGAGTGACTGTGAGGGCATGGGATAGCTGCAGGGGGCTGTTAGAAGCCCCATGTGAGTAAAACTGATTTTTTTTTTAGAGGCTTAAAGAGGAACTGTCACGAAAATCTTAAAATTTAAAACACATACAAATAAAAAGTAAATTTCTCCCAGAGTAAAATGAGCCATACATTACTTTTCTTCTCTGTTGCTGTCACTTACAGTAAGTAGTAGAAATCTGACATTACCGACAGATTTTGGACTAGCCTATCTTCTCATAACGGGGTTCTCAGGGTTTTCTTTATTTTTGAAAGCATTTAGTGAATGGCAGTTGCTCCGTCCAACTGTCAAATTAGTGAGCAGCGAGCAGGGAGGCTGGTCAGCATCTTTGTATTAATCATTTTCAGAGAATGGGCCTGATTCACAAAGTGGTGCAAACTGTTAGCACGCTGGTGAAAAGCCCCTTATCACGCCTAAACTCAGTTTAGGCATGATAAATTTAGGCATGATAAGTTTAGGCATGATAAGTTTAGGCGTGATAAGTTTAGGCATGATAAGTTTAGGCATGATAACTATAGCACCAACTGGGTTAGCAACGCAGTGCACAGCTAATCAAAAGTTTTGCGCTAGCAAAGTCTGGTGCACGAAACGTTGCATAGAGTTTAATGGTGCTGCTTTGCGCGCGGGACTTTGCGATCTAAACTTATCTAAACGTATCATGCCTAAACTTATCACGCCTAAACTTATCATGCCTAAACTTATCATGCCTAAACTTATCATGCTTAAACTATTATCATGCCTAAACTGAGTTTAGGCATGATAAGGGGCTTTTCACCAGCGTGGTGCAATGGTTATCACGCCTAAAGTCTTTTATGCGTGATAACTAGGTTATCACCGCTTTGGGAATCGAGCCCAATGTCTTTATAAAGAATAAAGGCCATGCTGAAAATTCCCCATTAAGAGATGGACTAGCCCAAAACTTGTCAGTAATGTCAGATTTCTACTACCTACTGTAAGTGACGGCAACATAGGAGAAAAGTAATTTATGGCTCATTTTACTCAGGAAAAAATGTACTTCTTAGTTTTATGTGTTTTAAATTTTAAGATTTTCATGACAGTTCCTCTTTAAGGATCCCTTTAAAGAGAAACTCCAATCAAGAATTGAACTTTATCCCAATCAGTAGCTGATACCCCCTTTTACATGAGAAACCTTTTCCTTTTCACAAACAAACCATCAGGGAATGCTGTATGACTGATATTGTGGTGAAACCCCTCCCACAAGAAACTCTGAGGACCGTGGTACTCCTGGCAGTTTCCTGTCTGTGAACCTTGTTGCATTGTGGGAAATAGCTGTTTACAGCTTTTTCCAAATGCCAAAAAAGCATGCAGCAGCTACATCGCCTGCCAACAGTAAAAATGTCACCATGTAATACATGTCAGAATGTAAATCAGGGGTTTAAAAGATTTTACAATGGGCAAACACTGACTAAATCATTTATACATAATTATTGTAAAAATGAAGCACTTTTTTATTACATTATTTTCCCTGGATTTCCTCTTTTAGTCAATCAGATTCCACACATCAGATGAAACTATCACTCATACAAACTGAACACTTTCACCAGACTTTTATTTGTTCATAGAAATATCAGTCATGCATGTACCGGGAGTCAACACAACCAGCATACCCAGGGGCGTAACAATAGACCTTGCAAGGGATGCAGCTGCAGGGGGGGCAGACGCCACAGGGGGCCTAGTTGGGGGAAAAGTGTATTTTTCCTCTCCTGAGAGACTGACAACTAAGGGCATGGAAAGAAAAAACTTTCTGCTCTGCACAGTTGTTCTAATGACTGCGTCTTTTCAGTCACTGATAAGAAATTATACAAAGTTTTGTAGACAAAGATTTCTAGAGGGTCCCTATTCAGTGTTCAGCAGGTCTTGTGTACAGCACTGCTCTACACCCAGCCTATCTACCTCTCCCCAATGCTGTGTACTGTAGTGATGCTTGAGGAGTCTGGGTACGGAGAGAACAAGCTTTCTGCTCTCTGCACAATTGTTTTAATGACCGCATCTGCTCAGCCACAGATAACAAATATTACAACATTTTGTAGATAAAGATTTGTAGACGGTCCCTATTTAGTGTGCAGCAGGGTCTTGTGTACAGCGCCCCGCCCCCAGGCTTTCTACCAATCCCCAAGCGTTGTGTACTATAGTGATGCTGCCAGTTCTGCTCCATCAGTGGTGGACAGAGTGAATGTAATAAGCTGAGGCTGGGAGCACACTCCTCTGTCAGTTTTCTGTATGCATTTTCTGCACACCATGCATGTCTGTATGTGTGAAAACATACACATTGTATCACAGAAAATAATGTAATTGATAGAGAAAATGTCTGCATTGCTTCACTGCTGTCTGCTTTTATCTGCATGGGGAAATGGCTCTCAGTTTACCTGTGCAGAAAGCAAGGGGAAGAGGGGGCCCATCCAACGTTTTTCAGGGGGGGCCAGTCATTTCTAGTTATGCCCATGAGCATGGCAGTTTAAGTCACATTATTTCACTTCTTACCCTTCTACATTTAACAAATTATGCCATAATTATTATCATCATCACCATCATCATTATTATTAAGATTATCCTTTATTTATAAAGTTCCAGTGTAAATACAGTGTTGTGCATTACAAATGGGACATACACTGTAAATTTGAGGAAACAATCATAGAGTCATAGCACAGAAAGAGAGAGGCACGTTTCTAAAAGGAGTTTTAAAACTAATAGTAACATGTATTCTCAGGCTGATTGGAGTAGGAAATTTGAGATATGCATTATAAGGTTCAGAATTAGGAAACGTCTTATTTAGAGATGCGAAGCAAAATGTAAAGGACTGCCACTGTCACCTTTAAGACAGTAAAATTATGCTTACAATAGTAACACAAGAGGACAATATGGAAACATACCTTAAAGTGGACCCAAATTAAAAATACAAGATTTCAGAAATAAAATCTATTTTCTAAATTATAATAATAAATAGCAGCCTTTTTCAGCTGCATGATGACAAATATAAAATATTTTACGTTTATTGGAGGAACCCCTCCCTTCCTTTCATATTGCCGGGACAGAATCCGGCAAACTGGTGGAGTAGGAGGTGTTCAGCAAAGGAGGAATTGCTAATGGCTGCCACCTGTATAGCCCTAGTTATGCACAGAGAAGGGTGAGAAGCATGCACTGAAATGCTCACAGGCTGAAGGAGTGTTTATTTATCTTTGTATGTGTCAGAGTGGTGCAACTAAATATTTTGAATTAAAAACATTTTTGGTTTGGGTCCGCTTTAAGGTGGTCACACACCATACATTTTTTTTTTTACATTTCTTATTTTTAATTGATTGATTGTAACATTTGAAAAATCTGACCGATGTACCACACGTGTGTGTTTTTCCACAATTATGAAAAAAAATGATTGAAAACTCAGAAAAAAATTGCTTGAGTCATCCACCATCCAATTTTCATAAAAATTGATCAGAAAAATCCAACACTCCCAATCAAAACATTTTATTGGTATTGTGTGTGGCCACCTTTTGTGTGTTTTTGTGTTACCAATTCATAGTATAATACATTAGCCCTGCACCTCGTTATTATTTCACCTGGAGCGTGGTATTTTATGAGCTGCAATATTGAAACTGCACTGTAAGTCACATCTGTAACATAGTATGCTGTTTTATTTGAATTAAAACAATAAAAGTGAAGTTTTACATTGCTGCAGAAGAGCGGCCTTCTCCACTCCACTTTTCCTCTTTCCTTTTCTCAAATGCCAGGCTGAGATTCTGGTCTGTTTTGTACACACCAGGCAGAACCATTCATGGATGTCCTGGTTCACCTTATCAAGAAACTCACCCCCACCTAAATTCTGAAAAGAGTGATCATGGTGTTTCAGCCTTGCTCAGAAAATTCCCGTCCTGATTTGGGCAAGAATACTCCCATAATGTGGAGGAACTCAGGCCACAGAGTCGGCTTGTTTCACCCAGAGTTTGCTTGAGAAAAGAACACTGGGACCTTCCTTTCAACTGTTTTCCCAAACACCCAGATGGTGTTTGGGAAGGAAGCAGCACTAGCTGGAAACCCAGGTTGCGGGGACAAAACTGAGACTTTCCTGGTACCGTCATGGTCAAGGTCCTATACTGTAGTTGTCAACTGCCCTTTCTGTGTGGAGTGCAAGGACTATACACTGGGTAGGTTTCAATCACTCTATATATGACCTGCTTACATTGCAGAGGCTCTTAGTTTATACTTCTAGGTGGACCTGGGAATCAGAGAGAGGGAAGTAGGCCCTCTATTTAGTTTAATCTGAATTCACAGAAACAGCAAAAACTATTTCACTGCCCTAGTGGGAATGCAGACCCAAGTCAGGACTGTCTCAGTGAAGTTGGTGTAGTACCAGTTGTCCCACTCCAGATGATAATAGGGCAGGATTGTCTACAGTTCTGGAGCATGTGAGGAAAGAAACATCTGAAGGAAGGCAACTTTCCTCACTTAAAGGGACTCCGAGCAGTGCAGAAACTATGGAAAGATGCATATCAGTTTAAAGCGCTCTTTCTCCTCTTTCCAATGATATATAAACCACCACCCTACGTCTTTTAGTTTTCGCTATTTTTGCGATTGAAATTGCCGCGGCCGCGATTTCGATCGTGAAAATAGAGAAAACTAAAAGGTGTAGGGCAACGATTTAGGTGTCGTCAGAAAGAGGAGAAAGAGAGCTTTAAAATGATATCCATCAAGCCATAGTTATATTGTATTACACAGCACGACACTTTCCCCAGTGTCAGCAGCTCCATTCTGCTGAATGCAGCTGCTGACTTTGACAAAAAGTCGCCCTGTGTAATACAATATAACTATGGAAAGATGGATATCATTTTAAAGCTCTCTTTCTCCTCTTTCTGACGACACCTAAATCGTTGCCCTACGCCTTTTAGGTTTCTCTATTTTCGCGATCGAAATCGCGGCCGCGGCAATTTCAATCGCGAAAATAGCGAAAACTAAAAGACGTAGGGTGGTGGTTTATATATCATTGGAAAGAGGAGAAAGAGCGTTTTAAAATGATATGCATCTTTCCATAGTTTCTGCACTGCTCAGAGTCCCTTTAAGGAGGACCAAGAAGACCAAGAGATTGGACTACTGTCAAAGAAAATGTTCTGTTCTCTCACTGTTCCATTGGTTGGCCAGGTACCATCAGACCAAATAAGTCAGACAGGATACAGCAAGATAAGAAAAGGCACCACTTCACATTTCAGCTGTTTTCTTATTGCAGTACAGTACCTCAGCTCATAATTAGGCAGTGTTTTATACTACTCACTGTAGTATGAACAAGCCTCTTAATTTCTCTTTCATTGGATAAAAGCAGACAGCTGGTGTGGTAGATTTAAGTTCTCCATCTTATAATCTTATGTTAAAGCTGAATTCCAATATCAGTTAAAAGGGATTTAGAAAGATATCAAAAAAGAAAAAAGCAGTATGTGGGTATAAAACGCCACTGAGCTTTAAAAAAAAAAAAAAAAAAGAAAAAAGAAAACTTTATTGGTACCAAAATATTTCACCAGACAATTAATTTGCACAGAGACATCACTCTTATTAAAAACAAGTGTATTAAAAAACATCAGCAGTGAGGTCACCGTAATATCCATATGCAAATATATGGGCATAAATAATACATACTACTTAAATTGCTTACTTTATATTTAAGAGCATGTGAACCATGGCTAATCAGTATAAATATAGTCCCCAGATCATGCAATAAAATGCACACAGCCCTGCTATTCATGCTGCTAGTAAAGCACAAGTACCATCAAGCTGACTCCTCTACCATATTTGCCAGCAAGACAGCCACCGCTACACATGGTTACTCCAGTGTGTGATGTCACCACTGCACAGGCTCCACCTAGCTATGCATTTAATGCTATTGCGGCCGGGAACGCGGCTAATCAGCCGCGTTCCCAGCCTGTCGGCCGGTGACTGCCAAACCGGAAGTGGCCGCCGGCGAGTCCAGCTGCATCGGAGAGACACGGCGAGGGCACCGTTCAGCTGCAGGGGGCTGAGGGGAGCCCCGGGTGAGTACAAGTCATTTTTTTTAGGACACTTAAGTTTTCCTTTAACGGACAACTGAAATGAGAAGATAATGAAAGCTGCTATATATATATTTCCTTTTAAACAATTCTATCTGCCTGGCAGCTTTGTTGGTTCATTTGGCTGCAGTAGTGTCTGAATAACATCAGAAACAAGCATGCAGCTAATCTTGTCAGATCTGATAATAATGTCAGAAACACCTTATCTGCTGCATGCTTGTTCAGGGTCTATGGTTGAAGTATTAAAGGCGGAGGATCAGCTGGACAGCCAGGCAACTGGTATTGCTTAAAACTAAATAAATATGGTAGCCTTCATATACCTCTCACTTCAGTTGTCCTTTAACTCCTTTTATAAGATACAGTGGCTATAGAAAATAATCACAGCTTGATGTTTTGCAGCCTGTATTGAAGACACAGAAAAAAGCAATTTCCAGCTCTTAGTAAAAATATAATAGCAATAGTTCATAAAAAATAAATAAATAAAAATCACAGCGACTGATCACCTCCCGACCTCCACAAAGATAGCCCTGTCTATGGCAGAGAGGGGGTTAACTTACCTATGCCGCTGCCTATAGCCAATGTGTTCCACTGGCGGTCCACATAACACCACTACTTTCTCCTTCCGGATTTGAAGGAGGAAGTGGTGGAGTTACGCGGACTGCATTGGCTATAGGTGGCGGTATAGGTAAGTTAACCCCCTCTCTGCCGTGGGCAGCGCTATCTAATTAAAATTTTGATTGCCAGTAGCTACATGCTTGTAGCTACTCTTAGCTAACATCACTATTTATGATGCAGTTGTCACATGCATTCAATAATCATTCCTTGCCAGTTTCCTTGTCATTCACCATTCAATTTGGAAAGATGTAAATACAGTTGAAAAATATGTTTTGTGTGTCTTCAGTTCATACTGCAAATCAACACAGTGTGATTATTTTGAAGGGATGATTCTTTACTATACTTGCAGACCGAAACTTATTTTTCCTGTGGGTATTGCTGAAAAAATAAATATTGCAGCACTTTTTCTATTTTGGGCTGACAATGTTAATTAGCCACTGTGATTGTACTCTTGATTATCACCTGATGGTTAACAGAACTACAACATAATGGGATTCAGAGCCATATGGATTCATGGTAATCAGCTACAGTCCAATGTGCAAAAGACAGATGAGACAACATCAACCCCCATTTTCTGGAAAAGTGAAGTGCAGCTGGTATGATGATGTCAAGATATTTAAAACTGTACTTGCACAGGACAAATTGAAGTGGCAGTGTGCTACCTACAGATGTATGCTAGGGACATTGGAAGGTCAAAGAGAATGAGTGATTCATATTTGCTTGACCTCACCAAAAGCCTATTGAGACATCTCACCAGAAAAAAAAAGCCAGAGAGGCCCACAAAAAGGAACAGTAACTGCAATAGTCTTGCTCACCTGTAGTTTTATTAACAAAAGCTATGTTCTTGATTGGACTTTAACCACTTAAGGACCAGGGCTGTTCTTTGAGATCTGCGCTGCGTGGGCTCTCCAGCCCGCAGCGCAGATCGTGAGCAAGGCAGGGCGATCAGACTTCCCCCCTTTTTTCCCCACTAGGGGGATGACCTGCTGGGGGGGGGGGTCTGATCGCCGCCGCTCCGTGTGGCCGAGCGGGGGGGGGCTCTTCAAAGCCCCCCTCCGCAGCGTTTTCTGCGCTCCCTCCTTCCCCTTACCTCCAGCTTCCTTATTATCCTGCGCAGGACGGATATCCGTCCTGCGCATTGAAGGATAGGCTTCAGCCTATCAAATGACGGCGATCCCCGGCCAATCAGCACCGCCGTATGATGTAAACAGCGGGGATTAGTCTCCGTGAACTGACATGGAAAGGCCGCTCGTACGAGTGGCCGTTTCCATGTAATAACCACTTAAACCCGCCGCCGCCTATGAGCGTAAGGCGGTCCTTAAGTGGTTAAACAGTATGTAAATCTGTATATGTTACCTATATACATACCCACCGTAATACTGCACTAGTGTAATATGCTGAAATACCCGTTACTGTTATATAAATCTGGGTTGCCATTGTAAAAAAATAAATAAAGCATAGTGGGTGTATTGTTGTAGTAACTCTGCAAAAAAAAAGTATACAACTGTCTGTAGCCAGTCTATTTTACTAGCCAAGCATCACTTAAGAAGTGAGAGGAATATTGTGGTTGCAGTAGTGTTTGAATCACACACCTTAAACGAGCTTGCAGCTAATCTGGTCAGACCTCAGTTAGAACCCGATCTGCTGCATGCTTGTTCAGGGTCTATGGCTAACAGTATTAGAGGCCGAGGTTCAGCAGGACAGCCAGGCCATTTGCATTGTTTAAAAGGAAATACGTATGTCAGCCTCCTTATTCTTCTCACTTCAGGTGTACTTTACGGAGAACATGGCTTTGTCAGGCAGATTGAAAGTAAGGGACAGCAGTGGTGGGTGTGGGGCTGTAGAGGATGCGGAAATTGGCTCGTTAATAAGCTCCAGCATAATTAAGCTGTAACAGGTTTCACAGCTTTCGAAAAGCCAGACAAGACTGCCATTTTTATACTGTATGTGTTGTTTGCCATTTCTTACAACCACAGCACATAAAAGATTTAACAGCTGTAATAATTAGTAGAGTGGATGGCCCAGTATGGATTAGCTCCACCTGCTCAGGCACAGAGCAGCCAGTTTGCAGTGAACAATGAATAGGCACCCTCTACTTCCTCCCATGCCAAATCTACTATGCACTCTGAAGCAGACAACAATGTGCAAAAATGTTTCAGCATTCCATGCCAGGACTGTTGAGTCATTCTTGTGCCACTATAAGGTTTTTCACATAATCAAATGTGATGTGCGTGGCTTACTGCTAAGCCTGCATTCAATCATGGCTGTCCCGAGTACTATTCCCTATCATCAGCTTACATGCAGTAGGGTATTGTACCGTGTTAGCCATCAGTACTGATGGCTAACACGGTACAATACCCTACTGCTACTACTATGCTTGAAGATACCGCAATGTACCGCACTTTCCAGCTTACATGCACATGCAATGGTTAACACAATTCCTTTTTTTTCCTGTAGAGTGGTGCAAGAATCAACATATCAGAAGGATCCTGTCCGGAGCGAATTGTAACAATAACAGGACCAACAGATGCCATTTTTAAAGCCTTTTCAATGATTGCACTAAAATTTGAAGAGGTAAGCAAACGCAAGATTACGGATTACATGCATTACTTTACAAAGGTATTTTCCATCAATAGAAGGACTTGACGGTCACCTTATTTTGTATATGTTGAATCAGTAAGATTGTGAAAACATACAGTAGTATTAAAGTAGCTATATATAGTAAAAGACAGTAAATTATTAAGGATACCCACTTTTATGCTATTTTCCCTGGTTTCAGCATCAGAAACACTTCCTATATCTACAGTATATATTGCTGTTAATTGGTATCTATCCCTGCCCTCCCAGTGACGTCAAGCCTAGGCTGATTAGCTATGCGCCCTTCCTTTCATAATGCACTCTGGGAGATCAGGTGGTTTTTTATTCAGGTCAGAACACACTGAACCATTTCATGTTAATGCACCTTGCCAGCACTAAAGATGTTGCCACCTGTGATAAATTTCAGAATGGAAAGACTTTACAAGAGACAAACACTGACTAAATAATTTATAAATTAATATTGTAAAAAAAGAGCAATTTTATTCATTACACTATTTTACTACAGTTCCTCTTTAACCATTTATGCCACCTGGACGTGATCCTCACGTCCAGGCGGCTGCTGCAGTGCTGCTGCGCACATCGGCACACGCCCCAGTGCCGCCCCACGGTAGCCCAGAGATCAAAGAATGGGAACATGGTTCCCGTTCATTGATCTAAGTCCCCAGCAACAAAAACGACGGCATCTCATAAGAGGCCGCGGTCTTTCTGAAGAAAAAAAAAGGTTCCCTTCCTCTTAGTGCTTCTTGGAAGTGAATTCTCGCTTCCAGGATAAAAAAAAAAAAAAAAAGAAAAAAAATCTCACAAATAGTAAAACTACATCCACATACATTTTTTAATAAAATAAACTCACCTTATTACATTTAAAATTAACTGTTTAATTCCCACACCAGAAATTACCCAAATAAATGTTTTTATGGAAATTAAAAATACAATTAAAAAAAACAAAAACAAAACATAAATAGTTACCTAAGGGTCTGAACTTTTTAAATATGCATGTGAAGAGGGTATATTACGAACATTTTTTAAATTATAAGCTTGTAAATAGTGATGGACGCAAAACTGAAAAAGATGCACCTTTTATTTCCAAATAAAATATTGGCGCCATACATTGTGATAGGGACAAACGTTAAATGGTGTAATAACCGAGACAAATTGGCAAATAAAATACATAGGTTTCAATTATGGTAGCATGTATTATTTTAAAGCTATAATGGCTGAGAATTTAGAAATATTGAATTTTTTCCACATTGTTCTTAACATTCCTGTGAAAATGCATTTATAAAAAATAATTCTTAGCAAAATGTACCACCCAAAGAAAGCCTAATTGGTGGCGGAAAAAACAAGATATAGATCAATTAATTGTGATAAGTAGTGATAAAGTTATTGGTGAATGAATGGGAGGTGAACATTGCTCTGTTGCATAAGGTAAAAAATCCCCGCGGGCTGAAATGGTTAAATACTAAACATTGAGAGTGAATAGCTGTTGTCCAGACTTACTTGTAGGTTCTTGAATATATTTTACACACACACATATTTCACTGAAGCTAGGTTGCATTGCGACTTTAACCAGTTCAAGACCATAGGACCATAGGCTTACACCCCCTTGGTGACCAGGCTATTTTTTTACAAATTAGTGCTCTGCAGCTTTAATAGCTCCCTGCAGAGCCATACTACTGAGCACACAAATGAATCCCCCCCCCTTTTCTGCCCACCAAAAGAGATTTCTGTTGGTGGGCACTGACCACTGGTGCCCTGTTTTTTTATTTATTTTCCCTGATCCCTCCCTCCCCCCACCAGCCAATCATGGCAATTCTCTCTAATAAGGATCATCCTATGAGAGGGGATCGCGATCGGAGCCTCTCCAGGGGACTGCCAAGTGACACACTTGTCCCCAGTACAGCACCGTGGTAGATCGCAGAGCTGTACAATGTAGACAGACAGCGATTTCGCGTCTAACAGTCTCCTACCGGTGATCGGCGCTTGTAGACTGATGACGGAGCGGAGATCCCCTGTAAAACCCCTCCCCAGGACATGACGCCTTTCAGCATTATGCAACCCTGGTGCTGCCACCTTCCCGATGCCTATCAGTGTTAGGCGGTCGGGAAGGGGTTATTAATGTTGCATCACAACACAACGTCCTACTGTGAACCTAGCCTAAAGCTTTGGTTTTGGAAACAACTTCATAATAATTTTTATAAACCCTTGGACCCATATGCAGTTCACTTTTCTCTTGAGTTTTCTCCTAGATAATATTTTCACACCTTCCCAGTAAAAATGCCTTTTAACCTCCTTAGCGGTAACCCCGAGCTAAGCTCGGGGTAAGCCGCCTCGGAGGATATCTCAGCCCCTAGTGGGGTGATTTAAATTCGGTAAAGTGCTGTACGCGCAGCTAGCAGTTTGCTAGCCTCACATACAGCTTAATCAGCGCCGCCGCTGAGCTTGGGGTAAGCCGCCTCGGAGGATATCTCAGCCCCTGGTGGGGCGATTTAAATTCGGTAAAGTACTGTACGCGCAGCTAGCAGTTTGCTAGCCACACGTACAGCTTGATCGGCGCCACCGCGCGGCGATCGGCCGCACGCAGCGGCGGATGAGGGCCCCCCCACCAGAGCCCTGCGCTGCCCGGACCAATCACTCCCGGGCAGCGCAAAGGGCTGGATCAGGTTCGCCTGACGTCAGGACGTCGGCTGACGTCCATGACGTCACTCCGATTGTCGCCATGGCAACAGGAGAAGCCAATCAGGAGATCGCATTCTATACGCAATCTCCTGTTTGCTGTTGTTGCCGGCGGCAATCGGACAAGAGGGAAACATGCGCCCTCTAGTTGTGTTTCATGTAGCTACCACTCGGGTAGCTACATGAAACAGAAAAAACTAATTACAAAAAATGTGTAATGCAGCCTACTTGGCGAAAAAATTTAACCGCCAAGGAGGTTAAACCACCAGCAAGCAAGAAAATACTCAAAAGAATTTTGATACTACTTTTTCATCTACATTAGGGTACTTTAACAATTGTAAAATGCTCAAAAGTTATTTTAAAGAGAAGATTAAAATGATCTCCTTGCAAAAGTTAATTGCATATGGGTATTTTATATGTGTAAATAGAGTCCACCAAGTGCTGCGGGATTTAGACACATGGGGGGCTGATTTATCTAGAGAGGTGTTAAGAAAACTAGAGTAAAAGAGAATCTGTACTCTCAAATTCTTACAATAGAAAGCATACTATTTTATTCATTATGTTCTCCTGGTCCCCTCTTTGTTGTTTCCGCCGCTCCCCGCTGCAATCCTGGCTTTTAATCGCCAGTTTTAGGCAGTGTTTACAAACAAAAAACATGGCCGCTAAACAGGAACTGATGTTTGTATGTACAGTAATACAATATATATATATATATATATATATATATATATATATATATACATATATATCATTTTACAGTCGAGGGCTGTATTAACAGCGCAGGAGATTTGGGCGCAGCTGGGGCCACCATAGACCGTAGAAGTAATTATGGCTATAGCGGCACTCAGTGAGTAACTTCAGCACCGTCAGAAGATGGCACTGAAGTTACTTTTAAAACACTGTAATTCGGCCTCCGGCAATAGCTGGCAACCGAATTACATCATTCCCCAACATCCACGTGGACCTGGAGGGGGAATAGTAATTAACGCCGCCGGGACTTGTGCAGGAGCAGGATATGCCATATACCGGCTGTATCCTGCGCCCAAGTCTTCTGGCAGCCACTTCATATGTGCGCGTTACAGTATACTACAAGTTTTTATTACATAGTGAATTATCTGCACTCCAGTCTGGATTTCTCACAGTTCTTAGCATGTGACAGACAGCTCCCTTCCCTCTAGGAGAGCTCTGTCTGTGAAGAGTAAACAAAGCACACAGAGCCTGGAGGGGACATGCATGGGGGGGGTGCATAACTTCTCCCTATCACAGCAGAGGCAGCACATTCCTCCCTGGGTCGACAAAGCTTGACAAAGAAAAGAAGATTAGATATATTACAGAGTCAGTGCAACTAGAAAAGGTTGCAGTGATCCAGACCGCATTACAACAGGTATAGGAACTTATAGGATAGAAGAAATAAGGCTGAAAATTTTGTTACTGAGTCTCTTTAAAGTGTAGCTGTTATCCACAACATCCAGTCATCTGTTGAATAAAAAATGATGTTGTTTGCTGATTAACAGCCACTGTTCCAAAGTTGCTCTAGTTTTGCTGCCTCAGTATGTCAGCCCCATAATTTAGTTCACTCTTGGTTCTTACTTCTGCTGAAAGCAAGTCCTCATAGATGCTAGTACACATTTACCATTAGACATAAATACTTTTGCAACTTTTTCTCCAATCACTTTCACTATCTTTGTGGACCCTTTCAAGTATTATTTCTGCTTCCATAAAATGTTCCCCTTTTCATCTTTACACTGATTTGTAACTAGATCCATCCTTGGAAAGCAAAAGGAGTGTGTGGCTGAGAAAATCCCCATATATTAGTTTATGAGCTGTGTAAATTGTAAACTGACCTGAACTGATCCCGTGCCTGATTTTTGACATTTAATATATATGATTAGGGTGTAACTAAAATGTAAATTAAATTTACCAGGTCTCATGTTATTAAAAAACTAAATTTTCCTTTTCCATTCTTTGGCTAGGTAGTTTGGGAGACTAGTTAGCCAGCACTGCTACTATGCTTCATGGAGCCATGCTGCGGTGTAACACTGCCCATTTGGCAGCATGGAGAGCTATATGTATGAACTATAATTACATCTGATGGCTGATACGGATGTTGGCAAACCTTTGTTTACTATCTGAAGTGAATAAAAAAAACTTGAAAGTCTTCCAGTGCTGGTCATCTATAGCCTTTGTATAATATATAAGGAGGCACTCAGGTATCTGTTTTTCACAGGTGACTGACTACAGAGACATGCTAGTACCTCTCACCCATTCACCCACTGTAAAAAAAAAAAAACAGACGCCATGATAAAATGACACAATGGAGAATTAAAACTTTTGTATTAATGAAATCTAATCAAGAAGATCAGTACAAGAATGTCAATCATTGTAATACATTTTTTGCCCTCCCTCATGTGACAATGTGACAATAAACCACTCCTCCTCCAATCACCTATTGTGTCACTGAAAAATAAATGCCAAATTTTAAAAGGCAGTTATTTCTCTCCAACAGTTTTGTTTTCATTTCCAACAGGTGAGATGAGTTTCTTCACGATTGAATTATGTTCTATACATTCTCAAATGCTAGGTTATTTCTAGCCTTTTATACTATTCAGATGTCTAATTAGATCAGGCCTAAAGTGTGAAGATATCAGCATCAGTAATCTAACCATCTGCAAGTTACATGACTTGACCAGTCTGTTTTCTTTTTATAGTTTTATTTTCATATGTTGTTATTTTAGATCTCTGTTTTACCCATTGTTCACTGCAAAATTGACATATTTGAACTTTTCAACATTTCTCCTAGGTCTTAAATATTGAACTTGTCAAAGCGTGACTTATTTTTGGTAATTTTTTATTCTGGTCTTTGTTTTAAAACCCAACACAAATTACCTAACGCGCTGTTTAATGGCAAAAGTCGGCTTCATTCACTTAAAACGCTTTTAGCGGTAGCAGTGCTGGAACAGGAATAATGGGTCAATTTGCAAGCTGTTTGATCCTTTCTTTTGCCTTTCCGTAGACTTTAGGGAGAAGCAATTGCTTCCAGTAATGCACATTAATGGCAACAAAAAAGAAAAGCCCTACAGTCTGGTCCCAAAGCGGATTGAAATTGAAAGAATAATTGCACACTTTCAACTCCGTAACAGTATGATTCAATTATGTATTGATGTCAGTGTTTTACATTTCAGAGGGTATACATTTCATCCACCTAAGGTTCTTCTTTTCTCTCTTTGCTTCATCGAAACGGTCTCATAATATGAATGACATTAATTGTAATGCTAAATATTTGCATAGTATAATGAAGCAAAGGGTTTAATATTTCTTATTATGTATTGACATTATGTAGTTGTTTTATTATTTATTATGCCAGTGACCAGCTGTTTATCCCTCATACATTTTAATGTGAAGGAAATGCAAGGCTGGAGTTTAAGCCTAATGAAACAGATAGGCGTGCTTAGAGTATTCTGCAGCAGTTGCAGGGATGGAAGTCGGTCTCCTGCTCCTGTTGATTCATGTAAAGAAAGGGGATCATCTGTGTAAAACTTTTCCTTTTCTAGAGAAGTTGGTATGCTGTGTAAAATGTAAATAAAACTCATTGAAACTCTATGGGCTTGATTCACAAAAGCGTGCTAAGTGTTAGCACGCCAGTGAAAAGCAGCTTATCACGTGCAAACTGCCTCTTCGTGCGCTAATGCGCGCGTAAGAGTTTGCGCGCATAAAGTTTAGTGCGCATAAAGTTTTTCGCACGTAAAGTTTTATGCGCCCATTAAACCCTATGCGACTTTCCACGCGCACCTGACTTTAGGCGTGCTAAGTAGGTTAGCACCGCTTTGTGAATCAAGCCCTATATGTGATTAAATAAAACACAAAGACATCATATCAAATGTTTTGTTGTTAGGTGAAAAATATATACTTATTTCAACTTTGATGTCAGCAACAACTTTCAAATAAATTGGGACAAAAGACTAAAAAGTTGTGTAATGCTAAAAAGGACAAGGACCATATAGCTTGTTATTAGCACTAAGTTTAAAAGCCAGCATCCATGATGGCATGGGGGTGCACATGGTAAGTGTATTCACGCACTTGGCATGGGTAAGATCTATGAAGGCATTAAAGCCTCTTTCACATAGGAGGCTGAAGGAAGCTTTTAGCCCAAATAAGATGTTTATAAAAGTTCAGCTATTTTGCCGAAGTGCACACCTGGTGCCTGGCACTCATCTATTCCCTTCAGTCCATGGCATGACATGGTTTAAATGTGTTACTAGAATTAAATTCAGAATGGGCATGCATTGTAGCCAGTTAAGGATGCAGGATTCTTTTTATCGCTGCCAGGATGTAGTTTTCAACAGATTGCCTCTGCGTGCTCCGCCATGACCGAGTTTCAGTCTAATTACAGCTGAGTTCCATGCACTGGTCAGGAGTCAATAGCAATGGTTCCTGACCCTGTGATTACTGTGAGCCAATCACAGTGATCACAGAGTAAAAACAAAAATAACCCATTAAGGGATCAGAGCCAGGCGTCACAGAGTGGTTAAAAAAAGAATATAATATGAATCTATTTCAGCACTCACTGTGTTGTATTTGTAGAATTTTCATTTGAAAATAGGGTTTGCATAATCTGCAAAACATCATATTCTGATCTCGTGTACACACCATCACAACTTCTTTGGAACACAGGTTTGCATAGAAAGTCGTAAAACCCCTTTTCAGAGATGCTTCAATATTTGTGACATATTTGTGTCAAAAAGCAGAAACTAGTTGGACTTTATTGAGTAAAATGTAAGCTGAACTCATATGAAATATTATAACTTTTAAATAAAGTGCTCTATAAACATTATCATCACCCCCCTACCACTTTTCTTGTTAGATATAATAAGACTGCTACTGTGACTTCTCCCCTATGACTGATCAATAGGCTCTATCCCTTTGGGAAAAGATTGGGTGGTAGCTTGTTTATAACCCCTTCCATCTCCAAATTGAGGGTGGTGGTGAGTCATACCTCCCCTCCCAGAAGGCAGTGTGGCACAGCCAATTTCCACACAGGATTTGACCCTTGCAGAATAAATATACAAAGGGTCTTTTATTTAATTCATATACAGTAATACAGCATGACAAACCAGCACAATGCTTCAGGCCGTATGCCCTTTATCAAGTGTATGCCCTTTATCAAGTGCAAATAGCACTTGATAAATGGCATAAGGCCATAAACCTTGTGCTAGTTTGTCATGTTGTATTACTGCATATAAATTAAATACATTAAATTAAAAAGACACATTGGATACTTATCCTGCAAGGGTCGAGTCCCGTGTGGAAGTTGGATACTACTGGATGATTATTGTGAGGCTTGATGGACCTGTCACCTCACTGGACTCTCCATGTTACAATTATGTAATCCAGAGGCTTGCAGCTCCTACATTGGACAGAGTGTGGCACAGCAAACCAGTGAGTGGAATTACAAGGAGCAGTGGAAGTTACACTGTTGAAAACTATAAGAAATACTATTGTGGGCATAAAAAATGTTGCTGTTTTGGCAGCTATGGCACATTCTGGTCTTCCATACACTAACCTCTGAGTGCACTGATAATGGCCCATCACTGCGAAGCATGCAGAAAATATCTGTCCATCCTTTGTCATAGGAAATTTCTGTTGCTCTGCAGTATTCAGGTATCTGCATGCAAACAGCAATCTAGTGTAAAGTTTTAGGAAGAACCTTGGCTTGAGAAGATGTAAAAGTTTAGATGTAAATTACACTTGCCTATGAGGCTGTGATCCAGAGAATTAATGAAGTAAAGTACCTCCTGGTGGCTTGTCTACAGGTGCAGTGCAGTTTGGAAGGAGCCTGGAAGTATGGAGGGCCTGTGGACAACTCACCCAAGGAGGTAGGTGTAAATGTTAATGGAAAGTAATGCTAGGTACACACCATACAATTTTCTGTTAGATTTTCTGTTAGGAATGAGTTGCAATATGTTGGCAGGTAAATCTAACAGAAAATTGTATGGTGTGTACCTAGCATGACACTCTTGCTGGCTTATTTTGGGTGGTGTGTGCAAAATGTATTCACTGCCAGCTTTATCTGAGTGGAGAAGGAAGGCCTGGTCTGATAAATTACCACAGCTCTCTGTACTGAAATGAAGCACTAATCCAAGAGACCATATCTTCATGAGGAAATAACAGATCTCTACTAGTCTGTATATCTGAGGTAGGCTTGCAGATAAGCTATAAAAAGTCCTCTAGTTCATTATTTAGGTAATTCCTCAATTATTTATTTTTTACAAGCAAAATTGTGGATATTGAAACGCGATTGAGATCGCATTTCATAGTGGAAAAGAGCCCTTACTGTGTCAACATGCAGCTCACATGATCACCCTACAGTGAGAGACTGCCAAGCAATGTTTTAGGACATGTCCAGACACACACTAATCCTATGCTTATTGTACTAATGCAGCTGCATAGCATGGGGAGAGATTTGAAGTGGGGGTGTAATATCACCAGGAACTGAGGCCTCACTCACATAGGAAGAACATTGAAGCTGATGAAATGGGAACATAGAGCAGATGACTGCTATTTTCACATGAATAGGCACACGTATAGATGCAATATTCTTAAAATGTTAAATTTAAAATAATTATAAAAGAATCTAAAGTAAATTTTTGGAATGTTTTATAATGATCTGTTGTATCCAGCACATCACAAAATTCCATCTCTCTCATTCAGTAGATGACTACTTTTAATAAAAAAGAACATTGCACTTAACTGATCATTTCATAGTCTTATGTTACTTGCTATGTATTTATATAGCACTGACATCTTCTGCAGCACTTTACAGAGTGCACAGTTCTGTCACTGTCTCTTACAGCAGCTCACTATCTAATCCCTTCCATAGTCATGTCAAATGTCCATATGCCAAAAAATGTTTACAATGCAGTTGTGTGCATATAAAACGAACCACTAACTGCAAATGTATGTACTATACATATGCATTAAAAATGAGGGGACTTCAATATAACTACATACAGTAAAGTAACATATTGTTTGTATCAGACTTGCTTGAAACTTTGAATATTTGAATAAAATTATGACTTGTTTCTGCTTAATTGTGTAAATTAGGCCATATTACTTCAGAAGGGATTTGAACCTGGAAGGCAAAGGTTACATAGATGACACATTCAGGAATTTCAGACGTTATCTGTCTTGAGTGTGTTATCTTTGCACTGTGCACTGCATCGGATTATATCTGTTTTGCAGAAGTATGTTTTAACTTACACTCTAGGGGCCATATGCAATTCACTTTTTCACCTGAGTTTTCTCCTAGGTGATATTTTAAAACTTGTCAATAAAATGCCTTCTAAACCACCAGCAAGCAAGAAAATACTCAAAATTATTTAGATAATACTTTATACCTACTTATTGATACTTTTTTCTATTGCAAAATGCTAGAAAGTTATTTTAAATCAAAGATGAAAATTTTTATACTAGGAGAAAACTCAGGTGAAAAAGTGAATTGCATATGGCCCTAGGTCTGGAAAGGGTAGAGAGGTTGTTTAATGAAAGTATAATATAACGTGCAAGCTTCAGAAAACTGAATTATGGTTGGTCGGTGTAAATCCCTGAAATTTTCGACATGTAAGAACATTGATGTTTTAACAAGCCAAGGTCACATTTTGACCTTTGGAATAATCTTTGTATGTTACTGGAGTGTACTTAAAGTCCAGCACGCTTTTGTACAAACTTTGAACTCCTCCCACTACCTAGCGGTAAGTAATACATGGGAGGGTGTGCAGAGCCGGGACAAGGTCCTCCAGCACCCAAGGCTGAGACACCAAAGTGCGCCCCTCCATCCCTGCCACCCGAGCCATCAAACACTGATATGCCACAGGGCCCACAACCTCCCCAACACCTTAATATCTAGTTATCTGGCTTGCAATCACTGCCATGTATCCCCTTTTCTTATTTCTTTCTGCTTCAAACACAATTAGGAATGACAGCTGAATGAATTCTGCGCCCCCTCCTACACTGCGCCCTAAGGCTGGAGCCTCTCCAGCCTATGCCTCGGCCCGGCCCTGGGGTGTGGTGATGTGGGCGTAACACAGGTGTTCCTGGGATTCGGTGCAGAAGGTTGTGGGATGGGGAGGGGCTACTTCAGAGCCAATCAGAATGAAAGCAGACCCCAAGACTGCCTGGTCACATGGTGAAGTCATATGACTCCAAAGTTTAAATCCCATAGAGGTGAGAATAGGCATGAAGTGCGTTTGGAGTGTGGGAAGGGGTGCAGCATTAGGTTAGTTAGGTGGGAGTTAGGTGTTCACTGAGATTTTTGAAATGGGCTTTAAAAGGGCACGGCGGCAAAGCCAATGCTGTTCTAATATAACTGTCAATAGAAAGAACATGCATTTCTCCATAGACTTTATATTAAGAAGAACGCCTAGAAAAATTGTTTTACAGTATCTTCCTTTCCTCACCATAACAATTATCTTTTTTGATGGATAGCAGTTTTTAAGCACCTTTCACAGAAAAGGAATGCATTGCAGTGCAATGCTTTCTAACACATCTTGAAACATTTTAGCAGACAGCACATGTTTTCTCGCCAAATCGTACTAGACTGTGGCCACAAATTAAGTTGCCACAGTGGGTTGCTATTCACACACGAACACGGTAAATCCAGCGCTGGACACTTGGGCGCAGCAGCGCAGGAGACTTGGGCGCAGCCGGCGCCACCATAGGCCGTAATAGGAACTACGGCTATCGCAGGCACAGGGAGTAACTTCAGCTCCGTCAGAAGACGGATCTGAAGTTGCTTTTAAAACAATAATTCGGCTTCCAGCAATTGCTGGAAGCCAAATTATTTCATTCCCTCACTATCCATGTCGGCCTGGAGGGGGAATAGTAATTAACACGGCCCGGACTTGTGCGGCAGCAGGATCAGCCATTTACTGGCTGTGCCCTGCGCCCAAGTCTCCGGCGCCGTTCTCTCTCGTACGCTTCACACATCCCTCACTACTTAACCACCGTAGGCTTACACCCCCTAATGACCAGGCTATTTTTTACTATTCAGGCCACTGCAGCTTTAAGGGTTCGCTGCTGGGCCATACAACTCCGCACACAAGTGACGCCCCCCCTTTCTGCCCACCAACAGAGATTTCTGTTGGTGGCCTCTGTTCCCTCCTGCTGTGTTAATTTTTTATTTTATTTTTTTATTATTGTTTTTGTTTTTAAATAAATATTGCTATATTTCTATTTATATTTATTAATCCCCTCCCCCTGCCAGCCAATCACAGTGATCGGCTGCCATAGACATCAGCCTATGACAGCCAATCACTCTCTGAGCCTCCCAGGGGGACAGCTGAGTGTCATGGCTGTCTCCAGTACAGCGCTGCTACAGATTGCAGCATTGTACATTGTAAATAGATGGCGGTTTTGCCATCTAACAGTCTCCTAGTGGTGATCGCTGCTGAGAGACTGATGAAGAAGCGGAGATGATTGTCACAAGAGCCCCACTGGCCGTGAACACGCAAAACCGTCCGATCCGATTCTAGCACACAGATTGAGAGCTATGGACGCAATCTGCGTAGAATTGGCGGAGTTTGAGCGTCACGACGCAGTAGGGAGCCTGTGAGGTTACGAAAATACACTTTTACTCCAACCCAGGGGTAGATTTGCCACCATCTCTGTTTTCTATCAGCCCAGAGATAACTGCTAACTGGCTATAGACCTGTGAAACAAACAACCGGTTAAAACTGTGCAATTCCTATCTATCTATCAAAACAGTAGCGTCCCTTCGGAAGTTTAGGTCTCGTCTGTGTATACTGAATAGAAGGTTTTACTGAGAGGTAAAGACCTTTTAAAAAGCCTTTATTTGTTACAATATAAATAATTAATATATACAGACAATCGTGAACAATTAAACGATGAGAGACAGTGATAACACAGTACATAAAAGAAAAAGGGATAAAAAGAACGAATACTTATGATTCTGTGGAAAGTCCGTTCGGGAAAAGACAAAGTTCCTTTGTTGCAGTTAGTTCGCAATATGGCCGAACCACATGGCCGTTGCTCCGCCTGCAAGATGGCCACTGCTATTTCCCCAAGCAGTGGCAGTCTTTTCGGTATGATGGAAAGTGGGGGAATTGGCTGGGGGTCCTCATGCAATCAGTTTTGAGCACTGACATTTCTGGGCGGAGTCTCAAGCTCAGCCCAGGGGCGTGTCAGGCAGTGAGTTCTCAGGGGAGGAACTTCCAGCCATCCACAAAATATGTCCAATTTCATACCCCGCCGGGGTTTTGTCGCACATGCAAACCGATTTCATATTCAGATTGGGCTGAGAATACACGTTCATAGGACATCAAACTTGCAATATTTGGGGCGCACGGGGACCCCATTATTCATATCTCAGCCCCTGCTCGGGTTACCTGGCTATGTCTAGTATCACCATATTCTACAGAATTAGGGAAACAAAATTATGTAATTTTCATATTCCTCCCATGGATGGTATTTGCAAAATGTGACAAAGTTATCAACACCATGCATTCCATACTCAGTTTAGTCGGTGCCGTCAAGACTGGGAGGAATGTAGGTGTCAATAGACCTCATGCTGTGCTAGCTTCCCCTGTTGAATAGACTCTGTTGGTATTTCAGCTCTGCCCAATTAGCACATTAGTGTCACCAGAGCTTTTCCGGGAGCCTTAACAGGATTTCTTGCTAAACCAGGTTGCTTTAGCCATATGCTAACGCAGGCCCATTCAGCCCTCATGGCAAAAGGGGGGGGGGAAGGCAGGAAGGAAAAACTTCTATTTTAAAAATAAAGAATGTCAGTTTTCCGATCACGGTTGCGATCGGACACTCGGCCGCGAATCCTCGGACGACTGGGCGTCGCCCGGCGTCACACCTCCCCCTTCCCGAGCTCTGCTCAGGGAGGTGTCAACAGGACGCCTTCCGTAGCAGCTATTGGCGCTGTTGGGTCGGGTTCCCCCTGACACCGCGACAGCCCATCAGCGTTTTGGTGTCGGCTGCCTGCTTTGTGTTGGATCGTAAAGTCGTACTGCTGCAATGACAGGCTCCACCGTAGGAGCTTGCCGTTGGTTCCAGCAGTACGGTTTAGCCAACTCAGGGGATTGTGATCAGTGACGATCGTGAAGGAGCGGCCGTACAGATACGACTGCAGTTTCTGTAGGGCCCACACGATCGCCAGGCACTCCTTTTCAGTTGTGGAGTAGGCTACCTCTCGGGGCAGGAGCTTCCGGCTCAGGTAGAGGATAGGGTGTTCATCCCCCTTTCCATCCACCTGGCTGAGGACTGCGCCGAGACCGTAGTCAGAGGCATCGGTTTGCACCACAAACCGACGACTGAAGTCTGGGGCCTGAAGCACAGGGGCGCTTGCGAGGGCCTGCTTCAAGGCCTGGAAGGCATTCTCGCAAGCGGGGGTCCAGCTAACAACCTTGGGGTGCTTCTTGCTAGTGGCATCGGTCAGGGGCTTCGCCAGTGTACTATAGGCGGGAACAAATTTCCTATAGTAGCCGGCGGTCCCCAGGAACGCCTGGACCTGCTTTTTCGTGATAGGTCGAGGCCATGCCAGGATGGCGTCCACCTTTCCCGTGTCAGGTTTCAGGGTGTTACCCCCCACCCGGTGACCTAAGTACTGCACCTCGGTCATGCCAATCTGACACTTACTCGGTTTAACCGTCAGATTGGCCATGGCCAGCCTCTCTAGTACCTGGGACAGGTGTTTGAGGTGTTCTTCCCAGGTGGGGCTGAACACCGCAATGTCATCCAGATACGCTACAGCGAACCCTTGCATTCCCTCTAGCAGGTCGTTCACGGCCCGCTGAAACGTGGCGGGGGCGTTCTTCATCCCAAAGGGCATCATCGTGAACTCGAAGAGGCCGAAAGGGGTGATGAAGGCCGACTTTTGCCTCGCGTCAGGTGCAAGTGGTATCTGCCAATACCCCCGGCTCAGATCCATGATTGATAGGTACCTGGCTGATGCCAGTGTATCTAGCAGCTCATCAATGCGAGGCATGGGGTAGGCGTCTGTAGTGGTGATGGCGTTCAGTTTCCTGTAGTCTACGCAGAACCGAGTTGTCTGGTCCTTCTTGGGGACCAGGACAACAGGGGCTGCCCAGGCACTACTGGACTTTTGAACCACCCCTAACTCCAGCATCTCCCTCACCTCCTTCTGCATGTCCGCCTGTACCTCGGGAGAGACACGGTAAGCGGATTGCCTGATGGGGGGATGGGTACCTGTATCTACCCCATGCACCGCCATACTGGTCCGCCCCGGGATACCGGAGAAGGTGTGCTGGTACTGGCCCAGCACCTTCTGTAACTGCTCTTGCTGGGCTGAGGCGAGCTGTGGATTGACGTTTAGGTCGCCGTCCACATCTCGTACGTCAGCCAGCAGGTCTAACAGGGGGTCTGCCTCTCCCTGCTCTAACCGGCTGCACACTGGCAGCGCATACTGGGTCCTGTCATGGTGGGCCTTCAGCATGTTTACATGAAAGCTCTTCTGCTTCCTGCCCCCCATGTTCACTAGATACGTCAGAGGGTTTAACCGCTGCACTACAGTAAAAGGCCCCTCCCAGGCTGCTTGCAGCTTGTTCTGCCTCACGGGAAGAAGGGCATATACCTTGTCACCCACATCAAATGACCGCTCGGCCACGCTACCATCCCTGTGGTCAGAGGAGGGGGAGGAGGCCGGAACCTCTTCCACCTGCTCTGAGCCCAGGTTCTGAGCAGCGCGGCTGCGTGTTACTGCCAGTACAGGTACACCTTCAGACTGGCACATACTGGCATTACTCACATCCTGGCTGCATGCATGAATTACAGTGACAGGTACAACAACATTTTCATCACAAACAATCGGTATATCAAACACAGGTACCTGTGACACAGGTACTATTGGACTCGGTACCCCTGGACTGGGCACATTCAACCCACCTCCCCCCTGTTCTTGCCCCTTGGTGCAAAGTACCTTAGTGTGGGCGGAGAGTCCGTCTCCCTCCTGGCAGTCTGAGGGGCTTGGGGCAGGTTCATAATAGGACACAAGCTTGCCCAGGTCGGTCCCCAACAAAACTGGGACCGGCAGTTGGTCCAGGACCCCAACAACCTTCTCTTGAACCCCCACCCCCCAATCGATGGACACCCGAGCCTGGGGAATGCGAGAAAGAGTGCCCCCCACTCCAGTGAGGGTAAGGTATTTGTCAGGGAGGATATTTTCCGTCGGGACCAGGTGCGCACGCACCAGGGTGACATCCGCTCCAGTGTCGCGGAAACCGGTAACAAGCTGGTCGTTCACTGTAACCAGCTGGTGGTTGCTCGTAGCGGAGTGGATCCCTCTCCCACCTGCGAACATGACGTTGTTGGGTGCTCCCGGCTGGGGTGCGCTGGCTGGCGGCAGTTGCCGTGGGCGAGGTGTAGGTGGTGCAGGAGCTGGCGCGGTCTGCCTCCGCTCCGGGCAGTTAAACTTCATGTGTCCGGGCTTGCGGCAAAAGTGACAGGTGATGCCCTCTGTTACTGCAGGCCTGGACGCAGCAGCTGCGCTGGAGGGCCTCTGGGGCGCACGGCTCACAGAGGTAGGAGAGTCTGCAAAATTGTGGGACTGACCTCCTCTCCAGCTAGATGGGGCAGTCCTGCGGGTCTCCGGCACCCTGGTCGTTGCAAAGGTCTCAGCGAGGTCTGCAGCGACCGTCGCTGACGCCGGTCGGCGCTCCAGCACAAACTGGCGTACATCAGCCGGGCAAATGTTCAGAAACTGCTCCAGGACGATTAAGTCCTCCAGGACACCGTAAGACCCTTTAGTGAGGCCTAGCGTCCACTGGCGGAGTGTGGTGAGCAGACTGCTGACCACATCTTGATAAGAATCAGTAGATTTTTTCTGCCAGGACCTGAACCTTTTCCGGTAGGCTTCTGGCGTCAGCTGGTACTTAGTGATTATAGCCTCCTTTATAGCGGTATAATCATTGTCCTTTTCCACAGGCAGCTCTGAGAAAGCATCAAGCGCTTTGTAGCGCAGCAAGGGTGTCAGATGTCTGGCCCACTGGTCTTGGGACAGACGATACTGACGGCAGGCCTTTTCGAAAGACCTCAGTGTCTTTTTCGATAATAGCAAATTTAAATTTTGCACTTACTGGAGCGGCAGTCCCTTCAGCAGGGAGGCTGGGCGTTGAACTCCGGCTGGCTTGCTGCACTTTCGCCATGTTCAGCTCATGCTGTCGTCTCTCCCGCGCCTCTGCAGATTGGCGTTCCTCTCGCTTTTGCTCCGCCATGTACTGCAGGTACTTGTCCACATCAGTTTCCATCAGCTTTTGCAATGCCTGCTGCATTACTGGATCAACATAACTGGACAGTCCAGTACTGGCCGGTTCCAGGCGAGTACTTTCAGGGGTTCTGGGGTCGGGGATCACACTGACAGCCTCCTGCGTATCTGTTGCCGCATTGCCCGCGGGTTGCTCAACCTCGGTACGCACAGGATCTTCAGTCTCTGGTTCCCCTCGACTTGCGTTAGATGAGCCGGTGTCCTCCACAGTGGACACCTCCAGCGTCCGCAGATTCTGGCTATCCCATCGGTACAAGTCCGTTATCAGGTCCTGCTGTTTCTTGCCGCGGATGTCCATGCCTCTCGCCTCGCACAGACTCTGCAGGTCGGATAGGACCATGACCTTGTAATTCCCGGACATTTCCATGCCAAATAAAAGAAAACTTAGGGGAGGGGTACTGGTTACACAGTCTCTCTGTATATATGAAAAATATATTGCACTCAGTCACTACCAACGAATTAGTTCGTTTCTCGATAGGGCTAATTCGATAGCCCTACCTGAGATACTATCAGCACACACAGATCCCAAACGCTGCCGACCACTGTCACAAGAGCCCCACTGGCCGTGAACACGCAAAACCGTCCGATCCGATTCTAGCACACAGATTGAGAGCTATGGACGCAATCTGCGTAGAATTGGCGGAGTTTGAGCGTCACGACGCAGTAGGGAGCCTGTGAGGTTACGAAAATACACTTTTACTCCAACCCAGGGGTAGATTTGCCACCATCTCTGTTTTCTATCAGCCCAGAGATAACTGCTAACTGGCTATAGACCTGTGAAACAAACAACCGGTTAAAACTGTGCAATTCCTATCTATCTATCAAAACAGTAGCGTCCCTTCGGAAGTTTAGGTCTCGTCTGTGTATACTGAATAGAAGGTTTTACTGAGAGGTAAAGACCTTTTAAAAAGCCTTTATTTGTTACAATATAAATAATTAATATATACAGACAATCGTGAACAATTAAACGATGAGAGACAGTGATAACACAGTACATAAAAGAAAAAGGGATAAAAAGAACGAATACTTATGATTCTGTGGAAAGTCCGTTCGGGAAAAGACAAAGTTCCTTTGTTGCAGTTAGTTCGCAATATGGCCGAACCACATGGCCGTTGCTCCGCCTGCAAGATGGCCACTGCTATTTCCCCAAGCAGTGGCAGTCTTTTCGGTATGATGGAAAGTGGGGGAATTGGCTGGGGGTCCTCATGCAATCAGTTTTGAGCACTGACATTTCTGGGCGGAGTCTCAAGCTCAGCCCAGGGGCGTGTCAGGCAGTGAGTTCTCAGGGGAGGAACTTCCAGCCATCCACAAAATATGTCCAATTTCATACCCCGCCGGGGTTTTGTCGCACATGCAAACCGATTTCATATTCAGATTGGGCTGAGAATACACGTTCATAGGACATCAAACTTGCAATATTTGGGGCGCACGGGGACCCCATTATTCATATCTCAGCCCCTGCTCGGGTTACCTGGCTATGTCTAGTATCACCATATTCTACAGAATTAGGGAAACAAAATTATGTAATTTTCATATTCCTCCCATGGATGGTATTTGCAAAATGTGACAAAGTTATCAACACCATGCATTCCATACTCAGTTTAGTCGGTGCCGTCAAGACTGGGAGGAATGTAGGTGTCAATAGACCTCATGCTGTGCTAGCTTCCCCTGTTGAATAGACTCTGTTGGTATTTCAGCTCTGCCCAATTAGCACATTAGTGTCACCAGAGCTTTTCCGGGAGCCTTAACAGGATTTCTTGCTAAACCAGGTTGCTTTAGCCATATGCTAACGCAGGCCCATTCAGCCCTCATGGCAAAAGGGGGGGGGGGGAAGGCAGGAAGGAAAAACTTCTATTTTAAAAATAAAGAATGTCAGTTTTCCGATCACGGTTGCGATCGGACACTCGGCCGCGAATCCTCGGACGACTGGGCGTCGCCCGGCGTCACAATGATCTCCTGCAAAACATGCCCCCAGGACTGCATGCAATTGGCGTTAGGCGATCCTGGAGCTGCTGCCACATTCATGCCAATTGGCGTGAGGCGGTCTTCAAGTAGTTAATGCAGTAGTATACCATGTTTCTATGCAGCAATCTTTTTACAACTGGTGTTTAAAAGGACATGTAAAGATTATATTTGCCAAAAAACATGTAAAGCGTATATGAGGCTTTAACCTTTAGAAGATAAAAACAGACTGCCCATATAAATGTGTTCAATTAACCACTGTTATTCAGACTTTTTCACAGTTCTCGGTGCACTTAATCCAGCAAATGGGGTCACATAGATTTTTAGTAATGACATTGTGTTTGCTATCCTACAGTGCATTATACAGCATAATAATGTCTACATTTTGGGATATATTTTTACAGCTGCATGTCACAGCTTCAGCTGCAAATCCTGGTGTCTGTCTAGTACATTCCTTTCACACTTATGAATTGCTTTATCTTGCTGCTATAATTAGAAGCCCAGATATGAACATTATACTCCCTGTGCTGTCAAGAACAAGTTCGCCTTTCGTTGGCTCTGACCCCATGGCACTTGTTTCTTAGTACCAATTGAAATGGCATTCCACACTTCATTCCATATATCAGCATAGCAGCTTGTTTACACATTCCAACCTACTTTTACTAAAACAACTTGAGGTCAGGAAGCTTATATGTGTTTGTAGCTAATTAACCTGTTTTTATATTTAGATACACTTAAGCTCTAACAAATGAATACGCCAAGGGCCTTTCATCCTATGCATGTCCGAGCTTCTGCAATGCCTTTTAGTTTAATAACTACTAAAGAAAATGCAGTGATGATCCATTGTGCATGTTCAGGAGTCTGGAAACTGAAAGACTCATAATACAGTACAGACCAAAAGTTTGGACACACCTTCTCATTCAAAGAGTTTTCTTTATTTTAACCTCCTTGCCGGTCTAATTCCCGCCAGCAAGGAGGCAGCACAGCACTTTTTTTCCCTTCAAATCATGTAGCGAGCCCAGGGCTCGCTACATGATAGCCGCTGAGCGGCGGCATCCCCCCACCCATTCCGATCGCCTTCGGCGATCAGAGTAAGCAGGAAATCCCGTTCAGAACGGAATTTCCTGCAGGGCTTCCCAGTTCGCCATGGCGACAGGGCGGGATGACGTCAACGACGTCATGGATGTTGGGACGTCATAGGGAATCCCGATCCACCCCTCAGCGCTGCCTGGCACTGATTGGCCAGGCTGCGCAGGGGTTTGGGGGGGGGCTCGGCGCGGCGGGTAGCGACGAATCGGCGGGTAGCGGCGGCGATCGCGTACTACACGCAGCTGGCAAAGTGCAGGAAAAAATTATGCAAATCGGCCCAGCGGGGCCTGAGAAATCCTCCTGTGCAGGTTACCCCGAGCTGAGCTCGGGATAACCGGCAAGGAGGTTAATGACTATGAACATTGTATGAACATTGTAGATTCACACTGAAGGCCAAACTATGAACTAACACATGTGGAAGTATATAACCAAAAACGTGTGAAACAACTGAAAATATGTCATATTCTAGGTTCTTCAAAGTAGCCACCTATTGCTTTGATTACTGCTTTTGACATTCTCTTGATGATCTTCAAAAGGTAGTCACCTGAAATGGTCTTCCAACAGTCTTGAAGGAGTTCCCAGAGATGCTTAGCACTTGTTGGCCCTTTTGCCTTCACTCTGCGGTCTAGCTCACCCCAAACCATCTCGATTGGGTTCAGGTCTGCACGTTGTTTGTATGTTCTCCCCGTGTCTGTATATAAATACTAAATACGGTAATAATAATAATAAAAGGTAAAATGTTATGTATCCAAAGGTGTATCCAACTTTTTGGGTCACATGATCATGGAATTTTGCGTCCCACAAGTAACTTACTCAGATAGTTCTGTCCATACATTGTCCATACATTGCCCCTTCCACCACTGCCTTCATCAGTCTCAGAACCCCTGTACCTATTTGATACCTTCCTAGTCCCATATCCATGCTGCATCAGACAGGTTAACCATGCACCCACTGTTTGAAAGACTAAGGGGGAGAGGATAGAAGCTGTGGCAGCCATGCCGCCTTCCAAATGGCAATGAAAAAAGGGAGTAATCAGTGACTTCACCATACCCCTTCTAGAAATGACAGCAAAGTGTCAGACCATTGCATTGACTTGACAGCCATCATTCAGAATCTGACAGAAACTTGGTCAAAAGCCCAAGCAAGACATCATTACTCAGAATTTGGGAGTTTCAGTGAGTATAATGGAGAGATGTTGAGGGAAGGGAGTGTTCTTTAGTATTAGGTGTGGAAATACATATATCCAGGCACATCGCCTCTAGTTAGGACATTAAATAAATTATTAGGGAAAGGGAGGTGCTGAAGGGGGTGTGGCTAGAAAACAGCAAAAATCTATTAACCCTTCGCACACTCACATGCAAATGTTCAAACAAATGCATTCACAGATTCACTCATCCAGGCACAACTGTTATCCCTACAGCTAAATTAAAAGCCAGGGTTTTAGTTCACAGAAGAATGCATTCTTATGCTTAGTCACCTATACTGCGCAGAAGTACCCAGGTAAACATAGGTGTCCTAACTCTGGCCCTGTAACATGCATAGTGCAGACATGCAAACACATTCATTGCATCAAACCTATCAACGGATTAGGAGCACACATCCTAACTTCCTCTCCTGGGAAAGACAGTGCATCTTACCAATCGCACAAGGGAGCTAACGCTATGTGTCCATGTGAACCATGCGCATACACCAGCATAAGCTGTGTGCATGCTGACAAATACATACAGGGGAAGGAGGGAGTGCACTGAATTGGACCCTAGCCACAGGGGTCAGTAGTAAAATGGAAATACATATATCCAGGCACATCGCCTCTAGTTAGGACATTAAATAAATTATTAGGGAAAGGGAGGTGCTGAAGGGGGTGTGGCTAGAAAACAGCAAAAATCTATTAACCCTTCGCACACTCACATGCAAATGTTCAAACAAATGCATTCACAGATTCACTCATCCAGGCACAACTGTTATCCCTACAGCTAAATTAAAAGCCAGGGTTTTAGTTCACAGAAGAATGCATTCTTATGCTTAGTCACCTATACTGCGCAGAAGTACCCAGGTAAACATAGGTGTCCTAACTCTGGCCCTGTAACATGCATAGTGCAGACATGCAAACACATTCATTGCATCAAACCTATCAACGGATTAGGAGCACACATCCTAACTTCCTCTCCTGGGAAAGACAGTGCATCTTACCAATCGCACAAGGGAGCTAACGCTATGTGTCCATGTGAACCATGCGCATACACCAGCATAAGCTGTGTGCATGCTGACAAATACATACAGGGGAAGGAGGGAGTGCACTGAATTGGACCCTAGCCACAGGGGTCAGTAGTAAAATGGAAATACATATATCCAGGCACATCGCCTCTAGTTAGGACATTAAATAAATTATTAGGGAAAGGGAGGTGCTGAAGGGGGTGTGGCTAGAAAACAGCAAAAATCTATTAACCCTTCGCACACTCACATGCAAATGTTCAAACAAATGCATTCACAGATTCACTCATCCAGGCACAACTGTTATCCCTACAGCTAAATTAAAAGCCAGGGTTTTAGTTCACAGAAGAATGCATTCTTATGCTTAGTCACCTATACTGCGCAGAAGTACCCAGGTAAACATAGGTGTCCTAACTCTGGCCCTGTAACATGCATAGTGCAGACATGCAAACACATTCATTGCATCAAACCTATCAACGGATTAGGAGCACACATCCTAACTTCCTCTCCTGGGAAAGACAGTGCATCTTACCAATCGCACAAGGGAGCTAACGCTATGTGTCCATGTGAACCATGCGCATACACCAGCATAAGCTGTGTGCATGCTGACAAATACATACAGGGGAAGGAGGGAGTGCACTGAATTGGACCCTAGCCACAGGGGTCAGTAGTAAAATGGAAATACATATATCCAGGCACATCGCCTCTAGTTAGGACATTAAATAAATTTAATGTCCTAACTAGAGGCGATGTGCCTGGATATATGTATTTCCATTTTACTACTGACCCCTGTGGCTAGGGTCCAATTCAGTGCACTCCCTCCTTCCCCTGTATGTATTTGTCAGCATGCACACAGCTTATGCTGGTGTATGCGCATGGTTCACATGGACACATAGCGTTAGCTCCCTTGTGCGATTGGTAAGATGCACTGTCTTTCCCAGGAGAGGAAGTTAGGATGTGTGCTCCTAATCCGTTGATAGGTTTGATGCAATGAATGTGTTTGCATGTCTGCACTATGCATGTTACAGGGCCAGAGTTAGGACACCTATGTTTACCTGGGTACTTCTGCGCAGTATAGGTGACTAAGCATAAGAATGCATTCTTCTGTGAACTAAAACCCTGGCTTTTAATTTAGCTGTAGGGATAACAGTTGTGCCTGGATGAGTGAATCTGTGAATGCATTTGTTTGAACATTTGCATGTGAGTGTGCGAAGGGTTAATAGATTTTTGCTGTTTTCTAGCCACACCCCCTTCAGCACCTCCCTTTCCCTAATAATTTATTTAATGTCCTAACTAGAGGCGATGTGCCTGGATATATGTATTTCCATTTTACTACTGACCCCTGTGGCTAGGGTCCAATTCAGTGCACTCCCTCCTTCCCCTGTATGTATTTGTCAGCATGCACACAGCTTATGCTGGTGTATGCGCATGGTTCACATGGACACATAGCGTTAGCTCCCTTGTGCGATTGGTAAGATGCACTGTCTTTCCCAGGAGAGGAAGTTAGGATGTGTGCTCCTAATCCGTTGATAGGTTTGATGCAATGAATGTGTTTGCATGTCTGCACTATGCATGTTACAGGGCCAGAGTTAGGACACCTATGTTTACCTGGGTACTTCTGCGCAGTATAGGTGACTAAGCATAAGAATGCATTCTTCTGTGAACTAAAACCCTGGCTTTTAATTTAGCTGTAGGGATAACAGTTGTGCCTGGATGAGTGAATCTGTGAATGCATTTGTTTGAACATTTGCATGTGAGTGTGCGAAGGGTTAATAGATTTTTGCTGTTTTCTAGCCACACCCCCTTCAGCACCTCCCTTTCCCTAATAATTTATTTAATGTCCTAACTAGAGGCGATGTGCCTGGATATATGTATTTCCATTTTACTACTGACCCCTGTGGCTAGGGTCCAATTCAGTGCACTCCCTCCTTCCCCTGTATGTATTTGTCAGCATGCACACAGCTTATGCTGGTGTATGCGCATGGTTCACATGGACACATAGCGTTAGCTCCCTTGTGCGATTGGTAAGATGCACTGTCTTTCCCAGGAGAGGAAGTTAGGATGTGTGCTCCTAATCCGTTGATAGGTTTGATGCAATGAATGTGTTTGCATGTCTGCACTATGCATGTTACAGGGCCAGAGTTAGGACACCTATGTTTACCTGGGTACTTCTGCGCAGTATAGGTGACTAAGCATAAGAATGCATTCTTCTGTGAACTAAAACCCTGGCTTTTAATTTAGCTGTAGGGATAACAGTTGTGCCTGGATGAGTGAATCTGTGAATGCATTTGTTTGAACATTTGCATGTGAGTGTGCGAAGGGTTAATAGATTTTTGCTGTTTTCTAGCCACACCCCCTTCAGCACCTCCCTTTCCCTAATAATTTATTTAATGTCCTAACTAGAGGCGATGTGCCTGGATATATGTATTTCCATTTTACTACTGACCCCTGTGGCTAGGGTCCAATTCAGTGCACTCCCTCCTTCCCCTGTATGTATTTGTCAGCATGCACACAGCTTATGCTGGTGTATGCGCATGGTTCACATGGACACATAGCGTTAGCTCCCTTGTGCGATTGGTAAGATGCACTGTCTTTCCCAGGAGAGGAAGTTAGGATGTGTGCTCCTAATCCGTTGATAGGTTTGATGCAATGAATGTGTTTGCATGTCTGCACTATGCATGTTACAGGGCCAGAGTTAGGACACCTATGTTTACCTGGGTACTTCTGCGCAGTATAGGTGACTAAGCATAAGAATGCATTCTTCTGTGAACTAAAACCCTGGCTTTTAATTTAGCTGTAGGGATAACAGTTGTGCCTGGATGAGTGAATCTGTGAATGCATTTGTTTGAACATTTGCATGTGAGTGTGCGAAGGGTTAATAGATTTTTGCTGTTTTCTAGCCACACCCCCTTCAGCACCTCCCTTTCCCTAATAATTTATTTAATGTCCTAACTAGAGGCGATGTGCCTGGATATATGTATTTCCATTTTACTACTGACCCCTGTGGCTAGGGTCCAATTCAGTGCACTCCCTCCTTCCCCTGTATGTATTTGTCAGCATGCACACAGCTTATGCTGGTGTATGCGCATGGTTCACATGGACACATAGCGTTAGCTCCCTTGTGCGATTGGTAAGATGCACTGTCTTTCCCAGGAGAGGAAGTTAGGATGTGTGCTCCTAATCCGTTGATAGGTTTGATGCAATGAATGTGTTTGCATGTCTGCACTATGCATGTTACAGGGCCAGAGTTAGGACACCTATGTTTACCTGGGTACTTCTGCGCAGTATAGGTGACTAAGCATAAGAATGCATTCTTCTGTGAACTAAAACCCTGGCTTTTAATTTAGCTGTAGGGATAACAGTTGTGCCTGGATGAGTGAATCTGTGAATGCATTTGTTTGAACATTTGCATGTGAGTGTGCGAAGGGTTAATAGATTTTTGCTGTTTTCTAGCCACACCCCCTTCAGCACCTCCCTTTCCCTAATAATTTATTTAATGTCCTAACTAGAGGCGATGTGCCTGGATATATGTATTTCCATTTTACTACTGACCCCTGTGGCTAGGGTCCAATTCAGTGCACTCCCTCCTTCCCCTGTATGTATTTGTCAGCATGCACACAGCTTATGCTGGTGTATGCGCATGGTTCACATGGACACATAGCGTTAGCTCCCTTGTGCGATTGGTAAGATGCACTGTCTTTCCCAGGAGAGGAAGTTAGGATGTGTGCTCCTAATCCGTTGATAGGTTTGATGCAATGAATGTGTTTGCATGTCTGCACTATGCATGTTACAGGGCCAGAGTTAGGACACCTATGTTTACCTGGGTACTTCTGCGCAGTATAGGTGACTAAGCATAAGAATGCATTCTTCTGTGAACTAAAACCCTGGCTTTTAATTTAGCTGTAGGGATAACAGTTGTGCCTGGATGAGTGAATCTGTGAATGCATTTGTTTGAACATTTGCATGTGAGTGTGCGAAGGGTTAATAGATTTTTGCTGTTTTCTAGCCACACCCCCTTCAGCACCTCCCTTTCCCTAATAATTTATTTAATGTCCTAACTAGAGGCGATGTGCCTGGATATATGTATTTCCATTTTACTACTGACCCCTGTGGCTAGGGTCCAATTCAGTGCACTCCCTCCTTCCCCTGTATGTATTTGTCAGCATGCACACAGCTTATGCTGGTGTATGCGCATGGTTCACATGGACACATAGCGTTAGCTCCCTTGTGCGATTGGTAAGATGCACTGTCTTTCCCAGGAGAGGAAGTTAGGATGTGTGCTCCTAATCCGTTGATAGGTTTGATGCAATGAATGTGTTTGCATGTCTGCACTATGCATGTTACAGGGCCAGAGTTAGGACACCTATGTTTACCTGGGTACTTCTGCGCAGTATAGGTGACTAAGCATAAGAATGCATTCTTCTGTGAACTAAAACCCTGGCTTTTAATTTAGCTGTAGGGATAACAGTTGTGCCTGGATGAGTGAATCTGTGAATGCATTTGTTTGAACATTTGCATGTGAGTGTGCGAAGGGTTAATAGTATTAGGTGTGGGGACAGAAGCAAGGATGGCAAGGGTACAAAAATTGTAAATAGGCTCTAAGTATAAGTATATTAGAGCGTTGCTTACCCAGCACTTGTTAGAGTTTATACACAGTATATATTATTATTATTATATATATATAAATGAATCACCTGATGTGAGAATTTAGCAGGGGCAGGCCCTCAACCCTAACCAGCCATTCTGCCAAGTTTTTAACAACTAACTTTCTTCTAGTCCTATTCAACAAGTACATTGGGAGGGGGTCATGCGTATTTCCTTACTAGATAACAGAGTTTGATTCATAGATGTGCCTTGCTGCTCCTTTTATCTTATTTGCACAGACCCTAGAGAAGGACATTTGTGCAAAATAACACTCCTTTTCCACCCAGAGGGCCATATCGTATTAACTTTTCTCTTGAGTTTTCGCCAAGCAGATATTTTCAAACCTTATCAATAAAATACTTCCACCAAACAAGCAATTACTCAAAATAAGTTTAACTACCTTTTTACCTACTAGTTAGTACTTTTGCAGTTGCTATGCGCTGAAAAGTTATGTTTAGATGAGATGAAAAATAATCTCCTTGGAGAAAACTCAGAAGAATAGAGTTGGGCCGAACGGTTCGCCTGCCAACGGTTCCATGCGAACTTCAGTGGTTCGCGTTCGCGTCCCGCAGGTGAACTTTTGAGGAAGTTCGGTTCGCCCCATAATGCACCATGAGGGTCAACTTTGACCCTCTACATCACAGTCAGCAGGCCCAGTGTAGCCAATTAGGCTACACTAGCCCCTGGAGCCACTCCCCACCTACTAAAAGGCAGGCAGCGGCGACCATTACGGTCACTCGTGTGCCTGCATTAGTGAGAGTAGGGTGAGCTGCTGCACACTCTCTCTCATAGAGAAAGATTAGTTAGGCTTAGCTTGTCCCTGGCTTCATACCTGTTCTGTGAACCCACCACTGCATACCTGTTCTGTGAACCCACCACTGCATACCTGTACTGTGAACCCACCACTGCATACCTGTTCTGTGAACCCACCACTGCATACCTGTTCAGTGAACCCACCACTGCATACCTGTTCTGTGAACCCACCACTGCATACCTGTTCAGTGAACCCACCACTGCATACCTGTTCAGTGAACCCACCACTGCATACCTGTTCAGTGAACCCACCACTGCATACCTGTTCTGTGAACCCACCACTGCATACCTGTTCAGTGAACCCACCACTGCATACCTGTTCTGTTCAGTGAACCCGCCACTGTATACCTGTTCTGTTCAGTGAACAGTTTGGTGTGTCAGTGTGAAGCAGTACCTTAATTACACTACCTGATTGATGTATACACATGCAAGATGTTTTAAAGCACTTTAGGCCTGTCATTTAGCATTCAATATGATTTCTGCCCTTAAAACGCTGCTTTGCGTCAAATCCAGATTTTTCCCAGGGACTTTTGACGTGTATCCCACTCCGCCATGCCCCCCTCCAGGTGTTAGACCCCTTGAAACATCTTTTCCATCACTTTTGTGGCCAGCATAATTTTTTTTTTTTCAAAGTTCGCATCCCCATTGAAGTCTATTGCGGTTCGCGAACTTTAACGCGAACCGAACCTTCCGCGAAAGTTCGCGAACCCGGTTCGCGAACCTAAAATCGGAGGTTCGGCCCAACTCTACAGAAGAATAGTTAATAGGATATGGCCCAGAGTGTCTAATAATGTGTACAACTCCTGATACTCCTGTACCTACTATATGTTGGCTATGACTTCTTGTTGTGCCTAGACATGTAGACTGAGTCAATGTTTAGGAGTTTTATTTTTGTCAAGAAAATATTTTTTCATTACTCAAAGTAAGATAGATAGATAGATAGATAGGTAGATAGGTAGAGAAATACTTTATTGTTATTATATCAATGGTTCCAATTCAGGAATCTAATCAAGCACTTCTTCCTTACTTACGTCAGTTACTTGGAAATGAATTACAGAACTGTCTTGTGTTTAGCGATGCATTCAAAGTGAGCAACATATTGTATAATTACATTTTGTAACAAACATATTGTATAATTACTGCAGTCAATAGCCCACATCCTCCATGATAAAAAGTCTCCACACAAGTGAGAAAATGAGACAGAGGCAGTGCCACTGCTCCCTATTACCAGCCAGCTTAGTAAGGTGAGATCAGCGCTTAGAAAGCATGAAACATCTTTAGAGGGAACTGCAAAGTAGCTTTTCAAGTACCTCATGTAAACAAAGACCTTGGGCATCTTGTGTGGTGCTGGTTCAAGGATTGTGCCCTCAGAAATCTCATTGAAGTGACACAAGGTCAAAACCACAAAAGGCCTCCAGTTGCTCAATGTATAAAGTGTATGAGACTGGCCTCAATCCCTGCTGCCCTGCTGTTATCTGTCACAGAGGAGCACTTATGATGTGAAACTGAAGAGAAACAAGCTCAAGTTGTATAATCTAGCTGCAACATATCATTTTTTCTTCTGACAAATTTTGCATCCATACTAAACAATTTAAAGTCACTTTATTTATCTTAAAACACAAAGAAATATCCATCTATATTGTCAGTATAGTAAACCATAGCACAGCCAATTAATGGTAGCAACATAGAGGATATAACAAAATATTAAAAAGAGCACAAATGCATTCTATTTAAGTAGTGTATAAGTGTTTATAAGGTTAGAGAGCAGACAGCTGCTTATTATTGAGTATAAGGGCTTTCTAGATAATTGGAGGATTTATTATAATCCCTAAGAGCATTTTTTGAGAGTTGTCAATTATATTGTTTGAAATACAGAAGTAATACAGTTCAATTGAGTTATTCCAGTGTTTTTCCGGTAGTCAAAACAAGGCATTTACATAGAAACTCAATATTCTGAGAAAATGTGTTAGTGTCTCCTCAAATACATGACAGGAGGGTGGAATAATCAAGCCAATTAAGCCAGTTGGTGCTTTTTACTTATAAATGAGAATAGGTAAAATGAGATGATGTCTGGAACATTCGCCAGTTGCTATGTTTTTTTTTCCCTATCGGTTAAGCTGGGCGTCCGGCTGAAAGAATGTTCACTTTTTTTAATAGGAGGGGGTTTATAGCATTGATTTTTATAGTACTGTTTATGTAAATGCAGAAGACATTTTCTCTAATTTCCCATCCCTACAACAGCAAGTGAAGGACAAACACAGCAATAGGAACAATCTGTCAGCCCAAATTCAACTAAAGTTCAACTAAAGTTTTAATATGCATTAATTATTTAAAATTAGCAAGTTGCAGCTATAAGCACTCACTGGTAAGATAGGCTATCTCTCAGCAACAATGCATGGCATCAGCTGACAGTGCAATCACTCTTCCTTCTACATACATATGGAACTAAAGGGAGGTTATGTCACACTGCCTGGGAGTGAAGAAGACTCTTCCTGTCACTGTGGAGGAGGAGATACAGTAGATAGAATCAATGAAATGTTAGAACAGATTATTTGTTTTTTTATTTAGAAAAATGTTTTTTTTCTTTGCAAAATAATCCTCCATTAAAGAATATAAAAAATTGTGTCTAAACTGGAACGTTAAAGGCCAACTCCACCCAATTCTTGTGCCAGATAGAGTGATGAAGGGTTAGAACTACTGGTTATTACTATACGTGCCCTCATGTTTGACACATTACAGGGAGAAGAAGTGAATGACATTTCAGCAAATTCAGCTGAATTTCGATCGATTTTTCAATTTTCTAATAATTTTTTTTATCATTTTTTCAATCCTTTTTCCGATCGATCTTCGTTCAGTTCTATGAAAATCGATTAAAAAATTTGAAGAAAAAAAAATATTAAAAAATGGAAAAATCGAAAAATCAATCGAAATTCATATTGGACATGTTGGAAATAATCGATTTGGCAAGTAAATCTGCCAGAAAATTGTATGGTGTGTACCTAGCATAAATGCTTTGTGACACCAATTAAAGTGGCAAGGAGATAATAAACCTCTCCAGTGTGTGCACAGACAACAATAAAAACCTGTCCTTAAACTTCCTCGCTCCATCTCACATGACTAGTTTGCATGGAGTGTATAGATCAGGGGTCTCAAACTCGCGGCCCGCGGACCATTTGCGACCCTCGATACAATATTTTGTGGCCCGCGGCGGCAAAAGCTTCCTTATAGTTCGCTTCAGTGCTCCCAAGTAATCCGCCGCATCCCCGCCGCTAAACGAGGGCTGCAGAGCCCCCAAATCGTCCAGGGGGCAATCCGCCGGCATTTCCTGGAAGGGGCAGAGCTTTCAGCTTCAGCTCTGCCCCTCCTGATGTCAATCGCACGGATCGCCGCCTCTCCCCGCCCCTCTCTGTGAAGGAAGATTGAGGGGGCGGGCAGAGGCGGCTCCGTGATTGACGTCAGGAGGGGCAGAGTGAAGCTGAAAGCTCACCCCTTCCAGGTAATGCTGGCGGATTGCCCCTTGGGCGAATTGGGGGCTCTGCAGCCCTTGTTTTGCGGCTGTGACACGGCGGATTACTTGTAATGGGAGCACTGAAGCGAACTATAAGGTAAAATAGGCAAAATAGTTCGCCTCAGTGTGAATTTGATTTTGAAATAAAAATCAATGCAAGGGATGGGGGGGGGGGGGCATGGTGGTTGCTGCTGATTGTGAAATTCCTTATGCGGCCCAGCTTCATCCTGACTTTGCCTTCTGCGGCCCCCAGGTAAATTGAGTTTGAGACCCCTGGTATAGATGCATTGTATTGTGGTTTTCTGAAAGCAGCATGTTCTGTTCTGCTGAGTTTCTGAAAATCACACATGCAATATATGAATGCCACAGCCAAAAATGGTGGAGTGATATCTAGTGGGGACTCCTAAAGCTGAAAATCATGTGGATTTGCTTGTCAAGGAGCCTCATTTCTTGCTGCCTAAAGCCTGTGTGGCTAGGTGGGAGTCATCCAAAACTCTGGGGGAAAAGGGCTATGCTATTACCAAATGTAAATTAGATCTTCAACCCATGGCCCATATCCACAGGTACTGGAAAATGTGCTTAACAGGTATCGCACTTCATGACTCTTGATGTGCAGACAACTATGGCAGGCCACAATTTTCTGCACCGAACTCCAGAGTTGAGGTAGGGTTGTACTAAGCCAAATGATTGCTTTTTGGTGACTGTTAAGGTTAGTAAATTGACCTTTCTATCTTGTATTCATATTAGTCAGTGACGTATTCTAATCGTTTTCTTGTCAGAAATGTAACTCTATCATTCTTTAACAACTGCAGTCTTTAAAAGATTTAGACGAACAAGTGTTGTAATACATTTCACCAAATAAAATTACATGAAAACATGCACTTGAACTTTTCTTCCATTTTATTGCAGGACATCAATGCTTCCATGACAAACAGCACAGTAACAAGCAAACCACCTGTAACGTTACGGCTAGTTGTTCCTGCAAGTCAGTGTGGATCTCTTATAGGGAAAGGAGGGTCTAAAATTAAGGAAATCAGAGAGGTAAGTGTTTTTTCATAGACTATAATGGCAGATTTGGAAATGTGTCCAAAAATATCTGTAAGTGAATAAGGATTAATATATATATAAGTATGTAACATTTATGAACTGCAGGTGAAGCTCTTTTGGAAACACAAGACAGCCTAAACTGCATATTACTCTGTGTTGCTGTAATCTGATGTTGCACAGACTGGTGGAGGACACTCTCAGGAGAGGCTTCTTCATCTGAGGCTCCCATGCTTAATTATGGATTTACTGCTTACAGCCAGTAATCCTGGCTGTGGATTTCCACTAGTTTGTCATTGTTACTGTTAGCTATAGGTAGGGGTATTATTGTAAGGCATAGATGGGGGGAGGTTAGTGTTAGGCATAGGTAGGGGGGAGGTTAGTGCTAGGCATAGATGGGGGAAAGTTAATGTTAGGCATAGATGGAGGACGGTTAGTGTTAGGCATAGGTAGGCTAGTATTAGGCATAGATGGGGAGGTTAATGTAAAGTGTAGGTGGGGGGAGGTTATTGTTAGGCATAGATGGTAAAGAAGGTTAGTGTTAGGCATAAGTAGGAGAGAGGTCAGTGTTAGGCATAGGTAGGGGGGAGGTTAGTGTTAGGCATAGGTAGGGGGGAAGGTTAGTGTTAGGCATAGATGGAGGAAGGTTAGTGTTAGGCATCGGTAGGGGGGAGGTTAGTGTTAGGATTAGATGGGGGGGGCTTAATGTAAGGCATAGGTAGGTTATTGTTAGGCAGAGATAGGGAGGTTAGTGTAAGGTGTAGATAGTAGGGAAGGTTAGTGTTAGGCGTAAGTAAGGGGGAGGTTAGTGCTAGGCATAGATGGGGGATGGTTAGTGTTAGGCATAGCTATGCTAGTGTTAGGCATAGATTAGTGTAAGGTGTAGGTAGGTGGGTGTGTAGGTTAGTGTAAAAGTTAGTTTAAGGTGTAGGTAGGGAGAGGTTAGTGTTGTGCATAGATGGTAGAGAATGTTAGTGTTAGGCGTAGGTAGGAGAGAGGTTAGTGTTAGGCATGGATAGGGGGATGTTAGTGTTAGGCATAGGTAGGGGGGAGGTTAGTTCTAGGCATAGATGGAGGAAGGTTAGTGTTGGGCATAGATGGGGAGAGGTTAGTGTTAGGTGTAGGTCGGGGGAGGTTAGTGCTAGACATAGATGCAAAGAAAGTTAAGGTGAAAATAGGAATATTAGCACGCAATCTCTGTCGCTTTTGGTCCCCCATCGCCCTGGCGCTTCAGCTACACTCTTTACTTACTGTGCCCAAATGGGTGCAGCTATAGCCGCAATTAGTATTGTGGTCTTTGCAGCGCCCAAGTCTGTTTTTGGCCGCGGGAGCCTGAAATTCCCACATAGGTGTCTGAGGATCTTACAGATTTTGCAGGCGTACATAACATTTAAAATGTTTGTCAGATATCTCCTTTCACTCTCTCCTCATTTGTTTACTCGACTCCGACTCCATGACCATATGTACTTCTGCACGCCAGATGTGTCTGTCAATCACTGCTTCTTTCAGCTCTTGCACAGGCATGTTCATAGCTTCACATATGCTGCCTATCCATCTTAGCTTCTGCCATCCTCTTCTTCTTTTGCCCTCAATTTTTTCAAGCATCAAGGATTTCTCCAAAGAATCTGGCCATCTCATTAGGGCCCATATGCAATTCACTTTTTCACCTGAGTTAACTCCTAGGAGATAATTTTTCATTATCCATTTAAAATAAGTTCCCAGCACTTTTCAACTAAAAAAGTACCAAAAAGTAGTTGAAAATCAAAATTGTTTTGAGTATTTTCTTCCTTTCTGGTGGCTTAAAGAGAACCCGAGGTGGGTTTGAAGAATATTATTTGCATACAGAGGCTGGATCTGCCTATACAGCCCAGCCTCTGTTGCTATCCCAAACCCCCCTAAGGTCCCCCTGCACTCTGCAATCCCTCATAAATCACAGCCACGCTGCTGACAAACAGCTTGTCAGAGCTGGCTGTGTTTATCTCTATAGTGTCAGTCTGCTGCTCTCCCCGCCTCCTGCAGAACTCCAGTTCCCGCCTGCATCCCTTCCCTCCCTGCTGATTGGAGGGAAGGGATGGGGGCAGGGACTGGAGCTATGCAGGAGGCGGGGGAGTAGCCGAGACTGACACTACAGATGTAAACACAGCCTCACAGCACGGCTGTGATTTATGGGGGATTGCAGAGTGCAGGGGGTCCTTAGGGGGGTTTGGGATAGCAACAGAGGGTGGGCTGTATAGGCAGATCCAGCCTCTGTAAGCAGATAACATTCTTTAAACACACCTCGGGTTCTCTTTAAAAGGTATTTTATTGGCAAGTTTAAAAATATCAACTTGGAGAAAACTAAGGAGGAAAAGTGAATTGCATATGGGCCTATGTGTGCAAATTATTTCAATTTTAATGGTAGTATCAACCTTTCCAATGAACACTCTGGCCTCTGGTTTGATCTTCTAGTGGTCTAGGAAACTCTCAGTAGCTTTCTCCACACCCACAGTTCAAAAGCAAACATTTTTCTACACATGTCCTTATTTATAGTCCAACATTCACAGCCACATGTTACTACTGGGAAGACCATAGCTTTAACTATTCTAATCTTTGTAGATAAGGTGACATTTCTATCCTTTCGTATCATGGCCAACTTTGCCATAGCTTTCCTCCCAAGTATCTCAAATATACTTTAACTCTAAGAATGTATTTCATTTATTGCAAAGCAGAAAAAGCCATTTTTCTAAGTGTAAAAAGTGACTGATTTACTAAGAAGTCAGATAGGAAAGTAGCCATCGAAGTGTCACCAATGGCATGTGCAAAGATCACATTTTTACTCTAAATTAATCAGAGAAATCTAATTGTTTTATTCAGAAAGGTACTGCTTACCAAGACCAGCAATATAAAGCAGGGAATATACTCTGAATATGGTCACACAGGAAGCAGTTCAGAATTCATTTCCCTTCACCACTCTACAGACTTTAACAAAATAGTCAGCCATTCAGGAAGTTCATAATAATGTGTCAGCTTGACGTGAAAAGGGCCAGAGGGCTGATGGATTGCACCTGCACATCCATTCACTCTCTAATGGCAAGGGTGGCCTTAGCTATTTACCGGATTTGAAAATTACAGAATTGTGTAATTTTCTTTCATAGGATAATTATGTATCTGCTATGCATTTCCATTATTATACAGATCCTCTTCAGATGTTGCCATGAGGAACGTCATCCTTCGTATGGCAGTTATAGTCTACTTTTTTGTCTTTTCAGTATACATTAGTTTGGTACATAAAGAGATAACCAAAACAAATGTGAAAGCTTAGCAGATAATATGCGAGGGAGGCAAAATAGAGGGCAATTTTCTATAAACTGTACTGAGGCTACATACTACATTTAGCCACCCCATCTCCCCCATACCCTGCAGAAGTCTGTCTGACGATGCCAGAACCCCCCCCCCCCCCATTATTCAGCTAACCTCTACCACAGGGGTCCTGCTTTTATACATTCAGTGCAGATCATTGTTGTCCCGTGCAGCCAAGTGAGGAGTAGAGTTGGGCCGAATGGTTCGCCTGCAAACGGTTCCATGCGAACTTCCGTGGTTCGCGTTCGCGTCCCGCAGGCGAACTTTCGCGGAAGTTCAGTTCGCCCCTTTAAGCACCATGAGGGTCAACTTTGACCCTCTACATCACAGTCAGCAGGCCCAGTGTAGCCAATTAGGCTACACTAGCCCCTGGAGCCACTCCCCCCCTACTAAAAGGCAGGCAGCGGCGACCATTACAGTCACTCGTGTGCCTGCATTAGTGAGAGTAGGGCGAGCTGCTGCACACTCTCTCATAGGGAAAGATTAGTTAGGCTTAGCTTGTCCCTGGCTGCATACCTGTTCTGTGAACGCACCACTGCATACCTGTACTGTGAACCCACCACTGTATACCTGTTCAGTGAACCCACCACTGCATACCTGTTCTGTGAACCCACCACTGCATACCTGTACTGTGAATCCACCACTGCATACCTGTTCTGTGAACCCACCACTGCATACCTGTACTGTGAACCCACCACTGCATACCTGTTCAGTGAACCCACCACTGCATACCTGTTCTGTGAACCCACCACTGCATACCTGTACTGTGAACCCACCACTGCATACCTGTTCTGTGAACCCACCACTGCATACCTGTACTGTGAACCCACCACTGCATACCTGTTCTGTGAACCCACCACTGCATACCTGTACTGTGAACCCACCACTGCATACCTGTTCAGTGAACCTGCCACTGCATACCTGTACTGTGAACCCACCACTGCATACTTGTACTGTGAACCCACCACTGCATACCTGTTCTGTGAACCCACCACTGCATACCTGTACTGTGAACCCACCACTGCATACCTGTTCAGTGAACCTGCCACTGCATACCTGTACTGTTCAGTGAACCCGCCACTGCATACCTGTTCTGTTCAGTGAACCCGCCACTGTATACCTGTTCTGTGAACCCACCACTGCATACCTGTACTGTGAACCCACCACTGCATACCTGTTCAGTGAACCCACCACTGCATACCTGTTCTGTGAACCCACCACTGCATACCTGTACTGTGAACCCACCACTGCATACCTGTTCTGTGAACCCACCACTGCATACCTGTACTGTGAACCCACCACTGCATACCTGTCCTGTGAACCCACCACTGCATACCTGTACTGTGAACCCACCACTGCATACCTGTTCAGTGAACCCGCCACTGCATACCTGTACTGTTCAGTGAACCCGCCACTGCATACCTGTTCTGTTCAGTGAACCCGCCACTGTATACCTGTTCTGTTCAGTGAACCCGCCACTGCATACCTGTTCTGTTCTGTGAACCCACCACTGTATACCTGTTCTGTTCAGTGAACCCACCACTGCATACATGTTCTGTTCAGTGAACCCGCCACTGTATACCTGTTCTGTTCAGTGAACCCGCCACTGTATACCTGTTCTGTTCAGTGAACCCGCCACTGCATACCTGTTCTGTTCAGTGAACCCGCCACTGTATACCTGTTCTGTTCAGTGAACCCGCCACTGCATACCTGTTCTGTTCAGTGAACCCGCCACTGCATACCTGTTCTGTTCAGTGAACCCGCCACTGCATACCTGTTCTGTTCAGTGAACAGTTTGGTGTGTCAGTGTGAAGCAGTACCTTAATTACACTACCTGATTGATGTATACACATGCAAGATGTTTTAAAGCACTTTAGGCCTGTCATTTAGCATTCAATATGATTTCTGCCCTTAAATCCAGATTTTTCCCGGGGACTTTTGGCGTGTATCCCACTCCGCCATGCCCCCCTCCAGGTGTTAGACCCCTTGAAACATCTTTTCCATCACTTTTGTGGCCAGCATAAATTTTTTTTTTTCAAAGTTCGCATCCCCATTGAAGTCTATTGCGGTTCGCGAACTTTAACGCGAACCGAACCCTCCGCGGAAGTTCGCGAACCCGGTTCGCGAACCTAAAATCGGAGGTTCGGCCCAACTCTAGTGAGGAGGACATGTCCTGTCAGTTGGAGCAGGCCCCCTTTGCCTCCTCCCTACACACACCCTCCACCCCCCATGACGCTGGGGGTCACAGGAGTTATTGATATGCCCCTGACTGAAGAATATATGGAGGCTGACATTGCTGGCCATCTCCTGACAAGTTCTGCCTACAGCTAACACAGAAGAAACATGTAATGCCTTAGGTCAGAATGGCCGATCATACACCTGGGCACCTGATCTATATACATGCTTTAGCATAGTGATCCAGAACAAGCTGAAAGCATTAGGTAAGCATGAAAAACAACCCCACTATAATTTTCTGAGGATAAAGATTGCCATTGCAGCCTTTATGGTTCTTATTTGTCATATTTAGTGTGTGTTTATGCTGTTTCAAGCAGTTTTCTTTTGTCTTTATAATTTTAGTCCACAGGTGCTCAAGTTCAAGTAGCAGGAGACATGCTGCCCAACTCCACAGAGCGAGCAGTTACTATATCTGGTACCCCCGATGCCATCATCCAGTGTGTTAAGCAGATCTGTGTTGTTATGTTAGAGGTGTGTTTTCTTGTATATCAATGTTATAATGAAGTATACCAAAAAGACATTGGCATTATTTATCATGACCTCGCAAAAAAAAAAAAAGAAATCTGTTTTATCCATTTTGATTTAAGTAAACCCATACCCATACTGCATTAACCACAAGGAGTTCAATATACTGTACAATAATTGTAAAAACAAAGGAAAGAAGAATCAGTGACTGCATAATATTTTATTATATCTAAGTGGCTGGCTGTTTGTATTACAATCTATTGTATTTACTTCTGTTTGATTAAGTTGGGAGATAGTTTTATTTTTCACATATGTTGTAGATTGCACTAATACTCTGCAAAATGCATGGCCAGCTTTTTAAAATGAAAGGAGTAATTGGTTCCTTAAGCATTGTTCAATCTGATTGAACAGTTTACCTAAAATTATCCAATTCTGATTCAAATGTTCCAACAAAGATTTGGCTGTGTAGGAAAGTATTTCTCTGTGTATGTAATTAAAACGTAACGTTTATTGTTTTGTTTTTAAAAAAAGGCTAGGATACACAAACATGAATAAAAAAGTGATCAATGCACAAATTGGTTGGGGAGGAAATAAGAATTCTGTTACAGTAGTACCGAATCACCTCTCTCCCAGCTACTAATAATTAGGTTCATATGTATTGACTTAGACACACATTCTAAATACCAATTACAAAGAAACCCTACATGTTTCACCTCCGAATGGAGGCTTCGTTTGGGGTCTGTACAAGGAAAGTGAGTGCCAAAGTGCTACTGCTATTATTATGTGGTGATTATGCACTATTGATGATCAATGTGCATTAGAATTTCAACACTTTTACAGGGGAAACCTGTGGGGTTTCTTTGTAATTGGCTTTTAGAATGTGTGTCTCCCTTAATACATATAGAGCTAATCATCCTTAGCTGTGAGACAGGAGACTGGCCAGGGCTCAAACAGCCCGCCCCCAATACTACAGTAGCAGAATTCTTATCTCCTCCCCAACTTTTATGTTTGTGTATCCTACTTCTTTTACATGCAAAACAATAAAACTTGAGTTTTAATTATACAAACACAGAGAAATGTTCTCCTATGCAGACAAATCCTTGCTGGAATAATCTGCTTGAAAACAGACACAGGTTGATCATCTCATGTCTGTGACAATGACAAAGATAATACTGGATGACCAGTGTCAGCGGGAAAAAGTTACTCGACAAGATTGAAGATCTTAACATGTTTCTCGCGTATTAAAACCAGCCTGACGGTTTACATTCCACCACCCTCCGGAATTATTTGCATGGCACCATCTACTCACCTGATTTCATACATTCAGATGTCGCTTTTCTAGAAAAGGGGAAGGAATAAACTGCAATTAACTTCTGCTTTGTGTTTTTTACCATATATGAAGGGTATGGAGATTCTACCTGTGCGTTTAGCAACCTTCATATTCCTGGCTGGCAGGAACTAATGTTTTTTTCTTGGAAATTATATTATAACTAGGAAAAAAGTTGCAGACTGCACCATAAAGTTTTATGACAGTTTGCCTACAAGAAAAATGTAGAATAACTTAATCACAATTATAAATCAGTTATTACGTGGATTGTTTTGAATGTTTTAATGTTTTTGTTTTCAACAGTCTCCGCCAAAGGGTGCCACCATTCCATATCGCCCAAAGCCTGCCTCTGGACCTATTATTTTTGCTGGAGGCCAGGTAAGAGCGGATACCATTTTGGCCTCAGCTGGAAATCACACCGTCCTGGCCCAACATCAGCCAGCACCTGTTAGTTTACTCTCTTTTTCCTGGTATAGTATAAGATAACATGTTGTTTGCGAGACTGCTTTCACAAGTAGACCAGTTCACCCCAACTGATTTGCCATTTCACAGTCACTGTAATCCCAATGATCAAGTTATTGGTTTCTTTCTGTTTATAATGAATTCAGTGGTTTTGAAAGCACTGTACATGACCTCTTTCCATTTTAAATTAAGTTACAAATTAATTTACACAATGAATTTGTAATTCTCATCCATCATTCATTTACTACAGAATCTTTAGAAAGTACTGATGTTATAAGACATTCTGTGCTATTATCCAAATCAAGCATTGTTTTAAAATGATCATGAAATAACTAAAGTGATCTTGTAGTGAATTGCTGTGAATAAAACTGGGGGTAGCTGTGCAGCGTACGTTAAAAAGGGGCGCTGGGAAAAAAGGGCGCCGGGTTTTTAACGATAAGCATGGATAACGTTTAAAATTGTATTGTACTGTATTTCGTTTAAAATTAATGTTTTTTAAAGTTATAAATCATTAAATAATGTGCATTAAATCGGCAATTGTAAAAACGTTAATCTTTCGTTTAAATAGTGAAACGTATAATAACGTTTAAAAAAAAAATTACTAAGTAACCCTCCCTGTACCTACCCCTAACCCCTAGACCCCCCTGTTAGTGCCTAAACCTAAGACCCCCCTGTTGGTGCCTAAACCTAAGACCCCCCTGTTAGTGCCTAAACCTAAGACCCCCCTGTTGGTGCCTAAACCTAAGACCCCCCTGTTGGTGCCTAAACCTAAAACCCCCTGTTGGTGCCTAAACCTAAGACCCCCCTGTTGGTGCCTAAACCTAAGACCCCCCTGTTGGTTTTTTCGTTTAAAAATAATGTAAAAAAAAAAAAAAAAAAATTCTGTTTTTCGTTTAAAAATAATGTTTGGGAAAAAATATTGTACTGTTTTTCGTTTAAAAATAATATTTAAAAATGTATAAATCATTAAATAATGTGTAATCATGAGAAACAGTAATAAAACATTAAGTCTCCGGGCGCCGCTTTTAAAACGTTAGTTTTCTCCGGCGCCCTTTTTTCCTATCGGGCGCCCATTAAACGATATTTATTATAGGAGTGAATGGCGGCGCCCGATTTGTCCACTAGCCTCAGGCGCCCGAATTTACTGTTTCCAGCTGTGCATACTATGCAGCCTTACCACTTAAGAATTATTTACCACTACCCAGGCTCTCCTGAGGCCAAGTGGCTTTACACATATGATATGAAAGTTCAGCCACAACCTCAATTATTACTTATTTACCCAAAGCACATCACAGATTTCCCATCTACACTAGTACAGTGGACAGGCAGTGGCCCCATGTGACGGGGAAGGGGCATGCCAGAAGTCAGTTATGATTTTGGACCAAACTTTGTGACCCTCAGAAGAGACTAATAGTGGCATCAAGCAGCAATATTGTGATGATAAGTCTATATTGTATACAGCTTTTACACCAGTTTAAACTTACTACAAAACCGCTTTAAGAAAACACAATTGATCAGGCATGACAGGCTAAGTTGCTTGGTTTAAAATTTACAGGTTGACAAAAGCATAATTAGTATAAAAGGTTTATGCAAGTTTTTTATTTAAATTAGTATACCTCAGCAACAGTTAGTGACATCACTATATACATTATGTAAAAGTACTGTGGAAGATATCAGTACTATATAATGTAAAATACATAATAATAGTAGTAATAATAATACAGTAGAATCTCATAATTATACAGTAGAATCTCATTATAGTAAGCCTCTGGCTATAGTAAACTCAGTCCTCGGGTCCCAACCATGCGCCTGTATGAATATACAATGTATGACCAATTCTAATATAGTAAACTGCTAATATACTGTAGTAAACTACTTGTCCAGGTTCCTTGAAAACTACTATAAAGAGGGTTTACTGTGTTCTCTATCCATTCACATACAATTTGTAATTTGTTTTCTCATCCTGTGAAAAGCTAACCAAGATCTGCCTATTAGCCAATAGCCACTAGCCAGGCCTATAGAAATATATATAAGGAGTAACGATCATATAGTACAATTTTAAAGGATAAAAGAGGTGAAATTAAAGATTGTTCTTTTACTTACCTGGGACTTCTGCCAGCCACCATAGGCTTGTATGTCTATCCCTGTCCTCCTGGGCAGTTTGAAAAGTACAAAGTGAAACGTTTAGTGTATAATTTTCATATTATTAATATTATGTATTTAGATAGTGCTGACATCTTCCAAAGCACTTTACAGAGTACATAGTCATGTCTCTTGCTGGCCTCAGAGGAGCTCACAGTCTAATCTTCCCCATAGTCAAAGAATATTTTCTCTTCCATAGTCCAAGGACAACTAACTTATAAATACTAAAATGTGGGAAAACTGGCATGTCCAGAGGAAACCCATGCAAACATGGGCAGAGTATGCAAACTTAATGTGGATAGTGTCCAAGATTCTGAGGACTCTAGCACTATAAGCCAAGAGTGCTATCCACTCAGCCATCATACTGAAGTTTGTGTTCCTTACTTGTTTTGGTTTTCAGGCCATTACTCAAAGAAGTGGGTTTTATGTGGAACCTAGAATGCTCACCAATGTATATGGCTAAATAAGTAAGTAAAAGAATAACCACATATGCTGCACGTTCACTCACAACTGGGAAACAGAAGCAACCTTCTCCATGATCTGTCCATTGGGGAAATCATGCGATAGTGCACACTTCAAAAGATGTCAGCATTAGTTTACCGAGTGTGCAAATGGAAAAGTGTAGGCTGATTCTCAAGTGAATATTCCACTTAACTCACATGATTTTAAGTAACAGAACTGAGAATGCCATTCCTGATCAATTACTTTATAATACAGTTATCTTTGCAGAAGCACTTTTATAGAATTATATTGATAGACATTTAACTATTATAAATAAAATCTCAAGTGTATCTTATTTACTTGCTGTTTTCCAGGCATTTGCAATTCAGGGGCAGTATGCTATTCCACATCCAGACGTGAGTCCAGAGCATGTCAATAATGTCACACTTAACCTATTTGTTTGCTCTGGGAAGCATTTACTTTCTCTAGAAGGTTTTTCCTGTCACACATACTGAGTCACATGACTTGTTTTTGTAGAAAGTATAGCCGCCCAGATGCAAAATGAAACCTTTACTTCTGTCATTATTTTAATTTTGCATGGATTTAAGTTCCACCTATGTTGTTTTATTATCTATGTTAACTATAACTGGTAGTCACTAGTCATTACACAGAATAACAATAAATATGTAATATATTTCTAATCACTGTATTATCAATTATCATAGTTTAGATAAGAATGTTTCATCCTATATTTTTGTTAATTTGAATAATCCAGTTGTTTTGTTTTATTTTTTTTAAGCAATAGATGGTTTTCTGTACTCTGATATAATTACATTTGATTGGTTAGTTCTAATTTCCCATCCTGCCCTGCAGTTGACCAAGCTTCACCAGTTGGCTATGCAGCATACCCCTTTTACTCCCCTTGGGCAGACCACCCCTGGTTTCCCTGGTACGTACCCATGTCCCCTGAGAATGTCCTTCTTCTTAACACCTTTGTTTTCCCATGGTCATTACATTTCTTTTACTAAATGCAGACAATGACCATTATCCTTTCTTAATCTTTATCATATGCTCCTTGTTTTTGTTTTTGCTGCCTTTTTCACCATATGCTTTATCAGTTTTATTTGCTTCACTTAATTTTATACCATTAACATAAACTAAATCTATCAATGCTATCTATTATAGAAGCTAATATACTCAAGCATATACTAATGCATACTGAATTCCATTTATTATGAAACATGTATGATTGATTAGATTGGTCATCATTTATAAAATTCTGTACACTTTACTACAGGCCTTCCTGTTTTGCAGATTATGGGTTGGTGGATGTAATGATGTGAATTACACATATATTCATGCAGTAGTCATTTAGACGGCTGTTGTATGCTCACTAGAGATGACCAATGTATTTCAGATTGTACCAACTTAATGCAAATGTTGTTGCAATTGTATGCAGCTTGAAATTCAAACAATCGAATCCAATTGGTGATTGGTTCAGTTTCAAACTGTATATAAACTGCAACAAAATTAGCATCAAGTCAAATTAAAGAGAATCTGTAACGTCAAAACGTCCCCTGGGGGTACTCACCTCGGGTGGGGGAAGCCTCAGGATCCTAATGAGGCTTCCCACGCCATCCTCCATCCCTAAGGGGTCTCGCTGCGGCCCTCCGTACAAGATGACGTCATTATTTACCTTCCCGGCTCCTGCGCAGGCGCTCTGACGGCTGTCGGCTCCGAAGTAGGCGGAAATACCCGATCGCCGTCGGGTCTGCTCTACTGCGCAGGCGCAAGTTTCCGGCGCCTGCGCAGTAGAGTGGACCCGACTGAGATCGGGTATTTTCATCTACTTCGGAGCCGAAAGCAGCCACAGCGCCCCCGCTGGAGCCAGCAAAGGTAAATATTGAATTGACAGTCGGGTCTGTCGCTGGCTGTTCGGAGGGCTGCAGCGAGACCCCCGTGGGACAGAGGACGGCGTGGGAAGACTCATTAGGATCCTGAGGCTTCCCCCACCCGAGGTGAGTACCCCCCAGGGGATGTTTTTGATGTTACAGAGTCTCTTTAACATCTAATTGATCATCTGTAAAGCCTATATGTCAGCGGTTGGCAAGTTATTCGACTTGAGGGCCACATGGGGTTCGCAAGTTTGACTGAGAGGGCCTGACCAGAAAAGGAGTGAGTGCCTTGCCGAGAAATGGGTGTGGCTGTAACAGGATGTAGGCAGAGCTAACTGTAATATAACAGTGTAATGCAAAGAGGGCCCAAGTTTTCTCCCAAAATACGGTTAGGCAAAGTGACCCTAAAGGTAGGGCCCTCCCCTGCCATATGCCCGTCACTGCATATGTGTAGGCACTGGAAATATATCTGCAGGGCACATTATGATGTGTAACATAAATTCTGGCAATTGTAGGCAGTGCTGCAGCTGCAAAACTATGAATCTTAGTAGACTTTTATCTCAGCCCCTCCCCCTTCTTCAGCCTATATATAATTTTGTCATATATTGTTAATTATTACCACTGTGTTTGCAGTAGTTATATTTAGTAGTAATTAATAAAGCTGTAGGTGACCTAATTTCACCTGCACTTTGCTTCATATAAACATGTAAAAACAGTAACAAGTGATTGTTAAAGCAGCCACATCATGTAGAGTTAAGGTGGCCATATACTTATAGATTTTCAGCAGATTCGACCATCAGTCAAGTCGAATCTGACAGAAATCTATCTGATGTGTGCCACACACTAGGAACAGATTTCCAATAGATTTCAGAATGAAATCTATTGGAAATCGATCTAAATGCATTATTGGACCATTAGATCCAATGCAACTCTATGGGCCATCGATCTGCTGCCAGCAGCAGATCGACCTACATTGTCCATCCTGTCAGATAGATCAAATCAATTGAAATCAATTGAAATCGGCCGCAAATCGATCGATAGATTTGATAGAATTGATTTCCGATCGATTGATTCCATAGAATTGATCAATCGATCAATGGCTGAAATTGACCAGTGTATGAGCCCCTTAAGGAAAAATCTTGTGCCAGTTTTCTGAGAAGAACAGTAATTGGTCTGATAGAGGTTTGTAGAAATGCAGTTTTATTAATGAACCATTAATGCTATGCAACCAAGCAGACCTTCTTGTCCAGCAATTGAAGAAGGGTCCTATCATCTTATTGCCTGATCACAGCTGCTTCTGTGGCCCTTTTTCTGGCCCCTGTAGGTTAATTTGCAAACAATTCTAAGGCCTTTTTCTCCTAGGAGATAATTTTTCATCTTCTGCTTAAAGGGAATGTCCAAGCAAAATATAAAAATGAGTTTCACTTACCTGGGGCTTCTACCAGCCCCATGCAGCCATCCTGTGCCCTCGTAGTCACTCACTGCTGTTCCAGTCCCTAACTGGCAGCTTTCCGACCTCGGAGGTCGGCGGGACGCATTGCGTACATTTTTACGCATTCCCGCTAGTGCAGGAACATTAACACATACATTTTTACGCGTTACTGGTTCAATGCGTACATTTTTACGCATTGAACCAGTAATGCGTAAAAATGTATGTGTTAATGTTCCTGCACTAGCGGGAATGCGTAAAAATGTATGCAATGCGTCCCGCCGACCTCCGAGGTCGGAAAGCTGCCAGTGGGGGACTGGAACAGCAGTGAGTGACTAGGAGGGCACAGGATGGCTGCATGGGGCTGGTAGAAGCCCCAGGTAAGTGAAACTCATTTTTTTATTTTGCTTGAACCTTCCCTTTAAAGTATCTTTTCAGCACTCTGCAATTGAAAAAATGCCAAAAATATGCAAAAAAGTACTGTCATGATTATTCTTAGAACTTTTTTGCTTGCAAATAGCGTAAAAGCGTATAAGGTGTAAAAATATCACTTAGGAAAAAACTTAGGAGAAAAAGCAAATTGAATAAAGGCCTATTTTCCTGAAAATTCTATCACTTTGATTGAATCTCCTACTAATCAACTTCCTCCAACATGCCTGAATGATCAACTTCTGATCAATTCTGGACAGTTTTTAATTAAAGAAAAAGGTGAGGCAGCATCTTCAACGAGAGGGCAGTGGAGTGAGCAGCAGGGGACTGACAGCCCCATCTATATTGCATCTAGCTATACAGTGCAAGTGGATCAGTCGTGTTCCAAATTCCAATCACAGTTCAACTGAAAATGAAATAAGATTGTGTGGTCAAGATGATAACGTGGACCACCACTACTCAAGCCATTTTCAGTCGTGGAGTGACCTATCACTTGCCAGATCGGGCCATTATAAACCTTTGTATGGCTAGCTTAATTCATATCACTACACACACCACCTCTAGTCTAAAGATTTGGAGGTCCTGGAGTTTACAGTCAGTGTTGTAGAAGAATAAAGGAAATTTATATTAACTTACAAGAAAATGGATAGATAACTCCAGGATCATGTATACTGTTCAAATAATGAAGATGTGCTGTTCAAATAATGAAGAATGTGTAAAGAGCGATTCTAAAGTAATCAAGTTAATCTAATACCACGGCATTTATTTTCTAGAGTCTATTTTACTCTTTCAGTAACTTTACATTGGTACATGCTTGCAGTATAATACTTTTGATGTAGCGTTTATCATGTACACCACTTACAATTTGTCTTTGCAAGAGATGAAAGTGGGTTTAAATCTTAATTTCAAGCAAACCCAAATTTTTAATCCAATTGCTTATTCATCAGAAATGTACATGTATTTGCTGATATGCATTCAGAAATATATGTTCGTTAAGGACCAGGAGATGGGATTCAGCTGAAATGAGTGACTCTCATATCCTGTCTTTGGGAACCTTAGACTCAGGAAGAGTCGCCATACAATAGTAATATACATAAAATGCTGACTACATATTCAAATAACATGTTAGTGTATTCATTCATATTAAACAGCAGATATGCTTTCTTCCATTAGTTCAGATAACGGAAAACATTGCTGATTTAAAAAACTATGGATGTACATGATAAAATGTGTATTTACTGTTCTGTTAATCTATGCTTGCTTTGGGTTGTCCTGTCCTCCTTTTATTAATAGCTATTCCTCTGCTCCTTAATGTTCTTGTAATGAAAACAATAGAATGCATCTCCACCTCCTTACTACACTTTCCCTATAACTGTCTCTTCTCTCCTCTGTAAAACAAATGTATGCAACTTACAGTATTCTCTATTTCCTGCCTCTTCCAATAAACCTTCCTTCCTGGGATGTCTGAAATACCACTAACCCTGTTGATTTAAATTCCACTTGTCTTCATTGTTTATCCTGCCCAATCCCACTATATTTTTCTTTAGTCACAACAGTAATCCTTTCATTGTTTGTTTTCTTTTTGCTCCTATTATTAAATAGGTAATTTTTCTTATGTAAGCAGACAGGGAGTGCAAGTTTAGCTAATGCACCATTAAACTGAAACCTATGTCAGTCAGTTTAATTCCATGGTCCGTTCTGCTTCCTAATTGCTTCAAGTGCCATTTTGTCCAATGCCTTGATGGGTAATCATGCTTACAAGATACGTTCAAAGCTATGCAAACTTTTTACTGTTCCCCATAATAACCTTTTTCATATTGCTGTAAGTTCTGTACTTTTCTTTGCTGCAGTATGACCTTTTTTCATTTTTCTTTACATCTGTGGTACAATGTGCGTTGTTTTATGTGTCCCCTTTTCTTGTAAATTTGCCCATGACTTTTTTTCTCACTGCTTCTCATCTTCACAGGTCTGGATGCCACTTCCCCAACCAGTTCTCATGAACTTACTATTCCAAACGATGTAAGTGAACCGAAATTGTTGCTTTGTAAAAATGAAATACAAGTCAGATGGACAGTGAACATCTAAAATGACATTGGTATAAGTCTAAGCCAAGCACCCTCCACATCACTTATCAATACTAAAAATTAATTTAAAGTCAAATAAAGTAATGAATTCACAGACAAAAATGCTACTAGTAATCTCACTATTTTAAATGTTATTAGTGCATTAGCTTAAAGTGGCCATTTAACTTGAAGCAAACTTGAATTCAATTTTTTAAATTATCTTTGCCTTGTCATAAGTTGAATGCGATGTCCTCTAAAATCTGCATTATTTATCAGTGTGATAAGTGACTTCAAGTTGCAAGAACAGGCTGTCCTACCTTTTGCCCTTATGATGCAGCTCTCCAGGGAAAGAAATGGTACAAGCCGTACCAGCCTCAGCGTTGGCAGTGGCGGCGGCTTTATATGCATACTCACGTGGTGTATATCTCTGTCAGTGCTTCAGACCAAGCCAATATACTGCTCTGTCTCATTGAGATTAATTAATTTATTATCTACTGGGGATTTTACATCTTACATTTCAGTTGATCAGCTCACTATTTTTCTCCCTGGATGTCATCCATGACGACTAGTGTTTTCCATTGTGTGTTATCTCAAACTAACATCTGGTCATCTTGTGCTGTAAATCCTCTGAAGAGGCAGGAATAATCACGAAACTCGTATCAGGCACTTGTAGCATATATACAGTCTTTATCTGTTTTGCTGCATGACAAGTATAGCAGCACTATTTACTTGTATTGGATGTAACAGCCATGTGTCTGACCTTTTAAAACACAGCGTTCAAATATGTCATTTGAGTTGGACCGGCCAAAGCAGATGGCTTTGGTGCACAGGCGGTTCCCGGACCCCAAATTACATCTCCCTCCGAGTTGCGACAACTCGGAGGGGAAATAGGTTTGAACGCCACCAGGGAGTTTTGCGGCAGCAGAGAGAGCTGTCATTCGGCTCTCCCGGCACGCAACTCACCAGTACATGCCTCACTTATATAACATGTATAAGAACCTTAAAGGCAATGTCCAGACATATTACAAAAAAGTGATATTTACTTACCTGGGTCTTCCTGCAGCCCTTTGCAGCCTGCGCAGTACATTCCACACCATGTGCGAGTGATTGACAGTGGCGCTCACGCAGGTGCAGTAGAGGACAACCTCGTGAGGTTGGCCTCTGCACCGGGGGAGACCCTGGGCCGGCGGCTGGGAGCGGAGCTGCTGCGGGGAACATGATGGCTGCAAGGGGCAGCCCCAGGTAAGTAAATGTAATTTTTATATGCCTGGATGTTTCCTTTAACCAGACCTCTCACTCTTTGGGCTCGATTCTCTAAAGCGTGATAACTGCTATCACAGCAGTTATCACGCGATCTGCTGCGCGAAGCTCTGCGCACGCAAATCATTACTCCGTATGATAAAGGAAGGTTTGCGCATGATCACTCACTTGTTGCTATGTTATGACAAGATGTAAAGTCCCAGCACATCTACACTTAGGTCCATAGATATTTTAACAGGGACAACTTTTTTCTAATTTTGGTTCTGTACATTACCACAATGAGTTTTTAAGTGAAACAACTGATGCAGTTGAAGTGCAGACTTTCAGCTTTAATTTAATGGAGTGAACAAAACGATTGCATAAAAATGTAAGGAAACAAAAGCATTTTTTAACACTATCCTTTCATTTTAAGAGTTCAAAAGTAATTGGACAAATTAAATAATTGGAAATAAAATGTTAATTTCTAATACTTGGTTGAAAACCCTTTGCTGGAAATGACAGCCTGAAGTCTTAAACTCATGGACATCACCAGATGCTGGGTTTCCACCCTATTAATGCACTGCCAGGCCTTTACTGCAGCAGCTTTCAGTACTGATTGTTTGTTTGTTTGTGGGACTTTCTGTTTCAAGTTTAGTCTTCAACAAGTGAAATGCATACTCAACTAGGTTAAGATCAGGTTGCTAACTTGGCCATTCAAGTATTTTCCACATGTTTGCTTTAACCTCCCTGGCGGTATATTAAAAACCGCCAGGGGGCAGCGCTGCCGGGTTTTTTTTTTAAATCATGTAGCGAGCCTAGGGCTCGCTACATGATAGCCGCTGCTCAGCGGCATCCCCCCAGCCCTGCCGATCGCCTCCGGCGATAGGCGATCAGGAAATCCCGTTCAAAGAACGGGATTTCCTGGAAGGCTTCCCCCATTGCCATGGCGACGGGGCGGGATGACGTCACCGACGTCATGGACGTCGTGACGTCTAAGGGAGTCCCGATCCACCCCTTAGCGCTGCCTGGCGTTGATAGGCCAGGCAGCGCAGGGGTCTAGGGGGGGCTCTACGGCGGCACGGATAGCGGCGATCGAGCGCGGGGCGGTGGTGATCGGTGTGCTGGCGCAGCTAGCAAAGTGCTAGTGCGTCCAGCAAAAAAAAAATTACAGAAATCGGCCCAGCAGGGCCTGAGAAAACCTCCTGCGCGGCTTACGTTCGGGGTTACCGCCAAGGAGGTTAATAAACTCCTGTGTTGCTTTGGCTGTATGTTCTGGTTCATTGTCCACCTGTATCATAAAACACCGCCCAATCAGTTTTGACTGCATTTGGCTGGAGTTGAGCAGACAGTATGTCTCTAAACACCTCAGAATTCATTTGGCTGCTATTATCCTGTTTCACTATATCAATAAACACTAGTGCACCAGTGCCACTGGCAGCCATGCATACCCAAGCCATCACACTGCCTCCACCGTGTTTTACAGATGATGTGGTATGCTTTGGATAATGAGCTGTTCCATGCCTTCTACATACTTTTTTCTTGCCATCATTCTGGTAGAGGTCGTTCTTGGTTCTATTTGTCCAAAGAATGTTTTTCTAGAACTGTGTTGGCTTGTTTAGATGTTCTTTAGCAAAGTCCAATCTAGCCTTTATATTCTTGAAGCTTATGAGTGGCTTGCACCATGCAGTACACCCTCTGTATTTACTTTCATGCAGTCTTCACTTTATAGTAGACTTGGATATCGATATGGCTACCTCCTGAAGGCTGTTGTGAACGGGTTTCTCTTCAGTATGGAAATTAATTTGTGATCATGCACCACTGTTGTTTTTCATGTATGGCCATATCATTTTGCATTGCTGAGTTCACCAGTGATCGCTTTCTTTCTCAGGGTGTGCCAAACTGTAGATTTTGCCGCTGGTAATATTGCAGCAAATTCTTGGATTTTTTTTCTTTTTTTCACAGCTTAACCTTCCTGGCGGTAAGCCCGAGCTGAGCTCGGGCTATGCCGCCGGAAGGCACCGCTCAGGCCCCGCTGGGCCGATTTGCATAATTTTTTTTTTTTGCTGCACGCAGCTAGCACTTTGTTAGCTGCGTGCAGTGCCCGATCGCCGCTGCTACCCGCCGATCCGCCGCTATCCATCGTGCTGCAGCTGCCCCCCCCCCAGACCCCGTGCGCTGCCTGGCCAATCAGTGCCAGGCAGCTCTATGGGGTGGATCGGAATCCCCTATGACGTCACAACGTTGTTGACGTCGGTGACGTCATCCCGCCCCGTCGCCATGGCGACGGGGAAGCCCTCCAGGAGATCCCGTTCTTTGAACGGGATCTCCTGATCGCCGATCGCCGGCGGCGATCGGAGGGGCTGGGGGGATGCCGCTGAGCAGCGGCTATCATGTAGCGAGACTTTGTCTCGCTACATGAAAAAAAAAATTAAAAAAAAAGATTTGCTGCCCCCTGGCGATTTTTTAGCAAACCGCCAGGAGGGTTAAAGAGAACCTGAACTGAAAAGTAAAAGTCAAAATAAATATAAACACATCATACTTATCTCCTGTGTTGTCTACTCCTCAATCTCTTTCTCCTCTCCTGCGTCCTGTTCCTCCATTGTGATCAATGGAATTCTCCGTCCTCCATTTTGAAAATGGCCATTACCCCATAACAGCATCCTGGTCAGCACACTGTTAAACTGTAATATAGCCCACATGAGCCATAAGGAAGCATGGACATTATCTTGCACATTCAGTTATAACTGACAGCAACTGGTATATTTCAGTTCTGACAAAATATTGTCAGAACTGGAAGGGATCACTGTAAGAAGAAAATGGTGAGTCTCTGAGAAGAACTGATGGTGAGGTAAGTATGTAATATTAATTTGCAGATACATTATGTGTTTATTTTTAAGAATTTTACTCAATTCAGGTTCCCTTTAAGGATGGCTTCTTTTACCTGCATGGAGTGCTCCTTTGACCGCATGTTGTCTGTTCATATCAAAATCTTCCACATGCAAGCACCACACCTCAAATAAAGTCCAGGCCTTTTATCAGGTTAATTGATAATTACATAACTACAGACTTGCCCATACCTGCTTATGAAATAGCCTTTGAGTCAATTGTCCAATTACTTTTGAGCCCCTGTAATGAAGGGATTGTATAAAAAAAGCTTTCGTTTTCTAAAATTTTTATTCAATCATTGTGCTTGATTCATTAAACCATGATAACTGATATCATGGTCGCGCCAGCGTTTTTGCATGCGTAAAGATTTTTGCATGCAATCGCAAATTTTCTGCGCGCAATCGCACATTTTTGTGTGAAAATCGTTATGAGAGTTATGACGCGCGCAAAACGATAGCGCGACCATGATATCAGTTATCACGGTTTAGTGAATCAAGCCCATCTTGTACACCCCACTGAATTAAAGCTGCAAGTCTTCACCTCTGAGTTGTTTTAATTAAAATTCATTGCGCTAATGTACAGAACCAAAATTAGAAAAAAGTTGTCTCTGCCCAAATATTTATGGACCTAACTGTATTTACATTTAGTTATTGTTATGCTGTTGTACTATTCAAAACGACAAATAAACGTTTCCTGCTATTTTAAATGAAATTCAGTAGATGGATTTTGTTCACTCAGTATGCTGTGTTATGTTAGATGGCCTTATAAATAGGTATTTATTGCATTTATTCTTTTTACATCATCTGGTGGACTGTACATCCACATACCTATCCTGTTTTGGTGTAATTAACCAAATAAAATGTCACTGTCTCCCTTATATAATCTGTCATGATAGCTTTTGGAGGGGCACTGAGGATTGGGTGAGTTTTGTTCTTGCCTTTCTTCTTGATAATATATTTAACTCACTATTCACAAAAAGTGTATACCCAGCTCAAATTAGTTGTTGGATATATTGTTCATATCTGATGGCAATGGCAATAAGGTGTGTATTGTACTTTTCATAAAGAGTAAAGTAACATCACCCTCAACAGCTGCCCTCTTCTGTATGCCGTGCCAGGTCCAGATATGAATTCCTTAGGGCTAGGAGAAATCACTTACAATATTCTAGTTTAACCACTTAAGTACCAGGGGTCTCTGCCCCCTTAAAGAGTAGCTGTTAGGTATAAGGTCTCAGAGAAAATAAACACATATATCAGTAGCTAAATATAGGCTGTACTTACATTACATATGCATTTCACTGTCCACGTTTGGATTTCACAGAATTTTTATATAGTATATGCAGAGAATGATGCGCCTGACAGCTCATGGCAGGTTCCATGTTTGTCTGTCTCCTATGAAGCCAAATGTGTCGTCATGTCCTCCCTGCTTCCTGATCACAGAAAAGCTCGTACTGAATAACACTAGTGTGCAGTGAATATTAATTAGCCATGTGGCTAGGAACAATAGCGGACTCCTGCAGTGTACTCTGCCGGGAGATTTATCAGTGCTGTGCGCTGGACTGAGTTACATGCTATTGTTATTTGACACAGTAACTTCTCATTAGCAGCCGAGGGGAGAGCCCCAGAATGCTTTGCAGTATGGTATGCGGCTTGCGTCTTCTTAAGAGCTTGGGAATAACAGCATTGCTGATAAGCACACATCAAATGTAAGAGAGATTTTTATCTTCAGTAATGCCTTTTTGGCTTCCTTCTAAACTGTTTAACACAGGAAAATAGAGGTTTAAATTAGCTTTTGTAGCCTGACAGTTACTCTTTAAGGACCAGAGACTGCTGGTACAGAAACAGGGGAATCCCAATGGATAATGACGAATCTCCGCACATACCCGCCGCAATTGCCATCACCACCGCACGTTGGGAACCTGGGCCACCCACTCTGCCGTCTCCATGATGGCAGAGTTCCTGTGAGCCGGTCAGGAGCCGCTTTCATTGGCTCCTGACCCTGTCTTTCAATCTAAGCCAATGGGAGTTGCTTACATTGAAAGACAGGGCCAGGAGCCAATGAAATTGGCTCCTGACCCGCTCACAGGGCTCTGCCGTCATAGAGACAGGCAGAGCAAGTGAGCTGCGACAGGAAACGGCGGGGATTCAGCGGCGAGATCGTCAAGAGTGACGAAAATGGCGGATGCGCGCAGCAGCAGCTGATTCAAATCTACGCCCTGCCAGCCAGCCAGGAAACCACCAAAACAGGGCATAGATTTCAATCATGGTGGTCCTTAAGTAGTTAATAGAGGAGTTTGGAGTATTTGAAAATTCTGAGGTCAGGGTGGTCAGGAGACAAAAGCCTGAGTAGAAAACATACTCAACTGCTTCACACTTACAAAAATGAAACAATGCGGGCATTACCTCCATCACTACATATAGTCTGGAATATGTTCACGCTGTCTTTCTACCAGTTCGATCCTTGTTATTGAGGATATAGCTGGCTTCCATTACACGGCTCCTATAAATATGAGCCTCATACCTGCAGGTATTGCAGCATCCATGCACAGTCATGTGTAGCTGTTTCTTATTGTAATGGCAACTCTTTTTCCATTAAAGATAATGAGCTGGAACACATGCAGTGTGGTAGACCTTGCAACTTGCACATGTTCAATTAGACACCCAAGTTTGCAGGGCCACTACCTATATCTCCAACATGTCCAGTTTCATCAGGTAGACATGTTCTACTTATTTCAGGGTTTAGTAATTGTGTTTATCCTTGGGGGAGGGGAAGATGTTCATAGATTACTGTTACATAGGAGTGGACATTAAAGGGAACCTGTACTGAGTAAAATTATTTAAAATAAACACATGAGGTAACTTCAAATGAACATTAGATAGTTACCTCGCCATCAGTTCCGCTCAGAAGCTCACCATTTTCTTCTGACAATGATTCCTTCCAGTTCTGACAACATTTTGTCAGAACTGAAATATATCAGTTGCTGTCAGTTATATATCAGTTGCTGTCAGTTACAGCTGAGAGGAGAACTGATGTGTCCATGTTTCCCTATGGCTCAAGTGGGCGATGTTACAGTTTAACTGTGTGCTGACCAGAAAGCTGTTATGGTGTAATGGCCATTTTCAAAATGGAGGACGGAGAATTCCATTGATCACAGTGGACAAACAGGACACAGGAGAGGAGAAAGAGATTGAGGAGTAGACTACACAGGAGGTAAGTATGACTTGTGTATGTTTATTTTGACTTTTCATTTTCAGTTCAGGTGTTCTTTAACGTTGGGTACATGTTCTCCCTATGGGCTCAATGCAAAATGGAGTTAAATACTTTTTTACTGTTTTGAATTGCTGGTCATTTTGTGTTTTGTGTCAGATTCCTACAGTAGTGTTACTTGGGGGGGGGGGGGTATGCTCTCTTTTTGAGTTTTTTTACGTTTATTGTCTATTGTGGGATTGACTATAGGTACGTACACACGTCCAACTTTTTCTAACAACTTGTCGTCTGACTTGTCATTTGAATGACATGTTGGACGTGTGTACGCACTGTTGAACGACCGATAACAGCCGGATTGCCCAATCCGCTCGGTGCATCCATTGGACCAACTGTCGTTCAAATGACTGTTAGGTCTGTACATGCGTACAAATGACTTTTAGTCGTTTGTCCAACTAATAGACGTTCAAACAAAAAGTCGTTTGATCAGTCATTTAATCTAGTCCATTGTTCTATCCAGTTCATTATCCTTTATCAAGTTGGTTAAATGACATGTAAATTAGGTAAATTAGCATATCAGCCGCTTTGTTGGTCAGTGTGTACATGATGTCTGCAAGACTTGCTGTTTGCACTTCAAGTCGTCCAAACAATCAGTTAAAACGACAATCAGGCGTAAAGTTGGACGTGTGTACGCACCATAAGTGTGCCCCAAGATCTGAATGTATCCTTCATCTTAGTTTGGCAGTAAAACTGTGAGACACATAGTAATGCCATGTTACGTTTCTATAATGGCTATAAATAAGGATAGATGGAAGTGTGAGAAGTGTTAGCTATTTGTATGACGCCTATTTGAAGAAAGAATTTACCAAGAAAACAAAAAGAGTATCCAGTCCTAGCCAAAGGACACAAAATCGCAAGAGGAATACCAATGTGCATACTGTGTATTTTATTGAAGGTCGTGCTCTTAGAAGAAAATCAACTATAATTGAAATTAATTAAAATAAAGCACGTGGAGACCCCACCAAACTTATGAGTGCAAGTGAAGGTAATATACATGTTTCTTACATCAAAGCATAAGCATAATCATTAGCAACCAATCATAATAAATAGGCTGTCCTAAAACACAGTAAAGATCACTACCGGTAACTGCTAAAGTGCTGATTGTGATAAACCCACAATAGTGGCAAGCCAGTACCAGTGTGTATTGATGTCTTTTGAAATACTGTGCTTATCAAATGTTTCTATTTCTGAAGCTTCCCCATTTACTTGCAAATTGGACCTGAAAAATGTCCCTCTGCATCCTTATTATCTCTGTACTGATTGTTATGATGCCAGCATACTTAGGACTTAGTCTTGTATCTATCAATAAGTCTGAAATCAATACTGCAGTTACGTTGCACCATTAATCATCATCACATTTTAGCCACATTTAAAGAAATGCTAAACTTTGTTAACAGATTAATACAAAATATATAAGTGTCTTTATTTCTGAATTTAAACTAACAAAAGCGATCAATAAAGAATTTAATATCAAAAGAACCTTGACCAGTCAAGTTAGAAAATTTCCATGGACTGCAATAATATAATGTGTTTTTGATAGTTTGCAAACAAATTTCATAGACTTTTGAAGTATGTGCATTTCATTTCATGTGCTTATCTCTTGGTACAACTTTCTTCACAACACAATCACCCCATGTGTGTTACTGCGATCATTGATTTTCTATTGACTGTTAATACTTAAGTGCTCACACCCAGTGACCAGCAAGCAACAAATGTTAATTCAACATTTAGAAACGAAAACCAGAGTGTTGATGGGCTATATTTTGAAATCTTAACTGCTCTGCCAATATTAGCTACACATTTTTATTTTCTTGATCACTTTTTACTCACTATGTTTCTGCCTATTCACACCAGATGGGCAACATGGTGGGGTAGTGATTAGCACTCTCGCCTTGCAGTGCTGGGTCCAGGGTTCAAATCCCAGCCAGGGCACAATCTGGATGCAGTTTGTATGTTCTCCGCATGTCTGTGTGGGTTTCCTCTGCTCACTCTGATTTCCTCCCACATCCCAAAAACATACTGTCAAGTTAATTGGCTTCCCTTTACATTGGCCCTAGACTATGATACATAAACTACATGATACTTACATATAAATATGCCTATGGTAGGGATGAGATTGTAAGCCCATCTGAGGGACAGTTAACTGAAAATATACTATGTACAGCGCTGCAGAAAAAGTTAGTGTTATATAAATACTAATAATAATAATATGTTGCACTTCATAGTATTACATAACACAGTAATATAAAACACACTGGACTTTTCCACTTTTACCAGTGGTATGTTTTAATTTAGAGGGAATCCGAGGTGAGAGTGATATGGAGACTGCCAGAATTATTTATTTTTAAACAATACAAGTTGCCTGGCTGTCCCCCTGATCCTGGGCCTCTCATACTTTTTAGCCATAGACCCTGAAAAGCATGCAGATCAGGTACTCTGGCTGAAGTCTGATTGGAATAGCCACATGCTTGTTTCAGGGTTGTGACTCAGACACTACTGATGCCAGAAGATCAACAGGACTGCCAGGCAATTGGTATTATAGGGACATATATATATCATTTTCCATATCACTCTCACTTCAGGATCACTTTAGGTGTGCTGTAGAGTGTGCCCTGACAAAGGTTCCACATGTCATATTCTGATACATTGCGCCTCTTCATCCTTCATAAATAATAGGAATGAGACCATAGCACACAACTTGTTTGCTTGCAATAAGCCATTGCATGTTCTGTGTGATGTGAATTCATTCTTAAGTAATTGTAGCAATATTGTAATTTAGATTGTTATTATCTTTCAGCTAATAGGCTGCATCATTGGGCGACAAGGCAGCAAGATAAATGAAATCAGACAGATGTCAGGAGCACAGATCAAGATTGCAAATGCATCAGAAGGCAATGGAGAAAGACAAGTCACAATCACAGGATCTCCAGCAAATATCAGCTTAGCACAGTACCTCATTAATGCCAGGTAAGTGTTCTACTTCAGCTGTCCTATTAATAACCCCCACTTTTCCTAACACTCTATTAACCCTGTATAGTAACTTCTATATAATATACTGCACATACTTGCAAAACTTTGGTAAAAGTCAGTAGTCTTGCTTTAGCAAAAACAATATTTTTTTATTTTACATTCAGAAGTATAAATAAAGGCTATTCCCTAAATTATTCTCTAATTAGAGAAGTGTAAATTTTAAGTTAAAGAAAATAACACTGTCTGTAACGTCTGTAAAGCTTAAGAGATATAAGGCAATATAACTGTAATATAATACAAATAAACTCAGGTACAACAAGAGCCCAACTGGTGTAGTACGTTCAAGTGAAAGAAGAGTCTTGAGATAAGAATCTTGAGATATATTGAGATAAGATGGCACTCACAAGAAAAGGTTGCAAGCAGGGCAACCAAACAATTAGGCCTGTGGAGAATGACGATCCTCATTCAGTAGCAACAGGTCTCTCTGTGCTTGTTGGTTCCTCTCTATTAAACTATGGACTGATCCCACCAGCTGGGATGCTGCCCAAATTGGTATAGCATACTACAGGAGAAATAGGCCCCCAGAAAAAATATAGAGGATAATAGGGTGGCTTACCTCAAAGATGACTCTAGTGACATCTCTGAGGTAAACCACCTCTTATTTCTGAGTTTTATCGCTTTTAAGGTGTTTTATTTTTTCTGGGGGCCTCTTTCTCCTGTACTGCCTGGGAAAGCATAATCATTAACTATAGTAGATCCCTATAATTTCTTATTGCCCTATGCTTGGTTTTGATGAACATGTTAAAGAAGTACTCCAGCTCAAGTAGTTATGTGGACTGAAACAGACAGGGCTGATGTGCAACTCTCAGTTACCTTTGTTCCCCAAAGTTAGTGATAAGCTCTGATGGTCGTGTGCCAAGTATTTTACAACTTATACATTTTTACATCTGTATCTGCTGAGGTCTTGAATTGTTTTGTCATCATTTCTAAAAAATAATTTTGCACATTTACATTTCCTTCAGTTTGAATTTTCAACATGTTAATAAGCTGATAAAAACAATGAAAAAAATCCCTATTTTATTTTATCTTTTTACTACATTTTCCACCATATTTATTACATGAACATACATTTATAGCACTTTCTTGTGTGAAACGTTTCTCATTGCATTTCAGCAAGTGCTTCAAATTAGTCTTTTTCTAACAATACACATAAGCAGTGTTAGGGAAAAAAAACTTGAAAGACATAAAAGTGGGTTGACAATTGCATTTATTTATTTCTATTCTTTATGCAATTCTGATTTAGCTCCACAGAGAGTGTCTTTTGGTTGAGTTTTTGTGTATGGAACTTTTCATCAGTGAAAAAATGCCCCCCCCCCCCCCCTCCACAATAAATAAATACATAGAAATAAATGATCATTTAGGTCTGCAAATGCCAGACCATTATATAGCCTGTGGATTGGAGCACTTCCTAATTCCACACAAGGTACACATTGCCTGAGGTATGAAGGTGGATTTGCTCAGTGCAGGGTATTTAGGCGTATCCACTTGCTGTAGCATTATTGTGTTGGGGCAGTGAAAGCGTGAGGTGGTAGTGGGGAAGAGCTGAGCCACAGACGTGCCACAGAGACAATTCCAGGGAATCCATATCGCTGAATTAGAAAAATGTAATTTTTTCTTTTTTATTTAAATAAAAACACTTTTTTCACATTTATTTTACACGCAAGCATTCTATTTTGGCTTTTCTACCCTTTTTTACCATTAACTGAAGAGGCACATTTTTGCTAGTCTTCTATAAAGCTATACCTCAGATTAATATGTTTACAGACGTAAAATAAGAACAAGATCTGTGCCTTCATCTTGTAATGCAATGGCAGGAAAACAGACAACAAGACCAATTTAATGTAAAATGAACATTACATTCCAGACTTGTTATGAAAAATAAAAATCAGCTTGTGCACAATAGACACCGCATCTGCTTGACTGAATAGGAAGACCAGTAATACTCATGTTGCTGACATGGATCAGACTAGTAATGTATTATGTTAACAGTCAGGTTTATTTTCAGTAAAATAATTGCTCATTATGATACACCAAAAATGCTAAAATTCTTTGCATGAAAGGGATATTTAAACAAATATAAGCTGAGCTGATGATCTAAAATACTGTTGTTCTCAATGAACATGCAAGTCTGTGGATTGGATGCACTCATTCTGATTTATATAATGTATTGTATTATTCTATGGTAACACCTTCTGAACGTTTATGTATCCAGATGTCACTTACATGTAATAACTACTTATCAATATAAGCTCATAGTATACTGATTTAATGGTTAGCACAGCTACTGGATTTCATTCTCTTTGTGGTCTGTAGTAGAAAGTATATTATACTACTCACATGTCCTGAAGGAATTAATTCTGATTCCATTAACTCAAGCCTGTATACAATTAGTGAAGGTAAACATGTCTTCACATCTTCCAGCCACTAGATGGTGTAGATGGTGCAGTTGGTGGAAGGATAGAAGGGCTCTATTCTGTTTTAAATGATAATCCATTGTACTATCTAAAACTACATTTTCCAGTTGTTGGCAGATGAGAAACCTTCTTTCCTTGCTGTAAGTTCCCAGGCCAGAGTCATCAGAAGACTACGGCAGGGCAGGTGAATAGTATTACTAATATTTAGTATTTACAGTATATATCGCCAACATATTCTGCAGCGCTGAGTATATAGTCTTGATACTAACTGTCCCTCATTGGGACTCACAATCTAATCCCTACCATAGTTATATGTCCATTGTAGTCTAGGGCCAATTTAGGGGCAAGTTAATTAACTTAGCTGTATGTTTTTGGGATGTGGGAGGAAACCGTAGTGCCCGTAGAAAACCCACGTAGGAGAGAACATACAAACTATAAATGAATAAACTTTTTATCGCAAGTACCTAAGGGAATCAAAAATGTATCTGTAGCGTACATTCAGTTAACCCTTCAACTGAATAGAACACAATGTCCATTCCCGTAGATATACTATATGCAATATATAAAGAGTGGAAAAATGGCAAATGGAGGTGTGGAGTGCATGTCCATTCTGCACTTATATGATGTTGAGTGGAAATGGCTAGAAGCCATTCTTTGGATGTCTTTAACTATTGGCTACTGCATAGCTGAATTTTACGTGCATAACTGTGTGTACTGTTATACTGTAGTGTATTGAAGCACATTTCATACCTCAGTTTGCCATGCTTCCTGTCTGCGTATTGTCTTTAGAATATTCTGTGCCTTTTATAGTGGCATAGAATTACATGCGTAAGCAAAGTATATCCTTTTATGCTAATGCAGTAAAGATTGTCTTGTTATTGCATTATTAATGCCTTTATATGGTTATTTATTATGCCAGTATAAGGACACTGTAAATTATTTATCTCTGAAAAAGACTCTTATAGAGCTGCATATGGATGTTTTAGACAAGTCAATACCCAGAGTAATGACAAACACTACAATGTCAGGAGAAATCATTACTTTTTTTTAAACTCTTCTCAATGCTTTTGCCCCATGCTACCGGTCTTGAGTGCAAAATGGCAGCCATGGTCATTTGTTCTCAGCTGAGGGGTAGAACCATGCTCAGGAAGAGTCACTGATTAACTGGAACCACTTAAAGTCGCATACTTACCTAAGAAGAGGGAAGCTACTGAATCCTAATGAGGCTTTCTTCTCTCTCTGTCCTCTGATCCCCCTGTCGCCGAGCGTGGACCAAAGGGTTTGATGGTAATCTAACTGGGGTGGTGCTCCTCTTCTAGCATGAGTGCAGCTGTGCTGTGCCTGTGCGAGTACGGCCACGCCTGCGCAATAAGCCGGTGCCGCTTATGCACAAGCAGCTCCGTGCAGCTGGGCAAGCGCAGCTGTGCTCGCACGCCTGTGGCATGGTCGTGCTTGTGCCAGAAGAGGAGTGCGGCCCCAATCAACTGGAGGGTCTGTGAGCAATATGGGACCAGAGAGCAGTGAGACAGGCCTTATTAGGATCCAGAAGCTTCCCGCTTTTAGGTAAGTATGCGTTTCTGAATGTGTACTTGTGAGAAACCTATGCAGTTAAAAGTAAACATATAAAAACATACAAAATAAGAGAGTACTTTCAGTGAAAACTATAAGTGCAAGGAAAACAGGAGCAAAACTGGAGCAGCTGACCAGAACACTACAATGATTTCTTGTTCCCTATTTTTATTATTAAAATGTTTCTATTATCGACGCATTACTGAGAGAAAAAGTATACATTTTAGGAAAAGTGTACCTTATTTCAGAACCAAATGTCATCTTCATATATTATAACAGTGTTGGGATAAATGGAATAAACAGCTGAATAGAATTTGTATTTTTTATCTCCGCCTTTTATCCTAAAACTATAATGGTTGAAAACTGAAATTGTGTACTGTGATGTTTATCTTCTTTTTTCCTCTAGAATGCCTAAAAAAAGAAATAAATTGAAAAAATAATGTTGTGCCCCCCCCCCCCCCCCCCTTCAAATGGAAAAATAAATAAATATATATATATATATATATATATATATATAGTAATAAATAGGAACCTAGGGGCATAGCTACAATGGCAAAACTGCTTTGTAGTGATAATGATGATAATGTCTAGGAGAACTCAAGGAGAAGCATGAGATCAATTTGGTCGGGAGATAGATATGTAAGTTTCTGATTTGCTAGTCATGATCATGTGCTACAGCAGGATGAAATCACAGCAAATCAGAGCTTTGCAAATCTATCAGCTGGTTAAACGAAGCACATGCTTCTCCATGAGTTCTCCTAGACATGACCATCACTACTGCTCTGGTCCATGAGGTGAAAATATGCTCCGGATGTGAAGGAGTATAAAGGCCGAGCCTCTGAAACTTTTGTTAGCTGTATACCATACATTATTATTATTTCTATAATGCTTTTATTCCTGTATTTTGAAGATTTAGGTCAAAGTCAAATAAAATGTAGCAACTGACCTTTGATTTGCTTTATATCCCAAATGTAACTAGTTGCTCTGGGCTACAACTCTGCTTTTGCTGTGTTTTTCCTTGCACCTGTCTTGTTGAATTTTTCCTTGTATGCTAACTATATCAGCTGCTTCAGGGAAGTAAACTGTTGAAATAATATGCAAATTCTGAGTTTTCTAGTAATATCACAGCCCAAGCCCTATCTCCTGAGAATTCATGATCAGTATTCTAGCATATTACTCTATAGGGAATTGACATAACCTGTCCTATGGCATGGAACTCTGGAACTGTCTTATTTAACCACTTGCCGACCGCGCACTCATAACGCGCGTCGGCAAAGTGGCAGCTGCAGGACCAGCGACGCAGTTCTGCGTCGCCGGCTGCAGGCTAATTAATCAGGAAGCAGCCGCTCGCGAGATGGGCTGCTTCCTGTCAATTCACGGCGGGGGGCTCCTTGAATAGCCTGCGGGCCGCCGATCGCGGCTCGCAGGCTAAGTGTAAACACAAGCGGAAATAATCCGCTTTGTTTACATTTGTACAACGCTGCTAACAGTAGCAGCGTTGTACCAGATCAGCGATCCCCGGCCAATCAGCGGCCGAGGATCGCTGTCACATGACAGGCAGGAGCCTGTTAGAGGCTGCACAGGACAGATCTGTTCCTGTGCAGCCTCGGATCTCCGGGGAAGGGAGGGAGGAGAGGGAGGGGGGAATTTCGCCACGGAGGGGGGCTTTGAGGTGCCCCCCCCCCGCAACACCCAGGCAGGCAGGAGCGATCAGACCCCCCAGCACATCATCCCCCTAGTGGGGAAAAAAGGGGGGCGATCTGGTCGCTCTGCCTGGTGTTTGATCTGTGCTGGGGGCTGCACAGCCCACCCAGCACAGATCAGCTAAAACAGCGCTGGTCCTTAAGGGGGGGGGGGGGGGTAAAGGCTGGGTCATCAAGTGGTTAACATAGTCCTTTGTGGATGGCATTGATATTTTGCAAGAGGTATGAATAACTTTAAATGCAGATTTAGTGTGCTGAAATTGTCTCCAAGATTAAGTTCCACTAATTAAAATCTAGACTGGGAAGTATTATTGAACAGCTACAAAAAAATCTGCTCTTAATGTAGTTTTCTCATTAATGATCTGCTGGATTATGTTACGCTGGCCTGCCATTAGATTTTCTTGTTTAGTATGAGATGTACAAGATACAAGATGTATATATTCTCTCCTTGTTGCAGTCTGAATACTCATAGTTTACAGTAATCAGGTTTAGTGATAATAAAATATATCCCTAACCTAGCCTTGTGTTATTATTGTCAATAGCTCAGAAATTCCTTTCAATCAACATGTAAAATACTAAACACAAAATAAACTTAAATGTAGATGAGCATAGTACTCAAAAGAGCATGTAAAATTATAAATCAAGACAAGGACAGAAGATGTCATTCAGCATCTACAAATATTTGGCACAGACAAATAGTAAATCAATGATTATTATGCAATCTGACCATTTGTGGTTGGCTTGTGCTACAATGGCCTGTATGGGAAATCCCTAGCCTCTGCATCTGACCCTATTCAGTAGAGTAGCCGCTGTTGTATTTCTCCAGCTCAGGAGGCTTCTGCCTTCCACCTCCCCTCTCCAGCAGAAATAACATGCTTGTGCAGTCAAACTGATATCTAACTGCCTATTGATAGGCAGTTAGATATTGTTTAGATCATAATATCTGCATCAGACATTTTCCCAGATTCCATAAATCATACATAGGGCTTGATTCACAAAGCGGTGCAAAGTGTTTGCACGCTGGTGAAAAGGCCCTTATCACGCCTAAACTCACTTTAGGCATGATAAGAAGCAACTCGCGCAAATTTTGCGCGCGCAACCGCGCACGCGCGCACGCAACGTCCCCACTTCGCGCGAAGCTCCCATTAAACCCTATGGGACTTTGCGCGCGCACCTACGAAAAAAATCAGTGATAACTCAGTGGTGCAAAGGTTATCACGCCTAAAGTCTTTTAGGCGTGATAACTGGGTTATCACCGCTTTGTGAATCGAGGCCATAGTCTGTAATTTCAGGTAGCAGTGACATTTCTACACTATCCAACTGATTTCTTAAAAGACCTAAAATTGAGGGTGAACTGCAGGGCTCAAGAGCAAAATGGCATAAATCCAGGGTCTCCACCTGGATTTATGCCAATATAGCTGATATATTATATCATGGAAATTAAATGCTTAGTGGTGGTCTGTTTCAGCTGGGCACCTCACATGATCGTTCTGAATTACAAAATTTGCTGTTCACAAGTGCAGAGGAGCAGACCAGATGTCGTATTTCCTGAGTGGAAATGCAGAGGAGCAAACCAGATGTCAGTCTCCTGAATAGAAGTGCAGAGGATCTGATTGGAAGCCACCTGATTGGAAGGGGAGCAGAGCTAACCAGATGTTAGATCCCCTCAGTGAAAATGCAGAGGAGTTGAACAGATGTCACCCCACTTAGTGAAAAAGCAGAGGAGCTGACGGATATCAGCCCCTTGAGTTTAAGTGCAGAGGAACTGAACAGATGTCAGCCGCCTGAGTGGGAATGCAGAGAAACTGACCAGATGTCAGCCCCCTGAGTAGAAGTGCAGAGGTGGTGACTAAACGTCAGCCCCCTGAGTGGAAATGCAGAGATTCTGACCAGATGTCAGCCCCCTGGGTGGAAGTGCCGAGCAGCTGACCAGACTCCAGTCATCTGGGTGGGAGTGTACAGAAGCTGACCAGACATCAGCTCCCTGAGTGGAAATGCAGAGCAGCTGACCAGATGTAAGCCCCTTGAGTGGAAATACAGAGGATCTTTCCGGACATCAGCCCCCTGAGTGGAAGGGGAGTGGAGCTGACTAGACATTAGTACTTTGAGTGGGAAAGGAGAGGAGTTGACCAGATGTCATCCCCCTAAGTGGAAGTGTAGAGGAGCTAACCAGATGTCAGTCACCTAAGGGTGGAAACACAGAGGAGCTGACCAGATGTCAGCCCCTTGTGTGGAAATGCAGAGGAGCTGATCAGACATCAACCCCCTTCCCCCCCTCCCCTTCCACTCAGTCCCCTAAGTGGAAGGGGAGAGGAGCTGACCACACATCAGTCACCTGGGTGGAAATGCTGAGGTGTTGACCAGATGTCAGCCCACTGAGTGGAAGTGCTGAGGAGCTGACCATACTTCATCCCCATGAGTGGAAATGTAGAGGAGCTGACCAGACATCGCCCCCCAGAGTAGAAATGCAGAGGAGCTGACCAAACATTAGCCCCCTGCGTGGAAAAGCAGAGGCGCTGACCAAATGTGTGTCATATAAACATTCACAAAGCAGTTGGTGAAAAGTTGCAATGCAGCATTATGCAGGGCAGTGTAATGAAAACGATATCTCTTATTGTGTAAAAGTTGAAAAATATTTTCAACTTTTAGAAAATGTTAATAAATAAGAAGGAATTCAACAGTCCAGAGGTCTGGTTACTCAAGTGTTGCTTCATCCTTGTAATTCAAAACAGAGCGAGGCTGTGACATGACACTTAGAGACACATACTTTGTGGATACATCAGCCATTTGTCATCTTACATCTTACATATATAGCAATCATTTCCTTCAAAAAGAGGTAGGTGTATCCTCTGGAATCCACTGTTGTTTGTGGCTTTAACCTTGCTGCCCTGTATTTTTCAATGATCCAAATAACCTGGACTGATAGTGCCCTGTCACAACCTCTTTCTGTTGTGAATTGAGTGACAAGTGTAAGTTGTGTGTGCCTATAGGGAAAGGAGTACACTATTCAGCACTGCGATTATTTTCTAAAGTCTGTTCATACACTGTTTAATGACTAAGGTCAACTTTAGCTCTTTTTAGATGTTATTAAGTTCACACACTTCTCTCTCTCTGGGAAGACTTGCTGGTCGTGTTCTGTAAAAGTTTAATGAGGCAGAATAATGGAAACTTTGCTTTCCAAGAACCCCAAAGTAGAATTCCTTCACAATGCAAGCTTATTGATATTCATGTTCTAACAATGCAGTCTGTCTGTATGTACATAAAGAAAAACACCTGGTCCCCATGTAGTAAATTCTCAACAAATTGTGAAATATTTTATACATCAAAGACCTTCTTATATACATGAACTCTCAGACAAGCGTTAAATCAGCCAGTTAAAAGGTTGCAGAATTTATGACTTGCTGAATTCCAATCTCACAGCTTATAGATTTTGAGTTCTGATGCTGTATTAATATTTCTGTGGGAGCAGATAAATGACTTTTCATGTATGCACAGCTTGATATTACAAAGTCTTCATTCATAATATCTCTTGTATAGATACAGAGATGAATATAACAATACATTTGTCTTCCCTTGAATATGTTTCTTTTTCTGTATAGAACATATGATATGCTATGTAATGATCTGATTCTGACCATATATATTCATGGGATGATGTACAAAGTATATGTACAGGCGAGAGCACTGGAATTACATTGTGATCATTTCACACATGTGTGCTGCACTTTCTGGTTTTTTTTATACTGCACTCATGACTGGAGGTGTAACGTGATCACAGTGTATTTGCAATGCACTTCAATGCATATTTCTTTTAGTGAATCATTCCATGGAAAAATGATTTATTATTTTATTTCTCTTTTACATTGTTATGATAATTTTAGGTTGCATAATCCAAATCAATGACCTAGGATCTATATTCAGTGTATATTATCATCCATGTGCAGTGTCGAAATACAAATATATTACAACTGGAGTTATGAACTCTTTGGTCTGTCCAATAAAAGAGATAGATTACTACTGGTTATAGACTACTTTAGTTATATCATTTAACTGGCAAGGTTGAGGTAGAATCTGCACCAACACAATTCAGTGTGCTATAGACTTGAAAATATATAAATGCAAATGCAATCTCTCCAAAAAAGGCCAATATACAGCACCATTGAATAATATAATGATAATTCCAGTATTTGCATAGCGTTTTTCTCCTGCTGGACTCAAAATGATTGAGAGGCAACCACTAGAGCACACTCAGTAGGCAGTAGCAGTGTTAGGGAGTCTCACCCAAGTCCTTTCTGAATAGGTCCTGGCTTACTGAAATAGGAAGAGCCAAGATTTGGTCTCCTGTGGCAGAGGCTGAAAACAATATCAAAACATTATTTGAATATAGGTGCACACTTATATACAGTATGATCCATAATTCATAATTTAAAAACACTTGTATGTATTTTTTATGCAAATATGGAAACTTGATCATGAGATTTTTAAAAGTTTTTTTTTATGGATGATTTACAAAGTATATGTGCAGTATATATATGTAAGTTTTCATATTCAGTGGTGCTACAGCCTTTTGGCCTTTTTGGGGGAGTAAGTGCATTGGTATATCATTTAACTGGGGAGATAATAAAAATAGTGGAGAACTAACCAGTTTCTTATGGGCTATGGAAGAAATGTTAAGGATTATTGATCAGAACATTTTACACATGATATTCCCTGGACTGTGGTTTGGATTATGCAAATCACGGAGATGAAGCTTGTCAACTGTCAAAACAGATTTATATGATACAATTTTATTTTATTTCTCTGCTGTTTCCTACTCCTTGTGTATAGATTTGAAGAGCAGAAATACCAAACAAAACAAATGTCCACCTATTACTATTTTTTAACTTCCCAATACCATTATTAAGGCTTGAAAAGTGATAGATACATGACTGCATCCGCTATAAGGTCCCCTTGTGCCTGTGTGTGCTGAACTGTTCACTTGCTTAGTGTCTTGGCAAGTGGTCAGCTGAACCCTCCTCTGCAATATCGAGTCAGTTCAGCGTCCATCAGCTTACCATATACTTTGCTTAACAGAGAACTTTAGCAAAGGAACCAGAATAAATATTCCTTGCTAAAAGACAAAGGCCCATATGCAATTCATTTTTTCACTTGAGTTATCTCCTAGGAGATCATTTTCATCTTCTCTTTAAACCAGATTATCTGCATTTTACAATTGAAAAAGTACCCAAAAGTTTGTGAAAAAGTACTATCAAATTTATTTTGAGCATTTTCTTGCTTGTTGGTGGCTTAAAAACCATTTTATGACACGTTGTGAAAATATCACCTAGGAGAAAACTCAGGAGAAAAAGTGAATTGCATATGGGCCAAAGTGTTGGTTTAGGTTTCTTCTAGTGGGACTTTATAGAACTTTCTGCTCTCCAAACCTGCTCTGCATTATACCCTGAGCAATTGATATTTAAACTACTCCCCAGTACATACAAAGAAGATAAAATATGTAACCATTATGTTAAAAATACCTTCAAACAATTTAATAACATGGCCCACTCCATAGTTGTAGACTGTGGGCCCAATCTAATTCACTTTTTCTCTAAAGTGTTCTCCTAGGTGATATTTTCACATTATAAGTAAAATGCCATTTAAGCTAAGAGTAAGCAAGACAATACTCAGAAAAATTTTGGAAGTATTTTTCACTTGGTTTTTGTTACTTTTTCAATTAAAGAATGAAAAACTTATTTTAAACAGAAGATAAAAAATTGTCACCCTGGAGAAAACATATGAGAAAATGGGCCATATGCAATTCCCTTTTTCACCTGAGTTTTTTCTTAGGAGATAATTTTTCATCTTCAATTTAAAATAACTTTCCAGCACTTTTCAACTTAAAAAGTACCAAAAAGTAGGTGAAAAAGTACTATCAAAATTATTTTGAGTATTTTCTTGCTTGCTGGTGGCTTAAAAGAAATTTTATTGGCAAGTTTAAAATTATCACCTAGGAGAAAACTCAGGAGAAAAAGTGAATTGCATATGGGCCAATGTGAATTGGATTGGGCCCATATGCAATTCCCTTTTTCTCATGAGTTTTCTCCTAGGAGATAATTTTTCATCTTCTATTTAAAATAACTTTCCAGCACTTTTCAACTGAAAAAGTACCAACAAGTAGATGAAAAAGTACTATCAAAATTATTTTGAGTATTTTCTTGTTTTCTGGTGGCTTAAAAGGCATTTTATTGACAAATTTAAAAAATATCACCTAGGAGAAAATTCAAGAGAAAAATGTAATTGCATATGGCCCACTGTGTCATACCTGGATTTAGTAATCTGGGTAATTTTTCTTGATTATCTTTTGAATGATTTATTATTTTTCTCCACTCAGATTCATTAAATGATCAAAAAGGAAAATACTTTAAAACAGGATATGTACTGGCATTAATATCAGTTGACTGTTATGTACATATGTGAGTACATTGTAGAGTAAAAAAATAGAATGGGAAGGGGCTGGAGCCTGTCCAGGGAGGCCCACATATCTGTCATTCTGTACACATAGAATCAACTCACAGTGGAATCCTTTACAATTAAAATTTAAATGGAAGATGCCTAAAACTAATCTTCTTTACAAAGTTTGAAAAAAAACAACTTTTCATTTTTCGTCACATAAACATTAAAAATAACCACCAATAATCAATGTAAAAATACTGCATTATTGATTTTAATATAAAGCACAATGAGAGAACAGCAGAACCCCATTGTTTACAAACTGCTGCAAAGTCTTGCATTGCTAACACTAATGTTAAAAAATAAACGAATGGGAAGTGCAGCCCTGGTGGTCTGTCTCAGTTGTACCCTACCCTTTTACATGCCTCAGGGATCCCGGTTTTGGTCCCCTGTGTTCTGGCACATCCCCTTGTCATGTACGTGGCACATATTGGAATGACTCAAATCTACATATCTCTGTGCAACACTTCAGAGGGTACGTGGTCAAACTGCTCAAAAGCTCAGCCATTTTGGAGGGAGTGGGTGGGGCTAAGCAGCCCTCCAGGTTTGGCCATTTTTGCAGATATTGCAATGTGAAGACAAAAAGACAAAACAATTCTGTCTTTTCTGGCTTAGACTATATTTGGAATGTGTATTATAAGTTCCACTTTGAAATGCAAAGTGCAGAAACAGACTACAGTGCTCACAAAACCAACAAGCTACCAGTCAAGATAATCATATTGCAAGCTAAGAATGGTCACTCTTTAAATAAAGATGAGGAAGATGTTTTTGTATCCCATTTTAATTACATAGTATTTTAGTATCATAGTTTTTGCAATCATTATTTTGATAAGAAGTCAAATGTAGATTTAATCTCTGTTAAAAACAATAGGGCACTGTCTTTTTATATCTCCTTCTAGAAGCAGATGTATTAAAACAATACATTGTTATTTATTTTGCTCAAGCATATTATTCATATTATTCAGTTCTGTACAATAAATACAAGGAGGTTTATATTAGGTGGTTCAGTCATGCATACAAGTGAAAATGACAAGCTCTGTAATGAGGGAGGAGGACTTTGTACAGTCAGGGGTGGAGCAGGTTCATTATCTACCAGGACCCACATTTAAGCTTTCTTCTGTGAAAGAAATATATAAAAGTATAATACTCCTTTATTCAAATACTCTGTTAAAGTGTACCTATGTTCATCCTGCATATTTGCCTTTAGGGGTAAGTAAGCGGGAAGGAACTCCTAAACATTCTTGAAAAAAAAAAGAGTTTTTCCTCCCTGGTCTCTCCCTCTGGTTTCCTCTCTGCAGATGCCGTTGCTGGCCCAAAGTGGCCCCACCCCACACCCCTTGTCTTTTCCCCTCCCTCCTCCACCTGATGCCACTCCCACCCCTCATATTGGTGTTATGGCTGTGGGTGGAAGTACCCACAGGCTGGCAGCCTCAGCACCTGCCACTCGCAGTGGCATCATTGCATGCTTGCATGTATCTTCACAAACACAGCTGGGACATGGAGAGTGAGAAGTAGGGGGCGAAGGCCTTTCTGAAATGATTTCTAATGTTTCTAATGGAGTATAGATAACCTTTAAGTAATATTTGTGTAGAACATGGCTATTTAAAGTGTTAAAAAATCCAGTTATAATTGTATACAGTATAGGCTGATACTGATATACAGACCTTTTTGTGAAAATAGCCCTACTTTTAAGGTGTCTTCATCACTTTAAGTGGCCTTTATACATGCAGGGATTAGGGAGTTCTATGTGCATTCTCTGCATCTTCTTTTAAAGTGGACCAATACCCATTACACTGTCTCACTGCATTATTCATGTTTAACCCAAGGTAATTAGTAATAATGCATCCCCTGAAATATTCTCTGTTCTTCCTGAATATCTAGCATTCAAGCTATGTGGCACTAGCCAAGGCTGGCGGCTCAGGAAATAAACAGAAATGTTTCCAGTGGTAATTCTGTGTAATGATTTATTTAACATAGTAATATGTGAATGTGTACAGGTCCTCTTTAACATGTTTTAGTTTGGCAGGTGTCAGCCAGCAAACAAGATACAGCTGCCATGATGCCCTCACAGAGCTTACCTACTCTAGCCTGTGTGAGCTGTGCTGTCAGCAAGCGTGACACTGGGAAGGAGGCTGGGAATGTTTTCAGCTTAAATAACAGTTTACATAACGTGTTTCACGTCACAGGCACAACCATTGTGTCTTAAAGGGCTGGTGCACACCGGCGCGGTTCTGGAGTGTTTTTTAAAACGCTTGCAGAGGGAAACCCGCTTGGCTGATGAAAGTGAATGGGATGGTACACACCAGAGCGGTTCGTTTTTTCCACAAATGCAAACTCGGGGGCTGCAGCATTGTTGAGACTTCCGAGGCGTTTCTGCCTCAATCTTAAAGTATAGGAAAGTGGAAAGCCGCTCTGAAAAATGCTAGATCAGAGCGGTTTTCCAGGCATTTTTGTTACAGAAGCTGTTCAGTAACAGCTTTACTGTAACAATATTTGTAATCTGCTACACAAAAACGCTCCAAAAAACGCTAGGCATGTTTAGAAAACATCTCTAAACATGACTAGAATCGCTCTGAATCTGCTTCAAAAACCTCTAGCGTTTTGCAGATCTGCTAGAGGTTATTGGTGTGCACTGGCCCTTAATTAGAATAAATCGGAGGAGCTGTAAGCTTATAGTGACCCATCTCACTCTTTGGCAGTAGTATAAATACATCATATGCTGGTAGATAAACAGTGAGCTGGCACCACAGACTGGAGAATCCTCGCCAATAGACAAAGGAGTGTGTGCCTGCAAGACAAGCGAGATACTTCTACATTTTTGTTTTTGAACAGAGAGAGATAGCTCACTAACCAAACTTATTCTTATATCTATGTGGCAGATGGGGGATCACCACCCCAATTACATCTGATATGTGTAGGGAGGTGGTTTACTCCAGAATTATCTAATTCTGATGTCAGGAGGGAGGGGGTTACATCATGCTTCCTAATTTTAATATTTGGAGGGGGGAGTTGCGCCATGCCACCAAATCTGATATCTGGGGAAAGGGCTGGAGGAAGAATTTTTACACACCTACACTGCTATTTAGCCTCAAAACTGCCCTGCCAACATGTAATATGTTAGGAACTTCTTAAGATCCTTCTTTGTGATGCACATACTAACATCCCTAATCCCTATTGAAACTTGCTGAATTTGCAACTATCAGGCAAGATTATTGTTTCAAGTACATTGAGTACATTGCACCAGCCATTTAAGGTATTGACTGTCGTGGGACATTACCAAGGAGAGACTCAGTAGGTTGAAAAGGAGAGTCGTATTTGTTGCTGCACAATATATATTTAATCAACATTTGCTAAGCAGTGTTTTATACTAAAAAGCTAAAATAGCTACAGCATACAAACTCTTCTAGACTAGTGTTGTTATACATTGCTACAATATGACAGTGAACAGTAGAGGTAATGTAAATTGCACTAATTAGTCGGATTTAAAGGGAACATGAAGTGAGAGGGATATGGAGGCTGCCATATTTATTTCCTTTTAAACAATAGCAATAGCCTGGCAGTACTGCAGATCCTCAGCCTAAAATACTTTTAGCCATACACCCTAAACAAGCATGCCAATCAGGTGATCTGACTGACTGGTTTAGCTGCTTGCTTGTTTCAGGTGTGGCATGCAGACACTACTGATGCCAGCAAAATCATCAGGATGTCAGGCAGCTGGTATTGTATAAAATGACATAAATATGGCAGCCTCCATATCACTCTCACTTCAAGTGTCCTTTAATAATTACTTGTCCTTAAAATAGTGTTTTTCTTTGCCGTCAAATAAAAAGTAAATATATTACATCATAAAATACATTATGATATGATAAAGCATAGAGAAAACACATATTTTCACTATAGAAGCTGATCTGCTCTAATGTGCCCTGTGGCACACGCTTATCTCAAATCTATTTTTCTGGCTTGCCATTTGTGTCTTTACTTATTTGGACAATGGATGTGTACTATATTGATACATATGAAAACATTCTTTCAGCCACAGATTGGTTGTTTGATCTGTATAGAATGGGAAGGGGTAGAACTATGTCTAGCTTTTACTGTTCTCCAGCGACCCACTGGGAAGAGTTTACCTCACTTCCTGTCCAAAGCACATAGGAGAATAAGGGGACATTTCCCCAAAGGGAGGATGTTCTGAATGGGAAGTGTCATATTTGATATCTGCCACTGTTCCCAATGAGAGAATATTCTCCTGTTCCTTGTTTACTAACACACTGACAGAACAGTTGGGGATTCATCTCCTTATGTCAGCAGCTACAAGAGCAGAGAGTGGTGGAAAATCTCCACAGCGGGGACAGATACAAAAATAAATAACTTGATTGAGGTTTCAGCTATGGAAAAGTGGAAAAGAAGTTTTGTTTTGATCTATGATTGTATAGTATAGGTTAAATGTATTATTATTATTATTATTATTATTATTATTATTATTATTATAAAAGGTAGATAGTTGATGGATAGAAAATAGATGTACAAAATGCTTAATTGCAAAACAAAAAGGCAAACATACCAGTGCTGAGGAGAAATCAAATTCTGTTTTCCTTTGTTTTAAGTTCTGCTTTATCATCTTTTATCATTCTCTGCGTCCTTAGGTTTCTTTTTTCCATTGACATTACAAACACCTATGTTAAGGCATTCTTTAAAGTCTTAGTAATGTTTTCCTCATCAAATCATGAAGTACCCTTTTGTTATATCTCTTCTTTAACACATAACATGTTCCTCCTCTGACCCTCATTTTCCCTTTTTTTCTCTTTCTCTCCCCACCTTCCATATGTCTGTTCCTTTTGTTGACCCATCTAACCCAACCCAAATTTGTTTGCTCCTCCTATTCCATTCCTTTTTTTCCCAAATTTATCCTTGCTTGACCATCCCAACCTATTTGTTCCTGTTCCTCTCTTCGTTTGCAGCTTAGAGATGGCTAAACTGAGCACCCAGACTGCTTCCGTCACGACCCCTGTTGACCTCAACATGAACCTCTCTCAGTCTACCACCCCTTCCTCCACCCCCACCTCTATGGCTATGTTGGCGGCAGCTGCTGCTGCCTCCGTGGTCAACGTCAATTCCCCTCCCCCCCTACCAACTTTACCGACCACCCACTATGCTGTTCCTGTCTCCAGTCTGCTTGGCATGAAAACTGTCCCACTCCTGGCATTAAATGCAGCGGCCACTGCGGGGGCCACTGGGAATTTACCTGCTTATACTGCCAAAATTCCATCGACGAGTGGGGTTAAGAAATCAGACCGACAGAAGTTTGCTCCATATTGAAGGCATGAAAACAAAGCTCTACCAAGATTGTGTGGTAGATCATTCTAAAGGAAACAATATGGCATTCTTATTTTATGTTTCATTTTTTTATGTTCAATTGCAAAGTGTTTATTGTTGCTGATCAATTTGTCCTCTTTCCACGACTATTAACCCAAATTAGTAACTAGTTCCAACAGCCTATGTTTTTCACTTCTATAATTTATTTATTTATGTTGATGTTATGTATCACTCTTGTTTTAAGTTTAGTTCTTTATTTTTTCTTTGTGTTTCTCAGTATTTTGAAGAGTGGAATTGGAGGGGAAAAGTTAAAAAACACCTGGCATGTTTGCCTTATTATAAAGTTTAGTATGTGACAGTGTAAGATGTTGATTTTCACACTGAGTTTTCATTGCATACTATATATTAAAACTGGAACAATGTGCACCTTTTATAAGAATGATTCATTTATTCCAGTTTGTCAACTTAAGTAAATGGGCATTGACATTAGGCACGCTAGCCCATGAGGCAAAGTGCTTTGATAGCAGCAGGTAGTCCACAGTTGATGGGATGCATATTAGTTTTAGGTTCTGCTTCAACTTGAACTGATATATAGCCCATGATTGGACGAATGACTGCTTCTGTCAGAGGCCACCAAGGTATTTTGGGGAGTGGCAAATTCTCTCTTTATAATGCCACTTTACAGGTATGTAAATAACTAGTTCCATGAGTATTATTGATTAACTGGCAATCAGTATTAAAAATCTAGCTTTGAACTTTTTTTCTGTTATTCTAGTAGAAGAGTGTTGTATTGTTTTATCCACTGGTAGACCCAGGAAATGTTAGGGTTAAACGATACCTTTTATTGACTGAGTAGGTAATTTACCACCAGACGGAAGTATCATTCTCCAGCATCCATGTTATGTGCTGGTTTGGGGGCAGTAAGGATGAAAGTGACCTCATTGCCCTGGCACTATTACAGTAGCAAAGAAGTCTGAGCAAGGTAACTTACCTCCATAGCTTCTCACTCAGCTACCTTGCTCCATGGCAATCTTGAAGACAAGACTACATACAGCAACATAAAACCACATTTTAGAAAATGATTGATTCCTAGAATCATATGATTATTTACATGTTGCACATTTCATGGTGAAATTATTATTTCCTCATTTTTTTCATAGTGCAGAAAATGATATGAGATCATGTGTACAATAAAACAATAGAAATTGCCTCCATTGGTCTTGTATGATACAACATTTTTGTGCTAGTTTCAGAAGCCTAAATGTAGTCATAAGATATTGTATATATATATTTAAAGCAGAACTTTACGGCTTTACCGGCTAAAAAAAAAATCTGCTGTATGCTAACTCCCATCAAGACACAATCTATACTTGGAATACAAAAAGCTCCACAAGTGCAGTAAAAATTTATAACTCTTGATGCAGTATATCTGAAAAACAGAACCCTTCCCAAAAGTCTTTTGGAGGAATGATGTGGTTACAACATCACACTTTAATCAGTTCCACAAGCATATGAAGGACAGTCAGATACTTGACCCGAGGAACATAACATCCTTGCATAGAACAACAGTGTCCCGGCAGTAATTCATGCTGACAAATAGATCCTGCACTGCATTCTGAACTGTTACATTGTTTTTATAATGCAGATATCATGCATATTTAAAAGCTAAAATATTTTCCCCTAGAGATCTGCTGTAATTAAAGTAAAATATTTTGGCCCATATCCTATTAACATCTCTCTTGAGTTTTCTCTAAGGAGATAATTTTTTCAACTTATCTAAAAATAAGTTATCAACATTTAGCAACTAAAATAAAAGTATTCAAAAGTAGTAAAAAATGTAACATCACATTTTTTTTTGCATAATTTCTTGCTTAGTGGGAACTTAAAACACATTTTATTGATAGAGCTTACAAATATCGCCTTTGAGAAAACTCAGGAGAAAAGTTATTAGGATATGGCCCTTTATCTCTAACATTTAATGCCAGTGAGTTAAACTTTGCTGCCAGGTATCACAACAGCTTTTGCTCCTGATTATCTTACTGTAGAGAATACACTGATAGAATAGTCTATACATCTTGTTATAGGTATAGATTAAAAAATTAGTTTTCCATAAAAATGGGTTTGTAAATAATGTTATGCCTATAATAAAATCTTCTAGCACTATGCATAATGTTTCTTGCACTGTTATCTTTCAGATAACACACATACAGAATACGTATTTATCTAGGCAGGGATCCTATAGTCTATAATATAATTGCCTCAGTTTGTTGTGTAATATCCCCTCTAGTTAATAAAACAGTCCCTTACAAATATGAGTAATAAGGTCGATCTACTGCAGTGATTTATGTCTACACACTTTAACCTGTCAAATAATTTCTTTAGAATCAATATATTATATAGGAAGGTATAATAGTAATAATGGCCTCAATTCACCAGTGGTTACCGACCAATTTATCTCATGGGAGGTGATTTACCTCCTGTGATATCTTAAAATAGCAATTCTCCAGAAGTATAGGGTGAAATATCGACAGAGAGAAATCCATGCGATAAATGTGCGATAAATAGGCGATAAATAGGCGATAGACGTTATTTTTTCTCAAAATCACAATTCACCAGAGAAAAAAGGGGGCATGGCCATTCGTTATTTTTTCATCTATTTATCCCCTTAATGTACCTGGAGATATCTGTTTTTTCTCACAGCTGCTGCAGCTCACTCTGCAGCTAGTTTACTAGCAGCACACAGTAACAGCCTATACTGTACATATTTCAGGCACCAGAGAGCAGCCCATTTACAATATTTAGCATATTAAGCAATATTAAGCATTTACAATATTAACCACTTGCTGACCGCACGCTTATACCGTGCGTCGGCAAAGTGGCAGCTGCAGGACCAGCGACGCAGTACTGCGTCGCCAGCTGCAGGCTGATTAATTAGGAAGCAGCCGCTCGCGCGAGCGGCTGCTTCCTGTCAAATCACGGCGGGGGGCTCCGTGAATAGCCTGCGGGCCGCCGATGGCGGCTCGCAGGCTAAATGTAAACACAAGCGGAAATAATCCGCTTTGTTTACATTGTACAGCGCCGTAAGGCAGATCGGCGATCCCCGGCCAATCAGCGGCCGGGGATCGCCGCCATGTGACAGGGGACGTCCCGTCACTGGCTGCACAGGACGGATAGCGTCCTGTGCAGCCTCGATCGCCGGGGGGGCCAGGTAGGAGAGGGAGGGGGAGGATTTCGCCGCGGAGGGGGGCTTTGAGGTGCCCCCCCCCCCCGCAACACCCAGGCAGGCAGGAGAGATCAGACCCCCCCTGCACATCATCCCCATAGGGGGGAAAAAAGGGGGGCAATCTGATCTCTCTGCCTGCAACCTGATCTGTGCTGGGGGCTGCACAGCCCACCCAGCACAGATCACTCAAAACAGCACTGGTCCTTAAGGGGGGGTAAAGGGTAGGTCATCAAGTGGTTAAGTGGATGGGTGAAACGAAGGAGGAATCTGGATACATTTTTCATCGGGAGGGAGTGTGAAAATGTATCCAAATACCTCCTCCATTTCACCCATCCATTTAATATTGTAAATGCTTAGTATGCTTAATATGCAGAACGGAGGGAGGGATTCGTAATGGAAGGAGAGGGTAAAAAAACAGGGAGGGAAACCCTCTGCGGTCACATGCTGGTAATAACCTCCTCCTCCTACCCACAATCCATTACTTCCAGCATCCAGAGAGGCAAAGTATTGCATGCAAATCACTAACACTGCATAACTATCGACCGTTTATCGCACAGTTTTCGCATCCATATCGCTCCATTATCGCACCATTATCGCCTGCTACCGAACACTCCTCTCTCTATCCTCTCACAGTGGTGAATTGCAAACAAAGTGTTAAAATACCGCATGAGATAAAATACCGACCTTTTATCTCTAACTCCTCTCTGGTGAATTGAGGCCAATGTTTTAAACAAACATAAAATAGAATGCTAGTGCAAAAATATTGTACTGCTTTATAATGTTATTTTCATTCAATGAATACGTTGCACCCATATTTAATTTAGTGAAAGGAAATATAGCATTGAGAGTGGGATAATTATTTCCTTCATTAATAATACATGTATATAAGGTTTTCAATATTAGGGAGGGCTAGAGACAAATCAATGGTCCTTCTCATTCTAGATTGGAGTCAGATACTGTTCATCACAGTTAAATATGGCATTACTTCACTTTCTGTAACAGAAATAATTGCCCTACATGCTGCAATTTTAGATTTTTTTTCCCCCTAAATAGTACATTTTATTACACAGATCACAAAATAATCCACAGACAGAAGAATGTAGGATTTTAAATGCAATTCCAACTTAAATTGCCTTGAATGATCTAAATTATTGAAAGTGACACGTTTACAGCAATGACACTCATTTTTGGTAACAAATGTTTGCTCAGTCTATTTATAGACTGGGTTTCTACATGTATAGATGACAAACAGCAGACATGCCAAAAGGTAACAGCCAGGAATTTTTTTCTTTATAGTATTGCCCCCTGGTTGAAAAAGGTAGGGCCCATACATAACAAGGGTGTATTTGCCAAGTATTCCATAACTGTCTATTTCTTGAGACCAGAGAAGTAATCCACAGTCCTTGGAAGCCCTTTACATCAGTACTACAAACAAAAAAATATTTCTCAACTTCAGTTTGAAAAGTGAAAAAATAATCATCAGCGAGATTGTAAGTAAATATTTAGCTAGACCAGTACACAATTATTACAAGTTTATTTCCAATGTTTCATACTTTTCCTAAAAGGAACATTTTATTTTTAAAATGATTAAGGTGAACCCAAAGTGAAAATAAACTAATGAGATAAACAACTGTATCTATCCTCCCACTCCTATTTAGAATCCCTTACTCATATTTAGAATCCCCAGTTTTGTTTTATGTTTAAAACCTGCAAAAGTAGGTTAAAGGTTTTATTGTCTCTGCTCAATGACAAGTGTCCCAGAACTAATATATATGAATGATTGACCTTTCTACCTTTATCCTGCATACAGAAGCTGTTCTCTGCTAGGAATGAATTTTGTGGCTGTAATTCTTTATCACGGATAGTTTTGCTATAGTCCAATTAGGTCCAGACTGGAGTGAAGCTGTCACTTGCATACCTAAATGTTTCACTATTTGATGCAGAAAAAGAAAAAAAGGAACACAGCCTATTTTTTTTAAACTTGGTACTGTTCACATACACAGGTCTAACTCATCATGTCACATATCACCTCAGGTATACTTTAAATAAATAGAACATGGAAAAATAGCATTACATTTATTTTAATAAAAAAATGTTAACATTAACTAAGCCAAGTGAACAAACTGGATTCTCAAAGACCCTCATATCTTACTGGTATTAGGCTAAAAGAACATTGGTAGGCTTCCTCCTAGAAACATTCCTTTGTAGTACATCTGTTTCTGCTATTTATTATACTAAAGAGGTAAACCTCAAGTCTAGGTTCAGAAGAATTGTAGAAGAGTGAATTTTCCCGAACTTAACTCAGTAATGGATTCGTTTGAACTATTTTTTAAAACTATTGTCCTATATTAGGTATCACAGTGAATATTACTCTTTTTTGAACGGCTGGAATCTTGCAGGTTAGCAAATTGCTATTATATAAATAGTTACTCCTCCTCCTCAGCAGTACCAGTGTATATTAGCAAGGTGAGGACTGGAAAAACCTTACTCAATATAGTAATGCAGACAAGCCCAGTATTCACTTGACAAGAAAGCTAGTCTCTACATGTGAATAACTGGCTTAATCAACTAACTAAAGATATGAAACCTTCACATGATCACTCCCATAGGAGGACTATGATCCCCCAGCATATTTTAGAATGGGGCAGCTGAGGCAAATCAACACATTGGGGTGCCTGGAAATTCAGGTGCCACCATAGTCCGCAAGGTTAATGTTAACATCAAATTTGGGCACTAGAGATAGACAAAGTGTCGAAATACGGTGGAAGGGACAGATAGTGGCAGAAAGAGACGTTATTAGCAGCGGAGGGACAGGTACGACAGGTGTGGTAAGTATGCGGGTTCATAGGGTTCAGTTATTATGTAGCTGAAACCTACATCGGTATTACAGCATTAGCTGCAGGTGGAATGGGGGGGGGGGGGGGTATTCTACTATCACTATTATCCAGCACCCAACACTAGAATGTCAGTGATATTAATGATATTCTTCTACCAGCTTCACCTAGTGACCACATTTCCAGACACCCTTTTTGCATACACACAGCTGAGGAGCCTTCTATTCTCCATGTTAGAATGGACAGAGAATGCGCACAGCATGGGGTTGATTCATGAAACCGTGGTAATATTACCGTACTCCAATAGCATTACCGTAGTAGCAGGCACACTACTGGAGTACAGCGTAGGTCATGCTACTAGTGTATCTCACGGTACTTATGTGCCTGAGTAACGGTAATATTTTTGTGTAGGTTAATATCTATCTCCATCCCCCTATCTATCTCTCTATATATGATCTACATAATCATTCATTGTGTCCATCTTTACAGTAAAGATGCATAAAAGAGACTGCAGCCTAGAAAGGAGCTATACTGTATGTCTGAAGTAGTCTCTTTTCAGACAACTAATAAAAGATTTTAAATATATCCTAAACAGATTAGGCTGTACCAATGTACATCCAGTACCCTAGAATGACCCAGATAATATAGCTAATATTATTTGATTTAGATTATATAAAATGAATGTCCATGGCCTTGCTCTGACTCAGACTTCTTTATATTATCTATTCTCTTTATAGCTCTCTGCAAGGTATTATGTGATCCAATCTTTCATTATCTGCAGGTTAACAGCATATGTATATTACCAATATTATTAATTTATATACTGTAAAGCCAACATCCTTAGTGGGGCTGTACAAGTACATATTGTACAGATAAGTTAAATGTTTAACAAGCTCAATGTAGACAAATCATAGTTGTGCAGCATTTTTTGTACTGATACTATATACATACCGTATATAGTATCAGTATATACTGAGGCAATAGGTTTGCACACAACACAATAGAGTGCACATGGACATGAACAAAGTAAAAGATTTAAGCGAAGAGCAAGAATGCCCCAATGTACAGCAACACTCAAATATATCATGCAAAGGTAAACTTTTATAATTACAAATACGAATTCCAAGGAAAAGTATTAATGAAACTTAATATTAATGAAACTTAAAAGACCATATGCACTGATTCATCTTGAAATATATTGAATATTGTCAATAATGTATCCCTTTAAGCAGCACAAAATAAGTAAATATTGTGAATGGCTCAATTTTTTGCCTCCACAATTGAACCTGGGCTTAGTGAAATGCAATAGTGCTGTACAACCAAGAAAATATGCAACAATACAATCAAGCACATTATCTAACTGTCACTAGTGCTAGCAGTGAAAATAACAGTAGAAGCAGCCCGGGTCCGGATTTACCGGCACGTGCCAACAGGCGTCTCATACTGGAAAGGCGGCTTACTCCCCTCTCACAGCGTCTCACTCCCTCCTTCCCTATGCAGAGTCCTGAGTAAATTAGAGGTTACTCACGCGAGTGTTGGCATTCCACAGACCAGATCTCCCTTCAGTCGGGGGCAACTTAATTCCTCAGGTTACCTCTGGCTACATTAATAGTAAGGGACACCTATGACGAGCAAAAGGAAGTAAGGGAGAAGTGACAGCAGGGACAGTCAGCACACTTGCGGTGAAGTTTGGTGGGGGTTTGTGGGTTCATGGAGGGCAAAATGTAAGGTGCCAGGACGGCTGTGCCGATAGTCTCCTGTGATGTAAATCTGGGCCTGGAGCAGCCAATATAGGGCAATCAAAAGATGGGGAGTGCAAGGAATGCATAAGTACTTGTCTGGAAGATGAGTAACATAACTGCGCATGAGGATCCACAGGAATCGGTGCATGAGGAGCCTGCACTTAATACCCGTGCTAGTTCTAGGGCTGAACTGCTGCTTTTTCAAAAGGAAAAATTCACTAAATTAGTGGGATATTGAGTGGAACCTCCTAATGCACCGATTCTTGCGCATCCTCATGTTACGTAACTCCTTTTCCAGGCAAGTACTTATGCACGCCATGAATTCCCCATCTGTAGTACACACCCATGTCCCAGGACCACATATAAATGCAATGGTGCTGCAGTGGAATAGTGATGAATTACTCAGTTTGCAAACAGAAAGATTCCCTTTGTTTGCACTCATGGCAATATTCTTTAACCACCTGAGCGGTCTGGACGAGCTCAGCTCGTCCAACACCGCCGGAGGTCGCCGCTCAGGCCCTGCTGGGCCGATTTTCATCAAATAAAAAGCAGCACACGCAGCCGGCACTTTGCCAGCCGCGTGTGCTGCCTGATCGCCGCCGCTCTGCGGCGATCCGCCGCGAGCAGCGGCGAAAGAGGGTCCGCCCAGCCGCCTGAGCCCAGCGTAGCTGGAACAAAAAGTTCCGGCCAGCGCTAAGGGCTGGATCGGAGGCGGCTGACGTCAGGACGTCGGCTGACGTCGATGACGTCACTCCGCTCGTCGCTATGGGACGATATAAGCAAAACAAGGAAGGCCGCTCATTGCGGCCTTCCTTGTTTATTCTGGGCGCCGGAGGCGATCGGAAGATCGCCTCCGGAGCGCCCTCTAGTGGGCTTTCATGCAGCCAACTTTCAGTTGGCTGCATGAAATAGTTTTTTTTTTATTTAAAAAAAACCCTCCCGCAGCCACCCTGGCGATTTAATCAGAACGCCAGGGTGGTTAAACTTTGTTTTATTTTTCCTTTTTGAAAAGAGACTTGATCCATAAACAAACAATGTTACATGTAACTCACGCAACCCCCAAATCCAATGTAAATGGCTTCCAGGCAGATTTGGTGGAGCGGAGGAGAAACCCGACATTTAGAAACAGATGGACCCCTGTGATTAAACAAAAGTTGAACAACGTTTATATCAGCCTATTTCTGGGGTGTAGAATATGGGACACAATGTTAAGAGGGTCATGGTCGAAGATCATGTGAGTAAGCCTGTATTTTCTGAGCGGCAGAACTCACATAGAGAGACTATCAATTTGCTATTGTCATTTGTAGTCCTTTATACAGAAGAAAAGAAAGTAACCTCTCCAACTTGAAAGTAGACAGTGATAACAATTCCACAGTGATTGCAGCTCTCCATCAGTTTGTCCAACACAAAAACAAAAATGTTTTTCAGGAGATGTATATTAATGTTGACTTACGTCAGCAGATATGTGCAACTCCTCCATTATGTATTTTGCCCATTTACATGAGTAAAAAAAATGTAAAAAGAAAGAAAATGTAATCAAGAAAAAATGTACTATGATGTCCATAAATAAACCACTGATCTGTGTGCTCTACAAGGACAATGGTGTAAGAAAAAAGTTGCTAAATGTCCAGTGTTCAGGAAATTGCCCCTTAAATGTCCGTCTTCTGAAGCTCTTCAGTGCTCTGTCTAGGTTCTAGGTTAAAGGCCCGTTTCCACTATCGCGAATCCGCATGCGGGCAACGCATGCGCATTCGCACAGTCAGTACAAGTGGATGGGACTGTTTCCACTTGTGCGTTTCCCCGCACGTTTTTCTGTGCAGAAAAAATCTGCAGGGTAGGGGCCTCAGAATTCGCCTGCGTGTGGAATGCAGGCGAATCGCACGCAATGTATTATAGGGAAATCGCATGCGTTTTCCCCATGCGTTTTTTGCCGCGATTTCGCATGCGATTTCGCATAGGTACCCATGTTAATTCACACAGGCAGTGACATGGTTAAAATCACATACAGCCTTACCTATGCGAAATCGCATGCGAAATCACGGCAAAAAACGCATGCGGAATCGCACCCGCATGCGATTTGCCTGCGGTGATTCGCCGGCGATTTCGTAACGCTATAGTGGAAACGGGCCCTAAGTCAATGTTGTCCATGTTATAAGGTGTGAGCAAAAGGAAACAACATGGAAAGTACAGTCCAGATTTTAAAGCGTAATATAATCCTGCATTTCAACTTTGCTCTACAACATTATTTACAGCATATTATATGCAAAAAGCATTTTTTTTTAATAGACCAGCATTGGAAGGGTTAAACACAGAGGTTTAAAGTTCAGTGGAGAGATATGCAGAAGTTCAGATATTTACATTCTATTTAGTTATATGTATCCATTGAAAAATGTTACACACTCTTTGGCTGTCCTCCAACTCCTTCTCAGTCAGAGAGATGAGTCACATTCAACACTTAGATACATTTATGTAAACAAAATGTATCTATGTCAGCTTCGGATGCGTCTGCAGAAATCTCCAGGAACTTTAAAGCACTGTGTAACCCTTCCAATGCTGGTCTAGTAAAAAAAAAAATGCTGGTTGCATATAATATACTGTAAATAATGTTTTAGAGCAAAGTTGAAATGCAGGGTTATATTCCGCTTTAAAGAATAACATTCTAGTCAGTGGATCAACTGATGACAGTTGTTCAAATTACAAGTTGGTAGGAAAATATAACAGCTTTAACCTCCCTGCCGGTTATCCCGAGCTCAGCTCGGGGTAACCTGCCGCGGAGGATTCCTCAGGCCCTGCTGGGCCGATTTGCATAATTTTTTTTTGTTACACGCAGCTAGCACTTTGCTAGCTGCGTGTAACTTACGATCGCCGCCGCTCCGCGCCGATTCGCCGCGACCCGCCGCATCAGAGGGTGCCCCCCCCGCAGGGAGGTTAATGATAGTCTCAAAACACAGAGCTATAACGCAGGATACAAATGAAATTGTAGTGCACTCCATCTTGCATCATCATGAAAGTGTCTCTCTAGTTAGTAGATTAACCTTAGAGCTCATGTGTCACAGACAATGCCCTTGTCAACGCCTTATCACTGGTAAGGAATTACAGATGTAGTCCTTGATGATAGTTCAGGCCCTTGATAGTTTGTGGTTCTTTCCGGCTTTCTTATTGCTGAACAGTTCTCTGCATGAGCCCTACAGAGGGCCACCAGTAAATATACCATCAGTGTTTCTGGTACGGAAGCAGTCCTACTTAGAACTAGGCTGTTCCTTTTTCCTTGTTTTCACTGTAAGAGTTAAGAATCCAGGGTCCTAAATGACAATTTCTCTGCAGTTGGACTGCAGTCAGACTGTAGAGGTCATAAAAACGCTATGTGGCTGACAGACACTCTACTGAATGCAGGGAACCAGTAAAATGTTTAGTAGTTCTAGATTTATCTGTATAGGATCTGAAGAAACTTTAAAAAAACTCTCCTCATTCACCTAAGAAAGACAAAAGTTTAAAGAGTACCTGAACTAACATGTGCTATGATGAGGTAAACATGTGAGTACAGTGCCATTCCTGCATAGAAATCAGTCTTTTTTTTCTTTTGTTCTATTGTAAGGGTTAAGAATTCAGGTATGCAAATGACAGTTACTCTCTAGTCAGACCTAGTTGGACTATAGCATAACGCTCACTGATAACTCATTTTAAGGCATATAATGTTCCTGGCATAGAACAGCTTCTAAGCGCAGGAAACAGATAAAAAATGTACCGTAAATAGTTTATAGATTGTAGTTTTGGAACACTAAAATACTGTTATTTTGAGCCTAAACTGAAAATAATTATTAGATATTTTTTGTGTTTAAAAGCTAAGTAAGACTATAGGATTCCAGGGAAGTCTTATTTAAGCTTTGGACTATAGATACCATTATTTATCTCATCAGTTAATTTTCATTTCATGTTTGCTTTAATGCAAAAAATGCAACATGCCATAAAAGGGGCACATTTATATATCTGAAATAATGATCTTCCTACTCTGTTGGAACTAGTTTTATCATGTCATGTTTATTTCCATTCACCACCTGTGTTTCTTTGATCTCTGTTGCTTTCTGCTGACTCAGTAATGCAATATTGTTTGCCTCACTATGTGTTAGGCGTGGCACCACACTTCCACAATGAGGATTCACCATCCTTTGGACTCCTCAGAAATCATAGCTTTAAAGGCAAATCTTTAACTGTTCTTTTAGCCTCAGCTAAGATCACACTGTCATATAAATGCAATATATCTATATTTTTAAAACTCAGTGTCTAATTCATGTTTATTAGTCGGGGTAGCAGTGTTACTACCCCTATTATTATTAAAAATAAAATCAGTATTACTGTATAGGGCCGGCTACCACTTTGTATTGTGTAATTTCTGTATACTGTAGACTTGTTTTCACCACTGCACTGAATATGACATTGTAACCATTATTAAATATCACAATTTTTACCAGTTGTGCTTCATTGCAATGTTATATATATATATATATATATATATATATATATATATATATATATATATATATATATATATATATATATATATATCATGGCCATTCAGACTATTAACAGCTTGAAATAACTGCTGAGCAATGTTCTGAACTATTGTATTTCTGTTATACTAACGCTGAAGTAAACAAAATTGTAAGAAAAGATGTTGTCTGCATTGATATGCTCTTTTATGCTGGTTGTTAATGAAGTTATTTTTTTAATGGTGAGAAGATTTTTTTTTTCTTGCTTTTTTGTTTCCTCCCCTTCCATTTTGTTTCCACGTTCTAGGCTTTCCTCAGAAGTTACTGGCCTGGGGGCTCTGTAATGTATTAGCTTCAAGACAGGACTTATCCTCACCAGACAATGATTTCCATGGACTTTATACGCCTGAGGGATTTCTGCCAGCTAGAACATTTCATACTATACGGGAGGGGGTGGCAATACGTTTTCTATATCCCCCACGCTATTTTTAATTTCTAACTTTTTGTGCTGTTTTTTTCCTCTGTTCCAGATTAGGTCAACACTGTTGTAATTAAGATTATATTTATACAGCAGGGTATTCTGATTGACGTTTTTTTGTGTTCATGCTTTGACTAGGTTAAATGTAAGGCATGAGCACTTCATATTACAAAAATCACTGTATTTAACTGTAGATTTGATGGTAAGTTAAATTATTTTGTTTTTATATATATATCTTTAAATAAATTTTCTTGATTACAAATTCAAATAAGATTTATTTTATGTTCAGTACAGCTGGTGCATATGGTCTTCAGAATTGAGTGATACACAACATGTACATAAACTGTGACGTTTTTATAGCTTTCTGGGCTTCTGATGGACCAATGTCAGTGCTTATCAAACTAAACACAGAGAGAAGGAAAATGTAACAACATGCTTATATGTCAATAAAATAATTCTCAGGAATACGGCAATGAATGTTTTTACAGTTGTCTGCCTGTCAACATGGCCACTTTGGTGTCTGATCAGAAGTGTGTGACAAATGAGTGTTTCCTCCATCCGTAGCATGGATTGTGGCATACACTAGTGTACAATGGGAGATGTATAGAGAGGGGACCTGGCTTTTTATTGTACACTACTTTATGTATGGAAGAGATGCCCAAGTGTCCATCAGAATGTGCCATGCTTATGGCTGTATTGGCCTCAGACAATGGAGAGGACTCTGATGAGATTTGCGTGCACTGTTGGAATATCGCACATGACTGGTTTAGAGATTCAAAATGCATTAAAGAATGTGCCCCCCCCCCCCCCCCCCACACACACACACACACACCACACACACCCGCACCAGTGCAGAGGCTTGCTGGGTAGTCTCAGGGAATAAGAGAATCTGGCCACAGATTTGTGTAATCCAACTGGAATATGGGGCAGATCACAGGATCTCCAATTTCACAATGCTGTGCTTTAAAACTGTGTCTACCCACCCAAAAATCAGAATACACACAGCTTAGTTTTAAAGCTTTACTTCAAGCAGTTACATGATATACATACTGTATATATGAAATGTCTTTCCTGCCAACATAGTTGTAACACTCTCTCGCTAGATATGTGATTGTAATGGCCCAGCTCAGAAGGCAGGATGAGCAGAAGTGTGATCTTATTGTTACTGAGAAACATATTTTAGCCAAGTTCTGTCATCTAGCCTTCCTGTTAGACAGGTCAGTAGCTTCCTGGTGAGCTAATTTTCTACACTTCATATACCGTCAAATCTACAGTGCTGTGCAATGCGGCAGAGCCTGACTACCAAGCAGTGTAACAGTACAGCTGCACTCACAGACTGGTTTACGTGAACTGGTATCCAGACAGAAACGTACATTTACAAGCAATGTATAAAATCCAAACAATTACTCTTTCCTAAGCACATCACTGCATTAGTTATAGTTATTCTTTTATATCTGCATGGGGTTCAGCTATAAATTGGTTTAGGAGTGAAAACTTCCATTCATCTGGTCTTTTGAGAAACAGGGAAGGATCTGGATTATAGCAAAGCGCTTGTATGTGCCTTACAGTACTTGTACTTAGGAAGCAGCGTCAGACTACATGTACTGCAAATTCTAAAATCATTGTCACTAAATCCCGAAGTAAACATAGATTTACTCTATTGCTTTACAATAAAACCTTGGATTGAGAGTAACTTGGTTTAAGAACGCTTTGCAATACAAGCAAAAACATTTTTGAAATTTTGACTTGTTATACAAGCAACGTCTTGATATACAAGCAAAAAAAAAAAGTAAACATGCGTCATGTCATCACAACTGAGCCGCTAGTTCTTCTCCCTTTGTTGCTGCAGGATTGTACTTAATTTGAGTTTAGAGACTGCACAGTCACATTTCCATTAAATCTTCAAAAGTAACTGTTACTGGAAAAAATCCTTGTTAAAGCCACACAAAAAAAAGGTTGGGGCGAGACAACAGATGGCAATGATTTTGTTAGTTACAGTGAATGTTGTTTACTGTTTTATTTTATACTATTTTACTATAACTGTTTTTGGATTGTGGAAGAAATCAACTGGGTTTCCATTAATTCTTATGGAGAAATTCGCTTTGATATAAGTGCTTTGGATTACAAGCATGTTTCCGGAACGGATAGAGCTCGCAAACCAGGGTTCCACTGCATTGTGATATCTACAAGCCAACATATGTTTGCACCGCAGGCAGCCATAACATGGAAATAAGTCTATTATGTGAGTGTAGTGTCTATAGTATGTAGAAAGTGAGATGTAACTTCCTATGTAACATATCAACATCAAAACCACACTCAGAGTTTTGCCATATCTAAAATTATAGTATGGAGGTACATTGCAAATTTTTCTGAAAGTGTACTCTGTCTTTTATATTTCTAACTATGCCAATGAAAATTGGATATGGACTAATGAACAGGTCATGTTCTTGCACTGGACATTTCAGTGGTTTTCTTATTTTCCAAACAACTTTGGTTTAAATAATAAATATACAAATTACTAAGCTGCTAATTAGTACTCCAAAAAGCGAGCGTAATTATCCTGCAAGACAAGTCTGTTTCATACCATCCACCGATCCTGTTGCATCTGTAGCTTTCATGGTTCAGAGCAGCATACTGCCCTCACATTTGTTCCCCTGCAGCTAAAACTGTACTGTCAAAAATTGATACTACGCAGCAGTCAACAGTAAAAAAACAAAAACATCTAAGTGTATATGGTTTCAGAATGATTGCTGCATAGAAACATCACCCAGAATAAACAAATAGCTTTTTGTTGTATACAAGGTTTACAGTTTTGCTGGGAAATTCCTGGTGACAGAGACTGTGATAGCAATGACATCTGACAAATCATTTAGACAATTAATAATAGGCAAAAAGAGCTGGCAGTGCTCCCTGTAGCAATCTTTCAGATGTCTGGTGAGGTCTTATTGGCAGGTGGCGCATTCATTATTTTGTTTTAGAGATGGATTTCAATCAGCATTCACCTTGTCCTTGAAGTCTGTGTTGGAAACACAAAGCATAATATTTAGAGGCTTGATGTTATAGTCAACACAGGGCTCTACTTAAGCATTTGCATTTGTTCTTAAAGGCTTTTCTAGATCTTGAGTGCAGTGTTTGCATTTTAAAGCTAGGTTATCTTGTGTTTATTGTTGCTTTTGCTATGCATTACATTCTGTTTTTATATATATACCATGCCTTGTCATGAGTTTATCATGTTCTATTATTCTGCCTTGAAACATTTTTGTTGAATTACAAATAATGGAAATGCATTGTAAAAGCAAATTAAACACAGCCGTTATTATCCTGGAATGATGTTTTCCTCTAACTGCGTTTTCTTTGTACATATGGCATGGCAGGCGCTTGCATTGTCCTGCATGTTCTTGTCTGATGTCTTCCTCCCATGACTGCGCCAACGGGGTCTGGTACAGGCCACTGTGCCAGTACCGGCTAAAGCTTTGTCTTCCTTATAAATGGAAGACTTACCGAGGTTGTTTTCTTAAAGTTAACCAAAGACTGCTTAGTAATATGTTTAAATTCCTAGAAGGAAGCCACATAGATCTGCTCACCCATGTACGAATACCCTACAATAGTGGCTTTCAAACTTTTTTGGGTGAGGGCACCCTTGATGGCTTTGAAATGTTTTCAAGGCACAAAAAACAACTACTGAAATACCATTATGACCCTTATTAAGTAGCACCCCCTCCAAGTAGCTAGTGATGATTATTAGGCAGTATCCTCCCTCCAAGTAGTCAATGACTGAACCCCCCGCCCCCCCCCCCCCCTCGGCAGCAACCCCTCTCCAAATACTCAGTGACTCCCCCCTATTATGCAGCCCCCCTGAATGCACATAAGGATAAAGAGTCAAATATGTAGAGCACATAGACATTTCCCCACATGGGGACTAAAGGTTAAATGGCAGGTAATGCAGCTGCATTGTATATCAATGTGTGGTTGCATTACCTGATGGCATTGTACAAAGGATGGGGATACATCCTGAGGCACCACTGGGAGGTGCTCAAGGCACACCAGGGTGCCGCAGCACCCAGTTTGAGAACCCATTGCCCTACAACATTATTTTCAAACATCTACATTGCCCAATATAGGCATGTGTAAATGTTTCTGACAGATTGATCCTCCTAGTGCACCATGAAAAGCCAATGATTATTCACAGCTGAGAAATTGTTACGTAAGGTACAAATGCATGTCCTGAACCACTCTGCTTCTGCCTGCTCTCAGCACAGCCCAGGTGAAAGCCAATACACATCAGTGAACAATACCCTCAACTGACAGTGATAACTACAAGAGCTCTGCTTTCAATGAACTCTACAGGGAGCATGAGGGTTGTCTGCTGAGCACAACCAGAAGCCGAAGAGGCACAGTACCTATGAACTGTACTTATTATCTAAAGTTAGATGATTTTAGCCATGTCGAGGCACTTGTAGAACGAGATAAGTAGGCATGGACACTGCCATCTTTATCCTTTAAAAAAATGCCAATTATTTGGTTGTCATGCTGATGGTACATGTGTATTTGCTTACAACAAAAATTGTGTATGGTAGCTGAAGCTTTCAAACAAAGTCCATCTGAGAAGCCCCTATTTCTTACTACAAGAGTTTAGTATGAAATGGATACAACATGCAGCATGCTTACTGTTCTTTCGCATAAGCCTTTGGATTCTGCTGAACAGGAATAAGGGAAACCTGCCTAGAAGATACCCTTCGATAGTGGGTATGTGTTACACTTACTAAAAGAGTTACTACACCCAAAGACAAAAATCTGTATGGCATATATTAGCAGTATACAATCTATTATTTAGTTCAGTGCCATCAAATGTTATGTTTCAACTTCAGTCTGCAGCTGCTATAACATTTTTAGGAAACTTGGTGTAAACCATGACAACAATTAATGGTATTCTTTAAAAGATACCAAAATTCTTATATCTTTGTCTCACTGGTTGATAAATCTGCACAAAGCAGGAAAAATAACGCACTGCGTGCCTTTGTACCCCACCTGCTTCTCTTGGTTTACCGAAATTACACATTCATCCCACAAGAAGGAGGAATCTTACATATCTGGAGGGATGCTGGAGATATATATATATATATATATATATATATATATATATATATATATATATGGTGTGGCGTTATCACTCTCATCTCCCTAACAGCTCAGAGTATGGCAATGTAGGTTTCACAATAAAACATGCAGAGCTACTGAGAAATGACCCGAGAAACACCTGAGTACTCAGGAGTATCTGTGTAAGTACTGTTTGTTAAAATTCTAAAAACTATATGGAGATTATTTGCTACGAATGTCTTTTTTTTACTTTTCCTTGGGAAAGTGAAGATGCAGTTTAACTTTGTTATTTGCCTAACAAAGCAGTTGTGCATAAATGTAGCAAGTTATTTAGTAGCAAGTTCTCCACTAATGTAAAATAACCAGTGCTTTCCTGTTGTCTGACTTGAAATAGTCTCTGGTTATCATTATCAATTGCAAATAGTTCACTAAGTACTTAAAGTCCATGTAAAGGCAAATAAAAATAGAACAAAAACAGCACAGCAATTTTCCATAGCATAGTGTATGGCCTGCTCCTTACCCTGATGCCTGACAGTATGACGTTCTGAGCACAGCTCTCTTCCTGCAGGCCAGTCTACTTCTATCCACAAAAACTAGGAGGCACTTGAATACAAGTCCACCTAGTGTTATTCTGTGAGTCAGAGTTTGGATTAGAGCAGGCTCTTGGGAGGGGAGCAAGCTGTACACCCACTACACTACAGAAAATAGCTGTCTGAGAGGCCTCCTGGCCGCAATAGCAGCATAGGGGGCGATATACAGGCTGGGAACGCGAACAATCACTCGCGTTCCCATGCCTGTCGGCCGGTGACGGCGAAACCGGAAGTCGTCGCCGGTGGGTCCAGAGGCATCGGAGCGGAGCTGCGAGGGCACCGATCGTCTGCAGGGGGCTGAGGGAAGCCCCAGGTGAGTTCATCTCGTTTTTTTTGGTAGGCTTTAGGTTCACTTTAAAGAGGAACTGTAGTGAAAATAACATAATTAATAAAATTGCTTATTTTGTACACTATTCAATTATACATTATTTAGTTAGTGTGTGCCCATTATAAAATATTTCTTCTCCCTGATTTACATTCTGAATCTTAACATAGGTGGCAACAGCTTTAGTTCTGCCAGGTGATCTGTACGGAATGTTCATTTCTGAGAGTTCTATGCACAGATGGAAGTGTTACTTACTTGGAAGTTGGAAAAAGCCATTATTTCCCACAATGCAATGGGGTTCACAAACAGCAAACTGTCAGGACCATGGTCATGACATCACACTGTGGGAAGGGTTTCACCACAATATCAGCCATACAGTGCCCCCGGTTCTGGAAAAGGTAAAGTTTTCTCGTGGGAAAGGAGGTATCAGCTACTGATTGGAATGAAGTGCAATTCTTGGTTAAAGTTCCCCTTTAAGTGTGACCACCAGCAGCAGTTTTATCAACCTAAATACCACCTGACCCATTTCTAGGTAAACAAAACCTTGCCACTGCATGATTAAAGCCACAGATAGAGAAAGTATCTACTAAATCATATTCATCATCAAGATATATTGGTGCTATTTACTTTTTGTTTTCTGAAAGTGAAAGGCAAAGATAATTGCTTAATACACAAACTGTATTTAAATGCATACAACATTTACCGTACGTAACATATACGTTACCGTACAGTATATGTGATCACAGAGTTCTGAAATGAACATTCCAAAACAGCGACAATTTAGTCTGTCACAATATAATTGTGTGCGTTTGTTAATGCATATTATTAGTCCATAATTATCCATTTGGATAATATGCCAGTCTTGTAGGATGTAGTGACATTGATGGGTCCATTTCTATTCTACCCTGCGTAGTCATTATCACCAGGACTGCCCATATTTGCCACATTTGGACATCACTATGAATGGCCAAATCCAAGGGATGAGCCAATTCTCAGGCCTGCAGACAGCTTTTCAGCTAACTCTTGAAAGCAGGCTCCATAGTTAAATAAATAAACCAAAATGTAAATATTGCCTCTGGGTGCTGGTTGTGTGTGACCTATATTCCTGACATTCGAAGTCACTGAGCACTATCTGTCCTCCAGAAGAGCATCATCATGTATGTGTGTCAATATTTGTTAGACAGCTACTAAAAGGTTATTATTTTCCTTATCTTCTTTATCTCCATTGACAGAAATAAAGTCTATGATTCATGTGTCCCCCTTTGTTACATGCAGTATTATATCATGAGCAGTGTATCAGCATCAGCAACATAAAGTTAAGACTACTGTACTTTTTGGCAGTTCCTCTCATAATGATACAAACAAAACCGAAAGCATTAATCTGTGATACCCCATATTCATCAATAAAACTGTAAGAAAACTTTTCTCTTCTTTTTGCAGTTTCTTTTGGTGAATATGAATAAATCCGTATGGATTCAGCTTTACATCGGGCCTTCATCTCCTTGAAAACGTCAGGAAATTTTGTGTCCATCGAGGTTTACTGCTTGACTAAGGAGTTGGATAGAGCCACCATACTCTACTATGTGCTTTTTTTCATTGGAAGTATTTATAAATCGGCAATAGTTTGTAGAATGTCAATGTGTTGGTAAATGCTCATTCTTAAGAGAATGAATATAAACTTGCTTAAAAGAAGATGACGACCTAAATGGAGAGAAAATTAAAAAAAAAAAAAAAAAAAGACATTTTACTGCTTTTAGCAATTGTATAAGATATTTGCACTCCTCTCAGAATACATCGGTTAGAGCTCAGGTGGCTGGTGTGACTATTTTGGGAAAGGATCTCCTTTCTTTATTTTTGTCTTTTTCTGGCCACAGTCATACAGAACATACTGCACCATTAACAGAGTGACAATTGTGCCATTCAAGCAATTTATTAATATGGAACTAATGTCAGTATTTGCGTTCTCATCAATGTGTCCCAGTGTGAAAGACATAACTTGGGCTGGTGAACTGCCAAGTGTTCCATTGTGGTGGAAAAGGATAACAACCCAGGAGCAGCATTTGGGGAAAGCCATTGGTTTAACCATATCCAATCACCAATATTATTTTCAGCAAGAGGTTTTCTTCTTTAGTGCAAAACGTGCTGTTTTAAGTACAAAGTTTATACAGATTTTATTCTTTATCTGTGACTTCAATGCTATGTAGTAAATGAGACGTGCACATGCTGTTAATTTCATGTACTTATTCTGAGACTATGAATATTTAATAAGGGTGTGCCCTAAAACTCAGCACGCTAGTGATCTCTAAAGGAAAACAGAAAAGGTTTAAGTACAAACTGCACTGTTAGCCTAGCATCAGTCTGTCCTGCCAACATGTAAATGAACGTCACTACCACTATGCAGCAAAACCTCTGATGTCCACTGTGTGGTGTCCATGTAGCATTTACAGTAGCTTTCACTGAGTGACTTGCAGAGGGGTGAACAGACAGCAAGGGATAATGGCAGAGTCTATGCAAGAATGGCTGCATCACTTCCTGTTTGCTTGCCGCTCCCCAGGCCAGGCCACACAAAAGAAGCCACTGCAAATACTTCACAGACACCAGGTTGGCTCAGAAGTTGAAAGCAATGAATCTATTTGTAAAGAAAAAGCCACTTTCATTCACACTGGCAGGTCAAGCTGACACTGCGCTAATGGTGCAATTTGATGCATAATGACTATAACACAGTAAGAGGCCACACATGTTAATCTGCTACTAGAAGCTCTATAAAAGAGGTGGCACATGCAGGCCATGTTTACACCACAGACTCAGGACCCAATTCTAGCTAAGGATGTTTGCATGTCAGGCTGTTCTATTTATTTCATAAACGGGTCACCAAAGATTTAATGCTATTTTCCAGTGCTGTGCACCTGAATATGTAATCCACAGCAGTGCAATGGTTGCAGCTGTGGTGTCACATGCTGTTATATTACAAAACAGGAAGGTGGCCAGAACCTTAGTCTAGCAAGCTCAGCCTTTTTCTATGCCTGGTGCCCATTTTAATAGCCATTCTTTGCAAATAAATGTTTTAAGCAATTTGTCATCTTTGACAGAAGATATTAAACCACATTATTAATGACTGTAATATTGTTCATATTGTGAACTGTGTACACAATATCTCTCAGCAGTAAAACTTAAATATAACTCTCCTGCTGCTGTAAAAGGTACATATCGCTATGGGCCATCCTATGTCCTGCCGTCAGAAATGCTTCACCACATGACATGATGTAAACTGTCTCACCTACACAACATATTACACAAACCATAAAGACCTAATTGAAATCACAAAATATATCTTCAGTAAGAAGAGACATGCCAACAGATTACCACACGAGGTAATCACACTCTTTGTTATTGCCATTAGAGGACTTTTGGATCAAGCCCATTTGGAAGATCAACTAAGCTTTAATGTACCTGAATAAAGAAAACTTTGAAGACAATCAAGTCTGGAGTACATCCAGTAATTTATGCTCTGACACATTCACAATATTTACAGAATAAATGTAAATTATTTCCTTGACACTTGTGCTCTTTTGTTGTTCTTAGAGTGTAAATGAAGCGGAGGAGCTTGCTGTGACTAGCATTCCTCCTTTACAGCTTCGGTATCCAGAGTTTTATTATTATTAGTAATTATTTACATAGCACCATTATCTTCTGTGGCTCTATACAGAGTAGAAGAACAAAAATTGGTATACATACAAATACAGACGTTGGTACATAATACAGATGTGAGAGACAATAAAATTATTCTAGCAACAAATGGACAGCGATTAACAAAATGAATAGCAATTTACACAAAAGAGAGTGAAGCCTGCCCTTGTGAAATTGCAATCTAAAGAAATTGGGAGGAATCAAGAAGTGGGGCAATACAAATGTTTTTATTCAGGGTGTTGAGATTTCAGATTATATTCAGACAAGGGCACACTCTGGCCAAAGTTTGAAAGAAAATGGCCTAGATTAGATTGTATACCTGTTGCACTTGAAGGTTGTGAGCTTGGAGAGTGACGGATGTGTTTTGGAAGGGATTGTTTGGGATAGTATTTGAAGACTAGCAGGGAGATGTACTGGAGAGAAAGATTGTGGAGAGCTTTGTGAGTTAGAGTTAAGAGTTTAAAATGGATCTTCTGGCCAATTGGCAGCCATTGAAGATCTTGGCAAAGAGGAGCAGCAGATGATGAGCAAGAAGAGATACAGATGAGTTGAGCAATCAACTTCAGTATAGACTGAAAGACACACATGCTACCAGGTTAAGCAGCTTCTTTCTCCATATTAACTCATGGAGTTGCAAGGACATTACTTTGGAGGTCCAAACTGAACAAGGCAATTTCTGATTGGATAAGAATTTATCTTGTTCACTATTGGGTTTTGCTCGGCTTTAACTTCACTGGCTTATTCTAAATCGCTGACTCACAACCTCTTTGCAACAACATCCATTTTAAATCCAGGCAATGAGAAAGTTTCTCCCTCTTTGGCTATTGAGATTAGCTATACACACAGTTCATGGGAAGGGGGTTGTCACATGATTGGAGACCACACTGATATATTTCCGATCATTCTCAGTGTGATGACAACACTGAAGATAAGTGCCTGCACAAAAACATGCAGCTATAGAAAGCAAAAAGTCAGTAGATTAACCTATTTCAAAGATTCACATTATGCAGGAGAACAGAGGCACCAAAAGGATAAAAGGAAGCTAAATGCGCTTAAAAACCAAATTCTTGGTAAATAGAGGAGGTGGTGGTGGACTTACCTCCTTCAAGTAGACACACAACAACTGTAGTAAAGACAGTCAATATATTTTATTTATGAACTCCAAATATGCAACGCGTTTCGCAGGTTTGATCCCACTTCATCAGTCAATAACAACAGAGCAATAGCATATGTGGTCAGTAGAAGAGCCAGGCACTTCTGTCACCTCAGATTCACTTTAGGAGCATTATTCTTGAGAAACTACAAGTCAGTAGTTCTAAGGCTGGGCAGAACAAAATCTCTCTCCCTCTGCATTACATACAAGTGTGTCTTGATGAGAAAGAGAATTATGCATCACACATGCTGAAAAGTGGGTGTGGTCATAACAGTAGGGAACAGGCCAAATGAAGGCATAGCATAAACATGTGTAAATGATGTAAACATATTAAATGATGTAGCCACTGCATTAATGTGACATGATGTAATTGCTCCCCTTACTCATCCATAATGTGTTTCCCATTTAATGTGCTCCCCATAGTGTGCTTCCCAAATAATTTCCTCCTTAACAGTGTGCTATCCGTATAGTGTGTGCCATCACCTATAGCGTACTACCCATATCGTGTTCTCCTCCATAGTTTTCCTGTGTGGTGTGTTCCCCATAGTGGATGTCTCCCCAAAGTTTATCCCTATCTTTTATAGTCAATTTACCCATCGTGTGCGCTCCCATAGTTTTATTCTGTGTAATGTGCTTCCCATATGCGTAAGAGAGGTATCGGCGCAGGAGACTTGGGCGCAGGATACAGCTGTTATATGGCTGATCCTGCTAGCGCACAAGTCCCAGGCTTGTTAAATACTATTCCCCCTCCAGGTCACCATGGATGGTGGGGAATGAAATAATTTGGCTTCCAGCAATTGCTGGAAACCGAATTATTGTGTTTTAAAAGTAACTTCAGCTCCGTCTTCTGATGGCGCCGAAGTTACTTCCTGTGCGCTGCTATAGCTGTAATTCCTATTACGGCCTATGGTGGTGCTGGCTGCGCCCAAGTTCCCTGCGCTGGATTAACAGTGTTCGCCCCATATAGTGTGCTTAATGTTTGTTTTTTTCCTCCCCTAATTACATACTTCATATAGATTTAGTGTGCTCCCCCATATAATGTGCTCGTCTACAGGTTTCCCCCACATAAAGTGTGTGTGTGTATATATATATATATATATATATATATATATATATATATATATATGTATGTATGTATGTATGTATGTATGTATGTATGTATGTATGTATGTATGTATGTATGTATGTATGTATGTATGTATGTATGTATGTATATATATATATATATATATATATATATATATAGTTTTATCTTCACAGTGAACACCTGATAATGTTGACTGTGCCCCCCCACCAGTGTGTTCCTCTATATAATGTGCTCTCCCATACTTTCCCACCATATAGTACCCCTTCCCATAGTTTTGGCTGAACAGAGTGATCCGCTCTGTAGCGTTCTCCCATACGTTTCTCCCCCCCCAGTGCGCTGACATTATACTGCTCTCCCCATATAATGCGCCCCTCATACTACTTTAGAGCTCTCACTGTGTTTTGTCCTATACTGTGCTCAGTGGCGTAGCAGCAGGGGATGTTGAGGTAGCGACAGTACTAGGGCCCTTGGATCAGAGGGACCCAGTGTGGACCCTCCTTAAAGGGAACCTAAACTGTGAAGGATATGGATTTTTCCTTTTAAAATAATACCAGTTGCCTGAATCGCCTGCTGATCCTGTGTCTCTAATACTTTGAGCCACAGCCCCTGAACAAGTATGTAGATCAGGTGCTCTGACTGAAGTCAGACTGGATTAGCTGCATGCTTGTTTCAGGGTGTGATTCAGCCACTTTTGCAGTCACAGAGATCAGCTGGGACTGCCAGGCAACTGGTATTGTTTAACAGGAAACATCCATATCATTCTCAGTTAAGGTTCCCTTTAACCGCTCTTAGCTTTTTATTGGTGTTGTGGTGATGATGATCACCTCTATATGCGCCTGGATTAGTTGTAACCATTAACAAACTGTTCTCTCCATCCTACACCTCTCAGATCCTGCAGCTGTCCTTGGCAGGTTTTGGTGCTCCATATACACCTGCATAATGTTCACATAACTTCTCACATAGCATGGCTATTATTATGTTGCGAGCAGGAGCACAGAAAACATGTAAGGTAGACTTGCAGGAATACAGATGAGGCTCTATAGCTATCCATTCACTGAATACAGTTTAGGCAGTGTAAGACCTGAAAGCGTTGAGGAGGTTGCTTTTCAATAAAAAATCCTTGGTCTATGATGCATTGATCTGACTGCAAGACATGAATCCTAGGCTGGCATGCTTTATGTGGCAGTCCAGGAACCAGAAGGTGAAGCAGACTAGAGGGACACCTTGTCACTATTTCCCATAGCTAACCATAATGTACGGTGCTATTTTACACTTAGGCTTTCACTGGCTATTTAAACTGAAAATCATCCGTATTAAAATGCATGTGTTGTACAACACATTTCCTTTCATTACAACAAGCACTTTATGATGTCCCTATAGCTTCTTTCACATAGAACGTGTGCACTATCCCAGAGGGTGCTTGTAGAAGTGCGATGGTGAAACACAGTAAGTTATTCTACACACACCTGAAAAAGCCCATTGAACAACATAGGCAAGGTGTTGCAATACATGAATGTATTGCGATAAAATGGAACCCAATGTACAGTATTTGCTGTCTGCTACAATTACAAGAGGTAAGGGTGCCTTTTTCTTATATTTTATAATTAGTCTGAAATTACATAGTAAACACATTTGTAGATGCCTTAGGGCCTGTGTACATGAAGCATGGTACAAGTTCACTGCAAATGTGATATGATAATGTAATGCTTTAGTACCACAGTTGTACCGCTTTTATGGTTTTCCAAATGCAGAAGAACAGAACATGCTGTATTCAGAACACCTCAATGCAATGCAATACAAACACAGTACAAAGGTGCCTGAAGCCATTAAAGGGAACCTAAGCCATAGGGGGGGAAAAGTTTCACTTACCTGGGACTTTTACCAGCCACTGCAGTTGCCCTGTGCCTACAAAGTCAATCAATAATCCTCCGGTCCCTGGCTGCGGCTAAGTTTTGTTTGCATCGACGGGCCACTGCGCCTGCATGGCCCTGGCCGCACGCATCCTTGTTCACGCGCCTGTTGCCAGGTGCATTCTGCGCAGGCGCAGTAGATTTTCTCCTACTGCACCTGCGCAGGATGCTTTTGGTGACAGGAGTGTGAACAAGGAAGCATGCGGCCAGGGCCACGCAGGTGCAGTGTCCATCGACTGGCCAATTGGGGCAAAACGAAACTTAGCCACAGCGGGTGACCGGAGGATCAGTAAGTGACATGGCGGCCGCCTGCAGGGGGCTGGTAGAAGCCCCAGGAAAGTGAAACTCTTTTCCCTCCTGCGGTTTAGGTTCCCTTTAACAAGCACCTAAAAAATATCTACAGGCAGAAATCTAAAAATACCATCTTAAGGCTTAGTGTCAGTGCTCTGTGTGCTCAAATATTACCCTTTTGTGTTAAATAAGGTTTCTTAACATAAATCCTTCTTAAAAATTCGATCACATGATCAGAAGCTACTGTGTTCAGGGAGCTATTTCAGACAGTGTAAGTGCTTCAGTTATTCACAATGAATGAAGCAAACACAGACATCAGCTTATCAAGAAGTTTCTGAAAAAACAAGCTTTGCAATTATATACCTACATATATTTAAATATGTGTACACATGAGCAGTTTCTGTATTCTTCAGGGATCGGAACTCCATCCCTCAGGCATCAGACGGAGCAGATTGCTGTACCTCTGTGTCGCTAGTCTCTATTGCTATCAAGGGGGGAGGCGGACCAATGGTGTGGCGCATGATGGAGCAGCACAGAGAAGGTGCGGTTTGTAGGAGAAAAATAGTGTTGGCCTGTACTCGGCTGAGATGATCTGCCAGTCGGCTGAGATGATCTGCCAGTCTGGATCTTTTGACAATGCATAGGGGAGAATCGGGTTGCAGAACACATTCTAGAATCTTAGCACAGCTGGCCTCCACCAAGAACCATCCAGCCTGTATGCGGTACTAAGGGCCCTGTCACACGGGCAGCTGACAAGCGGTGAAGTCACCGCCTATCAGCTGCTCTACTGCACTGGCCAGACGCTTGTTAGCACTTGGTACTGGCACTGTACAGGCGTCAAAAAATGTGAAATACAAGAGGTATCTGCTTAGACAGATATCAAATTTATTTAACCTCTTGAGGACTGCAGGGCTAAACCCCCCTAGTGACCAGGCAATTTTTAGTTTAAAAGGCCACTGCAGCTTTAAGGCCAAGCTGCAGGGCCGCACAACATAGCACACGAGTGATTCCCCCCCCCCTTTTCTCCCCACCAACAGAGCTCTCTGTTGGTGGGGTCTGATCGCTCCCCCCATGTTTATTTTTTTTTAAATATTTGTGTTGCCTTTTTTTTAAAAAAAAACCCTCTTCCTTTAACCCCCTTCCCTCCCTCGCTCCCTCCCTCCCCACAGCCGGCCAATTACGGCGATCGGCTGTCATAGGCTTCTGCCTATGAGAGACGATCGCTCTCTTGTCCCCCAGGGGGACAGCCGTGTCACACGGCTGTCCCCAGTGCAGCGCTGCTGCTGATCGCAGCGCTGCACAGAGTAAATAGACGGCGATCACGCCGTCTAACAGTCTCCCGAGCGGCAATAGCCGCTCGGAGACTGAAGGCGGGGCGGAGCTCCGCCCCCCAAGCAGGAGATGCGCGCGCAGCCTGCGCGCGATCTCCTGCAAAACAGAGCCCCAGGACTTTACGCCAATTGGCGTTAGGCGGTCCTGGGGCTGCCGCCGCGGCCACGCCTACTGGCGTGACGCGGTCGGCAAGAGGTTAAATAGCCATACAAGCAACCACAAAGAATCCCCTTATACTCCCTTAAAAAAGTGAAACACGGCCGTGTATTGTCATGATATCAGCTGATATTCCAACCAATCAACACATACACACCAACCACAACCAAAAATTGCTCTCATAGATCATCATAGTTCTTAGAAACTCAGTTTGATCAAGGTGGATACAGCACTGATAGCAAACCATACAGTTCCCAGCTTATGCATCCAGCAATGGAAAGGTATTGGTCAGTGGAATAGAAGAGACCACGCTTGATGAAAAGACTCCAGCACAATCTAGTGTAGTTATGACTGGCCATCCACCCTGCAGAGGGTTAGATAATCCTGGCACGCTCTATCAGCTGCTCAACACTTGACACAGGTATCTGGCTGACTGACCATCAGATAGCCACTGCACAGCAATGTCCGCATACTGTTGTAGCAACACAAGTACAAGCCTCCACTGGTATCAGCAAAGCAAGCCTCAGAGACAAACAGTAGCTGCATGCACACAGAGCCGATATATGACACTGCCCTACGCGGGCTCTCATCACCGCCAGGCTCCGATTGTCTAAGTCCAAGTCCTGCGTCACACACGATATGCAGCCAATCAGCTGTACAGGTGGCCCTCGCGCTCAGACTCGACATGTCGCGGTTCTCTACCGCCCAGTAACACCATCGGGGTGTCAACACCTGTCGCGTGGTGTTACAACTGCTGCAATTTGGCTGCATTTAAATTGCACCTGAATTGCACTGGCAGGTGGGCAGCAGACAGGCCCCTATCATACAGACGGCTGTATTGAGCGTTTCACAAGCAGTTCAGTCTCCTAAGAAACATTTGGGCCTGGAGTAGAACTTGAAGAAATAAGATGAAATATGGGTCACATGATCCTTGGCTGATGCTCAGTTAACCACCCTGGCGTTCTGATTAAATCGCCAGGGTGGCTGCGGGAGGGTTTTTTTTAAATAAAAAAAAAACTATTTCATGCAGCCAACTGAAAGTTGGCTGCATGAAAGCCCACTAGAGGGCGCTCCGGAGGCGATCTTCCGATCGCCTCCGGCGCCCAGAATAAACAAGGAAGGCCGCAATGAGCGGCCTTCCTTATTTTGCTTATATCGTCGCCATAGCGACGAGCGGAGTGACGTCATCGACGTCAGCCGACGTCCTGACGTCAGCCGCCTCCGATCCAGCCCTTAGCGCTGGCCGGAACTTTTTGTTCCGGCTACGCTGGGCTCAGGCGGCTGGGGGGACCCTCTTTCGCCGCTGCTCGCGGCGGATCGCCGCAGAGCGGCGGCGATCAGGCAGCACACGCGGCTGGCAAAGTGCCGGCTGCGTGTGCTGCTTTTTATTTGACTAAAATCGGCCCAGCAGGGCCTGAGCGGCAGCCTCTGGCGGTGTTGGACGAGCTGAGCTCGTCCAGACCGCTGAGCAGGTTAATCTCCCTCGCAGTATAATCATTTCAAGATTTTAGGGTCTAAAAATGGCGCAATTTTTTAGCATACTTATAGAACTTACAAACAGGAAAGAAATCATGCCGCAGTGAGATCAGTGGCAGGCAGCCCTGCACTTGCCCCCCCCCCCCTTCCCCAGTGCTGCAATTCTCCCTCCATCCTCCAGGTGGTGCTGTACCCCTATAATGAGATAGCCATCCGTCAACATGACGACAAATGAGAACGTCACCCAAGGGATCCAGAGCCTCCAAGGAGTGGAATAAAAATGGCTGGCAGAGTCTGGATCCCAGGCGAGGCGAGTTGAGACGCACACTGCACTGCAGGCTGCACATACCTCCCAGCGGCTAGATTACCAGTCCCGACTTCTTTTTCCAACCCGAGCCTTTCTCCAGACTACCGCCAGGGAAGGAAAATTCTCAGTGTTATGGGATGGGCATGCACTCCCAGATCAGAGACTATTCAGTACACGGACTGGGCAGTACAGAATCCATGCTCACTAAGGCCCAGTGCAAACCAAAACCGCTAGCAGATCCACAAAACGCTAGCGGTTTTTGGAGCTGATTTCAGAGCGATTCTAGGTATGTTTAGAGACAATTTCTAAACACACCTAGCGGTTTTGGGTGCGTTTTTGGGTAGCGGATTACACATTGTTACAGTAAAAGCTGTTACTGAACAGCTTCTGTAATAAAAACGTCTGGCAAACAGCTCTGAAGTAGCGTTTTTCAGAGCGGTTTGCGTTTTTCCTATACTTTACATTGAGGACGAAACGCTTCCGAAAACCGCAAACGTGCAGCAGGAGGCGCGTTTGCGGCTTGGCAAAAACCTCAAACCGCCGGTGTGCACTATCCCATTGCAATACATTAGCCAAGCGTTTTTACAGGCGGATGCGGCCGGCGGATCGCTCCAAAAACCGCTTGGTGTGCACTAGGCCTAAGCTGCAAGTAGTTGACAGATTTCTCCTACAGGAAGTACTGTATAAGGATTGGAGATAATTTGCTGTTACAGCTTTTAGCTTAATATGAGAAGCAGAGCCGTCTCACCCACCAGGCAGCTATAAATTCCTGCCTGGAGCGGCAGGAGGAGCCAGGAGCACTGTTGAGAGTTGAGAGAATAAATGCCTCTCAGCCCACTTAGGTTTCAGTTTACACAGCAGCAGCTAACAGCAGCGCCTGACTGGACTCATAACTGGATTCACTGACTGATTAATTCAGTTCCTTCAGCTCAATGATTCAAAGAACCACATTACTGAGTCAGTGAGAGAAGGCTCGGAGTACAGCATCAGCTTCTGACTCTTCACTCTGATTCACTGATTCATTCAGTTCCTCTCTCTCTGCTACTAGTAACTGAGTGGATGTAGAGACTGAGCTTAGCAGGATTAGCAGCCAGGCATGGACTGCCCCCCAGGCTTTTATTCAGTGATTTAGGGATGGTCTGGTGTATTCAGGTTTGTTGTTGTACAGTGATGTGAAATACTAGGCTAGCTGATAAAAGTGCAATTAGAGGACAGGCAAGCTGGTAAATATACACAGCATGATGCAGAACTTGCCTGGAGGGTCCCTGGGAAAACATCTGTCTTGTCTCTCCTCATTGTTATAATGACTGCATGTGCAGATATGGTGTTAAACAGGTTGAAAAGTTTTGACAGTCCCTAGACTCCAGGAGGACTCCTTTTTGACTTGTATGAGAGACTGGCAGTGACAGGAATCCTATTACCGGCAACTAGTCTCTGTGTAATTTGGGACTGCAATACAGATTAGCTCTCTGCTCCATCTCCTGCTATTCTCCTTTAGACTGTAAGCTCGCAAGGGCAGGGCTCTCTCCCCCTTTTGTGTCTTGGAAATCATTATACATTTTATTCATCATGTTATTTTTATCACTGTCATTACCACTTCTGTATTTTGTATTCTGTATGCTGTATAATTTTTTTGTATTTTGTCACTAATTCTGTATCTTGTATATTAGTGTACACCATTGTCTGTATTATGTACCCCATGTTTGTTTCTCACTTTGTACAGCGCCACAGAATATGTTGGCGCTTTATAAATCAATAATAATTACTCAGTCTCACTCCACTCCTCCTCTCTCTGGGCTAGTGCACGACAAAATCGCAATAGCAATTGCTAGCAATTTGCAAATGCGACTTGACAATTTGGGCTGAGGCTGCCATGATAATGGGCCTCAAGTCTATGTTTCCCCACAGTCTAAAAGGTCCCAGTCCTCCCCTGGTAGCAGCATAGTGTGTGTGTATAGTGTGTATCTACTGTGTGCTGTGTGTGTATACTGTGTGTGTGTGTGTGTGTGTAGTGTATATCTACTGTGTGCTGTGTGTGTGTGTACTGTGTGTGTGTACTGTGTGCTGTGTGTGTATAGTGTGTGTGTGTGTACTGTGTATAGTGTGTGTGTGTACTATGTATAATGTGTGTGTGTGTGTGTGTGTGTTTGTGTATAGTGTGTGTGTTGTGTGTACTGTGTGCATGTGTATATTGTGCGTGTGTGTGTGTATGCCGCAATAAGTATATTTTATGGTGAAACGCTCTGCTGCATTACAACTATTTTGTGGTGAACCCATGCCGCAATAAGTGTAATTTCTGGTGAAACGCAGCTGTATTATGATTTTTGGGGGTCTTGGGGGGTGGGGTTCACCACAGGAGTGGGGGGTATGGGGCTGGGGGGCAATCACGGGGGGGGGGCGCACCACAGGATTTCTCGCCTGAAGTGACAAAAGGGCTAGAGACGCCCCTGATGAGAAGACTAGCTAGTTTTACAAAAAAAAAAAAAAAAGATAGTGTATGAAAAGCTGCAAGTTATCCTATGTGACGTTTACTTAAAGAGTAACTGTCAGGCTGCAGAAGCTAATTTAAACCTCTATTCTCCTGTGTTAAACAGTTTAGAAGGAAGCTCAAAAGCCATTAGTGAAGATAAACATTTCAGTTACCTTTGATGTGTGCTTATCTTAGTCTGTTATAGACCCATAAAGACGCAAGCCGCAGCTAAACTGCAAAGCATTCTGGGGCCCTCCCCTCGGCTGCTAATGAGACGGTACAGCAGCTTGTGTAATCAGTCCAGCGTGATAACACTGATAAATCTCCGGGCAGACTACACTGCAGGAGTCAGCTATTGTTCCTAGCCACATGGCTCATTAATATTCACTGCACACCGTGTTGTTCAAGAACGAGCTTATCTGTGACCAGAAGCAGGCAGGACATGACGACACATTTGGCTTCACAAACATGGAGCCTGCCATGAGCTGTCAGGAGCATCTATCTCTGCATATACTATATACAAATTCTGTGAAATCCAAACGTGGACAGTGAAATGCATATGTAATGTAAGTACAGCCAATCTTTAGCTACTGATATATGTGTTTATTTTCTCTGAGACCCTATACCTAACAGCTCCTCTTTAAAGCCTTGCTAAACCTAAAACACACACAAGACAAAAAAAAAAACTCATTCAGCATTACCATGCTATGCTTTTGATAAAGTGACTAAAGTTCAGCTATACAGGAAGGAAGAAGGCAAGCTGTTTCAAATTGCATACAGTAAAGTATATTTGCATTGACAGAAATATCACTGCACAGATGGGGACATCAAACTTGGCGAAGGACTTAGGAGTACTCATGGACAACAAGTTAAAGAGAACCTGTACTGAGTAAAAATATTTAAAATAGACACGAGGTAACTTCAAATGAACATTGCATAGTTACCTTGCCATCAGTTCCTCTCAGAAGCTCACAATTTTCTTCTGACAATAATCCCTTCCAGTTCTGACAATATTTTGTCAGATCTGAAATATATCAGTTGCTGTCAGTTATAGCTGAGAGGAAAACTGATGTACCAGGTAATGTCCATTTTTCCCTATGGCTCAAGTGGGCGATGTTACAGTTTAATTGTGTGCTGACCAGAAAGCGGTTATGGGTAATGGCCATTTTCAAAATGGAGGACAGAAAATTCCCTTGATCACAGTGAACAAATAGGACGCAGGAGAGGAGAAAGACACTGAGGAGTAGACTACATAGAAGGTAAGTATGACTTGTGTATGCTTATTTTGACTTTTAATTTTCAGTTCAGGTTTTCTTTAAATAATCGTATTCAATGCCAAGCCGCTGCAGCTAAAGCTAATACAATTTTGGGATGCATTAAAAAGGGAAATAAAAACTCGAGATGCTAACAAAATATTGCTATACTCTTTAACTCTCTAGTAAGGCCACATCTGGAATATGGGATTCAGTTCTGGGCACCACATTACAGGAAGGATATTGCAGTTTTAGAGCAGGTACAGAGACTAGCAACAAAATTGATACGAGGGATGGAAGGTCTTACTTACCAAGAGAGGTTAGATAAACTGGGTTTATTAGTTTAGAGAAAAGACGCCTTAGGGGAATCTAATTAACATGTATAAATACATCAGAGGGCAATATAAAAGCTTGGCAGATAAGATTTTTGTCTCTAGGCCTTCACAAAGGACTAAAGGACATGATCTGCGCATGGAGGAAAAACGTTTCAGCCATTTATTTAGGAAAGGGTTATTTATAGTAAGAGCGATTAAGATGTGGAATGCATTGCCACGGGAAGTAGTTATGGCAAATTCTATATCTGCATTTAGGGCCCTTTTCCACTAGCAATCACTAGCATTCACGCTGAACGCTAGCGATTGCTGAATCGCAATTAGCGGCGATTCCCCGACGTTCGCGGCCGCGATTTTGCTATGCTATGCACTGCATAGCAAAATCGCGGCAAATATCGTTTCGCCGCGCGTTCGCGTTCCCGACAAAAACGAATCGCGGTAGTGGAAATGACCTACCGCGATTCCTGTTAAAAAGCAAACCGTAGCGATTGTAAAATCGCTAGCGGTTTGCGTTTTTGCGATTCAGCCAGCGCAAACGCGCTGGTGGAAAAGGGCCCTTAAACTTAGATGCTTAGATGCTTTCCTTGCATTGAAAGACATCCATGGCTATAATTACTAGGTAATGCCCAGTGATGTTGATCTAGGGATTGTATCCGAATGCCATCTGGAGACAGGAAGGATTTTTTTTCCCTTTTGGGGGTAATTGGACCATGCCTTGTAACATTTTTTTGCCTTCCTCTGGATCAGGGATATGTGAGGGAGCGGGCTGGTGTTGTACTTTGTTTTCTGGTTGAACTCGATGGACGTATGTCTTTCTTCAACCCAAATAACTATGTAGTTGCAGCTTTCTGTCTAGCCAAGCTGAAATCCAATAGTCTAGTATTGTATGTAATTAATTTAAAGAGACACTGAAGCGAAAAAAAAAATGATATAATGAATTGACTGTGTACTATGAATAATTACTAGAAGATTAGCAGCAAAGAAAATATTCTCATATTTTTATTTTCAGGTATATAGTGTTTTTTTTCTAACATTGCATCATTTTATAATATGTGCAGATTACACAACACTCAGCATTCAAAATGATTCTTTCAGAGCAGTCTGTGAACTAATGACCTCTCCTCTGGCAGAGAAAAAGTAAATAGTTCAGGAACAGTTGAGATAATAAAAGTCAGAAAACAGCCCTCTCCACCACTTTGAAAGTCTTAGAGCTTAATGGCTTTTTTGCATAGAGATAACAACTGGAGTTTCTTAACTCTTCCTGTACTGGAAACAATTAGACTGATGTATCTGATCTTAATGTTTTATTTCTTAGCTGTACTACACATACAAATCATATCATATTTTTTTTTTCGCTTCAGTGTCTCTTTAAGTAGATCCTGCAGTTGCTGTGTAAAATTACTGCTAATTGGTCCTATGATATGTTTTTTAGCTCCTGGAAAGTAGGTCACTCTCCAGAGCCATATTTACCATTAGGCACTTGACACACTATTACATTTTAGGAGATTAGACACCACAGGGCATGCACATGATGTTTTGGTAACATTCTTCATTGAAATCAGCTGGAACACACTACGCGCTAGAGTGACAGTTCAGAACAATGAAGACTGCAGCAGGTGAGTGATGGCAAGCCACATGTACTGCAAAACATCCAGTATTTTGGGATTTGAAAAATGGGATTGTAGAAGTTGTTATACGAACATTCACTGTGCGCAATATAAACCCTCATTGGTTGGTATTGGTGCTTTGTGAGAGTTAACTACAATCTACCTGACAAGTTCCTTCAAAAACTGTGTGCAAGTGTACTAATGTTGTTTTGAAGACAAAGTGTGGTCACACCAAACATTTATTTGATGTAGATTTCATCACTTCTGTTCATTTAGTTTGCATTGTTAATTAATAAAATAAACTATTAATGCTTATATTTGTGAACAAAATCAAGAATGTCAGATCAGAACCAAGGTAACAGATGATTGGATACAGCACGGAATCAGCAGGTAAGATCTAATTAAAGGAGGACAAGCAAAGGATTACGACGAGGAATCAGCATAAAACATCACAAATAGGTGCAAGGTTGCAAGGGCCTAAGTTCAGCATCACTCAGGGAGCTACACGTTAGGCAGGTGTGTCTGCTGAGGACAGTGATGAAAACCATGGTAGGACTTATGTTAGTATGGTGGTAGAAGTCCCAAATAGTTCATAACTCTCGTTTCACCCGCAGGTGAATCAAGGAACTGAAAGAAAGTTGAAAGATGGGAGGACAGCTGCCTGATGGAATACAAGGGTAACTTCAACAATAGTGCCATCACTTGAGAAGGCTTTGTTCACATCTAAAATCAAAATCGCTGACACCAGTGATTTTTGATTTTTTTGCGCATTTTTGTTCCCTGCTCTCGGGGCTTACTTACGTGCTTTGATTTTGTGTAAAGCGCTTTTCAAAGCACTTTTTCAGAGCGATTTGTTTTTTCACTTCCTGACTTGCTTCAGAAAATGAACTCTTTAGCCTGGAAATTCATAAATACAATGTACTTATTATCAAAGCGCAAACACAATCGCTACACAAAGCAATTTTGTGCATGTTTTGCGCTTTTCCTATACCTTCCATTGTAGCAAAATCGCCCTAAAAATGGTACAGGCAACGCTTTGCTGAGAAGATCAGAAACAAACCGCTCAGATGTGAACTTTCTCATAGGGAATCATTGCACAAGCGCTATCATTGCAATTTTGCAAATCGCCAGCGCTTAAAAAATAGTGAAAACGCCCTAGGTGTGAACAAGCCTTAAGGGTTCCTAGAAACAGCAGAAAAGTCATGGTGTATATATATATATATATATATATATATATATATATATATATATATATAATCATCCATTCTCCTAATAAAGAGAGCTGGTGTGCAATAAGCCCTTCCTGGTTTTATATATTCCTTCCTACCATCGACCTCATCCAAAACAGAAATAAAACTTTGGAAATGTTCATATTATATGGAAAAAAAAAAAACAAGCCACACTCCAGTCCACAACATAGTTTTTTTCCCATTCCTCAGCACCTAAAGTACAGCATCAAGAGGGTACAACGTTTCACATTAGCTTTTCAGTGTGGAGAGGAATTGGTACTTCTATGGGATGTATTGGCAGTTTGTGATTCCAAAAGGGAAACATCCTTTCACTTCTTGTTCAAAGATGATGTAGGCGAGTCCAACAGGGACCAATAGCAATAGATAATTTTTTATTGTACAGCATGGTGAGGAGTCAGGTCCTTCAAGTTTTTATTACTGTTGCACAATTTCTGTCCCTGGACCCACAACGATTTATATTAGAGCAAGCCTAAAGTGGGTAGGTGGGAGATTTTGGCTACTTTCCTCAGTAGCTGGAAGCTTCTGGATGGCTTGCCAAATCCTCATAGAGCCCACCATTCTAGTGCATGGTCCCTCTTATCTTCTAGCAGCATTCACATTCATTTGTGGGTGCATCTGGATGGGAATGGGCAAGTTAAGTCTGTGCATGTCCATAGAATGACACCACTCCTGCAGTTTTCTTTACAGTATAGCATTTCATTTTACTGGGCATGTGCAGACATTAATCAAGCATACCTAGTCCAGATGTGCCCATCAATGGTCTTGCTCACAGCTAGAAAAAAAAAATGACTGGATAAAAATAGAAGGACACTGCACTGGAGCAGTGGGCTTGTAAGGCTCTGGACAATCCAAAGCCTTCCCACTACTAGAGTAACTTTTTTTTTAACTTACTATAGGTGTCCTTTAACCACTTAAAGCGGACCCAAACCAAACATTTTTTTAATTAAAAATATTTAGTTGCACCACTCTGACACATACAAAGATAAATAAACACTCCTTCAAACCTATGATCATTTCAGTGCATGCTTTTCACCCTTCCCTTTTCATAGCTAGGATTATACTGGGGCAGCCATTAGCAATTGCTCAATTGCCAGAAACCATCTACTCCACCAGTTTGCCGGAAAAACATCATACGGCGCTGCTGAGCAGCAGCGGCGTAGGGCAGATCGGCGATCCCCGGCCTCTGATTGGCCGGGGATCGCCGGCATCTGATAGGCGGAAGCCTATCCTTCAATGCGCAGGACGAAAATCCGTCCTGCGCATTACGGAGAGAGGGAGGGAGGAGGCAGAGGGCGGAAATGGCTGCGGAGGGGGGCTTTGAGGAGCCCCCCCGCAAAACGCAGATGGCCGGCGGCGATCAGACCCCCCCCGGCAGGACATCCCCCTAGTGGGGAAAAAAGGGGGGGGAAGTCTGATCGCCCTGGCATAATACTGATATGTGCTGCGGGCTGGAGAGCCCACGCAGCACAGATCAGGCAAATCACCCCTGGTCGGCAAGTGGTTAAGGGCTCGCTACAGGGCCGTACAACTCAGCACACAAGTAATACCCCCCCCCCTACCCACCAACAGCTTTCTGTTGGTGGGCTGTGATCACTCCCACAATGTTTTTTTTTCCAATTTTTTTTGTTTATTTTTATAATAACTTTTGCTTATTTTTTTGTATTATTTTGTTAGCCTACCCTCCTTCCCCCTGCCAGCCAATCAGCACGATCGGCTGTCATAGGCTTCAGCCTATGACAGTGGATTGCGTCTCTGTCGCCCAGTGGGACAGCCATGTCACACTACTGCCATAAAAAGCCATAATTGTCATCATTCTGAAAACTAGAGACCCAGGCGTACTCAAATATACATACTTTATAACATTAGTACGTATGTGGTTTTGCTAAAATTGTACCAAAACTTTGAAAACTGTATTTTTTTATTGTTTTCACTTTGGCACAAAAAAATTCAAATGACTTAGGCCTCAGCTCTCAAACACCCCAAATGTTATTCTCTTGCTTGTCATGGTTAAAAAGATACCCTATGTACACTATCAGATAGCTTTTTAGTTGCACCACTATTAAACATACAAAGCTAAATAAACACTCCTTCAAGCCTATGAGCATTTCAGTGCATGCTTTTCACCCTTCTCTTTTCATAACTAGGGTATTATAGGTGGCAGCCATTAGCAATTCCGCCTTTGCCGGACACCTCCTACTCCAGCAGTCTGCCGGATTCTGTCCTGGCAATATGAAAGGAAGGGAGGGGTTCCTCCAATAAATATAAAATATTTTATATTTGTCATCATGCAGCTGAAAAAAGGCTGCTATTATTATAATTTAGAAAATAGATTTTATTTCTGAAATCTTGTATTTTAAATTTGGGTCCACTTTAACTACCAGTAACACTAAAGGCCCTGAAGTGACAGAACATTTGACACATCATAAATGTTACCATTCAGAAAACTACAATGGGATCATCCCCGGGAGCGTTCTGCACATGTAAAGTACGATACTTTCTCCTACTGCACATGCGCAAGACATTCCCAGAGGCAGGAGCATGGTTGAGGATGCGCGCAGCCAGGGCCGTGCAGGCGCAGTCGTCGAAATCAAAACTAAGCCACTGCGGGGGACCAGAGGATCGCTCCAGGACATTGCAGATACAGGGCGGCTGCAGGGGGCTGGTAGAAAGCCCAGGTAAGTGAAACTCTTTACTAGTTTAGTTAAGGTTCCCTTTAGGCAGGGAACACACTAGATGAGTTTGTGGCACGGACGGAAAAATGCGCACGATTATACAGTGCAAGTGCACCTGCACTTTAACAGGTGCAAGGGGAAAAAAAGATCTATTTATCTGGGGCTTCCTCCAGCCCCTGGCAGCCTATCAGTCCCTCACTGCAGTTCTGCCTCCATCGCAGATGCCGACCTCGTCAAATCGGCATCTTTTGTGTCTGCGCAGAATGCTCCAGGCCACATGAAGATGCAGGCACAGAAGATGCCAACCATTGGCGGTCCAGTAGTGGTTAACTACTTGCATGTTAAATCCTCTCCTCCTCCCTCTCATACCATACCATTCTGCCGAGGCAAGGGATCCGGCAGGGTCATGTTGTATGCTGGGTCAGTTGCCACACAGGCTCCCAAAACCACAAACGGAAACAAAATCCCACGAGCTTGTGTTTTTCAAGATTGTGGTAGCCGGACTTTGATGCATACCCCACTAATCAAACATTTTCCACAGTGGGTGAGGTTTAGCTAGATATTGTTGTTGTATTTCCTATTGATAATATTGTGGGTGCAATATATTCAAAACTTTTTTATTTCAGTTCCTCGTTAATGTTGCGAAACATTACCATAGTGGCACCAGATTCACCTCATAGCGAAGCACACTCAGCAGTCATGTGACTAAAGGTTCTCCGTTTTTATCTCTAGCCGACAGCAGTAATGCAGACGACCAGTACTAATTTTCATTTTATGAAAGTGCCATGATAAAATAGGAAGCAAAGGAGAGATGTACATATATCCAAGTGCATAATTACCCAAAAATAATGAATGTTACCACGAAGAGATTAGACAGCCTGACTTTTTCCAACCTTTTGGTTTTCAGTATATGATTCTAGGAAAGAGAAGGCGCCAAAGGCACTCAAACAGAATTTTTTTCAGAACACACTGAAGTTAAAGTCCTGTTATATACAGCTGGTTTAATGTACAACATTTTTTACCTTATGAAGTGATGTAAATACTCTATATTACTACCGTAGGTTTCAGTTAAGGAAGGATTTTATCATAAATATTTTCACGAACTTCCAAAAACACAGAAGTAGAAAAGGTCACCTAGAACAACAGGTAATTCCTTGTTTACCAAAACCAACGACTGTACAAAAATATTACAAAATAAGCATCAACCACAAAATGAAAATAATTACAGTGATATCTTAGAGGTGTGAAGCAGAGTTTGGTAAAATTGTCATGTTACAACGGTAGTCGGCTCTTTTTCACTGAACTAATGGTAGTCCTTTCTTATCTACCTGGAAAAAGACAGCATATCGTCATACATTATGTGGCTTGGAAACTTTGCATAGGAATATCTGATCTCACTACAGCACTGAAGCAGTAAACCAGAATGTGTGAGGGATTTTGGTTAAAGGGAAATCTTCTTCCGCTACACACTGAAGCTATAAAAAGGCTCCTTTCTCACGCCAATTTTGACCCATTATGATCGGTAACATTTCTTCATCATCACTTCCAGCATCTTCGCCCATGCGACTTTTAGCTTTTGATTCCAAAACTGCTTTCAATGTATCATGCAAGACATCCTTGCGGTCCCTCAAATGTTCAATTCTTCTGTAGCATTCACTGTAAGACAAAGGAAAATCATAAATACCTAATATAGCTACAATAGAACACAGTCTAAAGATCAAAATAAAGAGCTGATCTGAATCTTCAGAATGCACTTGAAATTCTACAGGTTCACATATTCCTCAGGTAACCTCACACGTTTTTTCTTAATTAAGTACATTTTACATTGTGGAACCAGACATAACTATGTATCTGAGGGTATTGAATGCTGATCAAAGTTATGGTGCCCATACATGGTACAATAAAAATGTTAGATTTTCCCATTTATTCAACAAAAACAATCAAATCGAATAAAAGTCGAAAATAATCTTTATTTTCCATCAAGAAAAACAAATGATTATCAGTTTTATTCATAAAAATCCAATCGAACATATTGGAAAAATCTTTACATCTGATCTAATTGAATAATCAAAGTTTAAGTTATCTAATTGAAAAAAAAGAAAAAAAAAATAGTTGTTTCATTTATGGGCACCATAACAGTTATTTTGTTGTAGTTGTATAATTCCTAGATGCACATTTGCCATTCCACATGTGCATGAAGTCTGTGTACATGTACAGCAGTGGGACTACAAGAAAACACTTTCTTTCTGAGCCCTCCCATAAAGCAAATCATTGTTGCTCGATTGTTTGGTTGACACTGCAGGATAAGAGCATTATACAGACACCCTTCCCATCTATAGACAAGCGGCGTGTACTGTTCAACAGGGAGGGGAGGAGGGACGGCAGAGGAACACACACAAGTGAGCCGCTTCTTGCGGGGTAAGCAGAAATATAATTCTCATTATTTAACTGACTTTTTTTCCTAGGATATCATTTTTATAGACTATTTATTCATTTTATTATTTAACATATTCAAATGAATACAACATTTTTATTGCATCTAAGTTCCTATGTCCACAGTCCTTTATTCTCTCCTCTCACTAAAACAGGGAGAGAGCAAAAACTATATCAGTCCATCTTGAGGGCTATCCCTCCCTATATGAATCTATATGAACACTTATCCTCCATACTGGAACCCAGACTAAGGCCTAATTATTACCCACTCCAACCAAGTAGTGATGGTCAAGTAGATGCAAATAACTTCGAGTTGATGCAAATGTAAGCACATTGTATGCAAATATATGCAGCTTGAAAGTGAACAAATCAAATCCTGCTGAGGTACAATTCGATTGGTTCAATTTCAAGCTGCATAAATTTGCATCAACTTGAAGTTATTTGCATCTACTTGACCATCACTATAACCAAGTACTACCAATACACCCCTTTCATAGGAAAAAAAAGACTAGAAAAGAAAAAAGGGGAAAAAAGAGAAAGAGAAAAAAAAATTAGAAGAGAGATGTAAGAAACAGAAAACGAGAACCCCCACAACTATACATAAGTCTCTCTCCATTCCTATGAAAACGACCTGAAAAAACCTCTCCGGTGTGACAGGGCCTTGCACAGTATTCCACTTACAAACAATTTCAACTTACAATCTTCCAGATCGGAGGCTGTTTGTAAGTAGGGAACAGTCTGTATGTGACAGTAACTATTCACTGCATTCACATGCATGTAATATAAAGCAGGATAGAAAAGAAAGACTCTTCACACTTAAAAAGCGGAAAACGCTAGTGCTCAGTGCTAGCGTTTTGTGCGGGTGATTTTACCGTGAGTAGCGTGGTAAAATCACTGTACACTTCTGCGATTCAGAGCGATGGTGATCAGCACTTTATTAAGCACTATCGTGACTGCTCCAGAATCGTGGCAAAAATGCTGCAGGTAACGTGTTTTGCGATTGGTGCCGATTGCAAAATGCCTGTGTTCGGCATCAATTGCGGCAGTGAGATCACTGCCATAGTTTAGAATAGCACTAGCGCTTTAGCGAATCACCCTAGTGTGAATGGGCTTTTATGGTCTTAAGCTGGCCAAACACTCTGATACTTGTAAGAAAAGATTTTATGAAACTCCCCGATTCCCTTGTCTACCACACTGCACCATTCGCTATTAGAACAGATTCTGATAGTAATCAAATCAATTACTTAACTGCATCATACCCCTCACTAGCTTTGTAAAACTCAATGCAGTACAAAGCTATGCAGCTGTCAAACACGCCACACTCCTGTTATGCTCAATTGCAAAGTGTCTTTTTCCCATTGTTTGATCAGTTAAATCAAAAGAAATGATTAACAGATTCTTGTTACATATTATGTTTTTATTAAATCTAACACCTAATCTGTTAAAACTATCAAATTGTGTACAAGTAGCTGTCAAACTACATGCCAATTTTGATAAAAGCTGGAGAACTTAGGTTATAGCAGGATCACGGGTCATAACAACTTTTAGGGCCCATTCACACTTGAGAGGGAATCTCGCGATTCCCACTGAGGCAGGGAACACACTTGACTGTTTTCGTGCGCGTTTTCTGCACAGAAAAACTGAGAACTCATGTAAATCAATGGGCTAGTCCACACTTAATGCGTTTTTTGCACGCAGAAAAAAAACTGAAATTCTGCATCATGATTCTGCACATTTTGTCAGTTTTCTCTATAAGTTACATTAGCTGCTAGGAAAAAACGCGCACGTTTTCCTGCATGGAAACACACTTGGTGTGCAGAAAAAGCATGCAGAAAAACGCGTGCGGAAAACTGAAAGACAAGTGTGTTCCCTGCCTCAAGGTAAACCGCTAGCGTTTTTTTTTTTTTTTTTTTAAATCGCTGTAGCCCCCCAGCTCATTATAAACCAGAATGCCCTAAATGTAAACATCAAAATGCAACAATGTTTCATTGCCTATGGGAATGTCCTATCATTGTGCAGTTTTGGAAGGGTGTCCAAGAATATGTGAAAAAGGTTTGTAAATACAATTTACGCTATGATGTCCAATTACTACTCTTTAACTATTACAAGCTGGTCGAACATGAGGAACACCGGGAGGAAGAAACATCTTCACCTCCCTCGACATTAGTTCACCTGATGCTAATAGCAGCAAGAAAAGCTATATATAACAGGTGGATATTTTCAACTTCTCCATCAGTACTGGACGTTCAGGAAGAATTGCTTCACATGTTCTATATGGATAAACTAGAGACTCTTTTGCACAAGGACAGGATGACCAAGAAACTTTTTAAAATATGGGAAAAATTTATCATCTATTTGTTTTCTCCTCAGGAAATTCGCAACATTATGGAACCTTTTAAATACACTGAGTGGTATGCTATCAGGGACTTGGAGGGTAGCCTGGGGAAGCTTAAGGCCTAAAAGGATTAGGTAACTTGGAAAAATACGACAGTGTGCAACAAATTTGAAGGGCATTTCCTCTATGACGAGAGCTGACGACGGGGGAAAAAAACAAAAAGGGGGGAGGGGGGGGGGAGGAGGGGAAGGGGTACAGGGGCAGACAAATAGTTAATATTGCGGACCCTATCTAATACAAGATGAGTGATTGTTATAAGCTTAGTAACAGTAAGATTATGTTAATATGGTCTGTACATTTATGTGACTTTCTATGACGTGGTCTCCTCTGAGGAGGGTTGTAATTTTTCTTGTAAAAATCAATAAAACATTTTTAAAAAAAAATCGCTGTAGCATGTAACACATGGCAGTGTTCTCACTATCGCGTTTGCGGTTAGCGATAACCGCAAACGTGTTACATGCAGCGGTTTGCCGGCGATTAGCGATCAGCATGCATAGCACCACTAATCGCGATCGCGCCAAAACCGCAGCGTGTATAGTGATTTTTCTGCATTAATCACGGGAAAATCAATCCTGCAAAACACCGGCGGTAATCGCCGCCATTTGAGATTTTAGATGTGAACGGGGCCTTATAATTCTGAAATAATATACTCCAAATGCAGTAAAAATAAAATTGGTTTGTAACTGCCTGCTTTCAAGCAACAGTGACTGTAGCCATTGTTTTAAATAGGCAAAGGTTATGCTAGGACTAGGAACAATAGTTTTTGGGACAAGGGACATATCAATTGGGCAGCTAAATCACTATAAAATAGCAAATAGAAGCATTCAATACACTTTACAGGTATTGACAGCGATAACAACTAGTCACAGCAGCCAGTTGCTTGCCCTAGAATGACTGCCAGCGTGCCCACAACAAGCATGGCAACAGACGCGGCTTTGTGCCTGCGCACTCAGTGGCTGATATGGACACAAATCCCAGGGCTTTTATTAGGTAGGACGAGGAGCGATAGAATGTAAAACGTACACTGAACTTGCGCTTTAAGGACTAGCGCTAAGCAAAAACAGCATGAACTGTAGACTAGTATAAAAGTAATTTTTTGCAACACTAAAGCAAATGGGAATTGTATGTATAAAAAAATAAACCAGATACTTAGCCAAGGAGAGGGAAGGCTCTGGGTCCTTCCCTCTGCTCTCCTCTCCCAGTACCCTTGTAACAGTGACAGCTCCTCCTTTTGAATCCCCCACCACAGAGGACTTCGGAAGACAGGCTTCCCACACTGCGTATGCGCGAGAGGTCTCTTAGGGTGTGCGCAGTATGGAGTGGCCCTCTCGTGCACTCATGCGTGTGCAGTATGGGCCCGCCTGTCTTCGGGACAACTCTGCTCCCGAAGACTTCTGAAGTCCCCCGGGCTCCGGAAGACTTGTGAAGTCTCCCTTCGGTGGCGGAGCAGTATAATGACCAAATAAGTTGAATACTGCTACGGGGGAGCCAGCGCTGGAACAGGGACCGGGAGAGGGGCGGGAAGGCTCTATAGGCCCCAGAGCCTTCATACTCCTTAGGTAAGTATCTGGCTTTTTTTTTTCATCCTTGATTCCTATTTACTTTCAATAGTTCTGGGCCTAAACTATTACTTTCAAGATCTCTAAAAAGGTGGCCATACACAGTTCATTTTTTTTTAATTACTGTATTGTTATTTTGAAAAAGTGAGAAAAGTTTAATTAGATTTTTCTATACATTCAATCATTTTCTTGAAAAATCGATTTGGTTGTATCTCGGCAGAGTAGTGCTCGATCAGCTCACGATTTTCATCTGGGACAGGCCAGATGGATTATCCGATCTTGATCACAAACACAAGGTAGCTCCAGCCTGACAAGGGACTGGAAAATGTATTCTTTGCAACCTGGCTAGCACAAGTCAGCAAGCTGGTGCAGTTCCTAAGCCTTATTTTCTGCAAATGTGGAAAAATGCAACTGGTACCTAAATATGTATAGATAGACACACCTGAAACAAGCATTTGGCTAATCCAGTCAGACTTCAGGTCAGAAACCCTAAGCTAGCTAACGGGTAGATTTATTTTAGGTAACCCTCCAGGACAGGTATACTACGAGATTTGGCCCCTCCCAGGAAACAGGAAACATCCACTTGGTCTCTCTATAAGTTTAGACCCACCGCAGGTGTCCGGCAGTATGTATTCAAGAAACCCTGAACATGGTCTACACACCAGACTACCCTAATTATACATTGCAGTTTATCATATATACACATAACGTATACAGTATTACATATACATATATATATATATATACTTAATTTTAAAATGGGTGGGTTCGCAACCTGTCCTGGAGGGTTACCTAAAATAAATCTACCCGTTAGCTAGCTTAGGGTTTTTCCAGTAACCCTCCAGGACAGGTATACTACGAGATGATGAGCAAGAAATAAACCTCACCAACCTTAGGGCGGGCTGACCGCTTGCAGGATTTCTCTTCCAAACTCCCTTGCAGTCATCCGATTCAACTTGTAGTGGCACATGAATGTGTTGATATTCTTTCATGTCGCCGCTTTATATATCTCCATTGGAGACACTCTAGCTCTGCAAGCCCAGGTCGTAGCCGTTGCCCTGGTATAATGAGCCTTTACTTCACCAGGAATTTCTAAATTCATGGTTTTATACGCTTCCACAATGCACAGATTGGATCACTCTGTGCATTGTGTACTGGATACTGGATCATCTATAGTTTTTTTTTTTTTTTTTTTTATACCTTTTGGCTTACTAACTTGCCAGAAAAATTAAATAAACTTTCTGATTTTCTGGTATCTTTACTTTCCTTAGCTATTCTATCAGATTTTTCCTTACATCTAACATACTTCATTTCTTTTCTTTTTCATTCAATGGATTAGTGTAAAAGAAAGGAGATATAATTTCTTGACCTCTGTAAACCTATCTCTGACCTTGGCAAAAAATCTTCACTAGTTCTGAGAACAACTCTATCATCATATATTGTGCAGGACAGTTCTTTACCTGACAGTGCCTCGAATTCACTTATGCATCTTGCAGAAGTTATGGCCACTAAAAAGACCGCTTTTAGCGTTATAAGTCCTAAGCCTAAGTCTTCCGCTGGTACAAAAGGCGAAAATGTCAAAGCTTTTAGCACAGTCGATAAATCCTATTTTGGAAACGGTTTCACCACAACCGGCCTTTTCTGCTCCACAGACTTCAAAATCTAATAATTAAAGGATCATTAGCCAACTGCTTGTGTAAAAAAAATCCTGATAATGCAGAGATCTGAACCCTAATAGTGTTTAGGGTCAGACCATTAACACAGTTTTGCAAAAAACTCCAAAATTGTCCCTATTTCAGCAGACTTAAGAAGCCCATACCCAGTCGATTTTCGGCCGATCGATATCGATATATCGATCGCAAATCGATTGCCTGATTGCGATCGAAGGATCAACTGCAATCTTTCTGACAAGCTGGAAAATTAAAATCGATCTGAAGAGATTGCTTATCACTCTGCATTGACCCCAATGCACCTAAACACATCCGATAGATCAGAAATGTATCTGATAATCTGTCTGCTGCTAATCTAAACAGTGTATGGCTACCTTTAAAAAACAGACTCCTGTAAGCACAGGTCATACATTTTATATAAGTTCGCTTTCTAACTATTCAGTAAAGATTCTATCACTCTGTTAGATAGTCTTTTTCCCGAGGATAGACTTTTCACTAGCAAGTCCGCTAGATTCAAATGTATTACTTGGCAAATGCAAAAGTTCCAGGTCGGCACACCAATTCAAAATTAAGTAGTTTTCAATTTATTGCTTCATGAGCACACAAAATGACAATTGTTTCGGGGCCACGGCGGGTCCCCTTCTTCAGATAGTTTTTTGTCTGCACTATCTGAAGAAGGGGACCCGCCGTGGCCCCGAAACAATTGTCATTTTGTGTGCTCATGAAGCAATAAATTGAAAACTACTTAATTTTGAATTGGTGTGCCGACCTGGAACTTTTGCATTTGCTATTTAACACTGGATGTTGAGGCTCAGCACCCACAGGTTGCAGCACCCACACCTATGGGCAAGGTGTGCCATCTCCACAACTGGATTTCTCAAATGTATTACTTGAGGAATGTTCACCTCTTGAACTGTGATTAGATTGTCCATTATTGGTAACAATATCGGTCCTGCAAACTTCATATTCAACAATAGCGGAAACCACAATCTCTTGTCCCAACTGGGTGCAGCTAAAATTACAGTCATCTCTGAATTCATTATCTTCCTGAGAACAACTCTACCTCTGGTATTCCCCACATCTGGGTTATCCACCTGCTATATTCAAAGTCCACTTCACAATCGACGTTTGAGTCCGACTGAGGAAGTCTGCTAGATAGTGCCCTTTAGGTGTACAACTGTGAACGACTTCAAATTGTCCTCTGCTAACACTAGACTCTCTAATGCTGGGGATACACGGTACGTTTATGTACTGTGTATCGAGCAGCTGATCCGGCCAGCTGATAATATTCAGCTGGCCCGATCAAGCCGCTCGACCCCCGCCTGCTCGATTCCCACCTGCGGACAATGGCAGGGAATCGTGCGCTTATAAGGAAGGGGACGAGCGGCAATCAATCTGCGCGCACGAGCGAGGATGCGCTGGCATCGAGCCGCTGGCTCGATCCGGCGCAATAACCGAGCCGTGTATGCCCGGCAAAATGCTAAGTTCATCAACTTGAACAATTTTGTTCCCCTAAGACGATTTTCCATCGAATTAATCACAAATCCTAGGCACAGAATTATCCGAGATGGTTGTATTTGAAATCTTTCTATGCTTATTACTCATCCATCTTTTTTCAGTTCTGTAATCACTACCTCTATGATGATGCATTAACTGGTAAGGAATTAACACAATTTCTTTCTTGTGAAGTTCGGCAACTATTTACGAAATAATTTTTGTAAATATTCTGGGTGCCGATTTTATTCCAAAGGAGAGGCAACGGAATTGAAAGTGATACATTCCGTTTCCGTTTCTCACTGCAACCTCAGAAATGCCTGGGATTTCGATTCAATCAGTACATGTCAATAAGCATCTTTCAGACCGATGCTTATCCTGTATCCTCCTGGAATCAGAAGATTCCAGACTGTGTAAATTGACTCCATTCAGAAACTTTACATGTTTTATGAATGTATTTATTGGCTTCCGATTCCATATCAATCAAATTTTTCCTGTCGGTTTTTTGATCAGGGATATCTTTGCATACAACCCTTTCCGTTTACGGGTACTAGTCATTTCGCAAATTTAAAGAGTGGAAGGAATTGCTGAGTCTTCCTCCCACCTGGTTTTCGTCCCTTTTGTTTAGACGGTGCATCAGAGCTTCTGAACAAGGCGTTCGGTTTGCTCTGCTCTATTGAAGCTGTGATATTGGCCTCGTTCGAGAATCTGTACCAAATCTGGCCCAAATAATCGATCTCTTGAATGTGGAATTGTACACACTTTATTTTTGGGTAAAGTACTTCCCATGTCTTTATCCAAAGATTCCTTCTAGCTACATTGGCTAACACTGCAGCTCTGTCATCAATGTGATTCAGAAGTCGCATCAATCATAAAGCGAATAGCTTTAAACATCACAGTAAAAGAATTTAAGATCACCTCTATACTTGCACCAATTTTTATGTGCCTTTCCACCTGCCGCATTCCCAAATTTAAAGTGCGAGCGACTACTGTAGTTGCTGCAGCAGGCCGAAAATTTTTACCAATAGCTGTCCAAGTTTTCTTTAAAGCAAACTTTTTTTTTTTTTTTTTTTTTGAAGGCTCTTTTATATTATCAACACCTTCAACAGCTAATTAATTTTAATTGAAGAAAAGACAGCATCCAACTTAGGACACTTGGGATCCTGGGGCCCTTTGGTGAGTTAGTTGGCAAAACCCTACATATCCTGGCATGCCAAAGCGAATGCAGATTTGCTTGAGCAGTGTCTCATAAGCTAATTAGGCCTTATCTGCAGAGCCAGGTATATAAGGGTTCACCTGGTGTTTGATGCGCACACCCTTTTTGCAATACAAATTAGGACACTTGTCCCAGTATTTGCTATGCTCTTCTGAAAAAGGAAACCTTCCCTTAAACCTAGACAAAAACACTTTTCCTTTGAAGTATGTACAGAAAATACTAGTGGTTGGTCCCCTTCTACTCCTGCATACAATTCCTCATGTACAGAAGTCCTTTGTGGCTTGTCAGTTTTTTAAACTGATGCATTATATAAAGCTTTTCAGTTTCACTTGATGCAAATGTAACTCTTGCAGGTTTGCTTTGCATACTCCTCTTCACCATCAGAATCAAAAACATCCTCCATTTCTAATTACTCTGGTTCAGAATCAGACAAAACCTGTCTATTAGCTGTAGCTTTTTTATGTACAAAGGTCCAACAGATACATTACTAAAAATTTCCTCTGATACGGAAGCAGGTATATTGTCAATAACTGGCGGAGTTATAATCACCCCAGCCTGTGCAAAAAAAAGTAGTTTCAACATTAATTGGCACAGGCATTTTTATCTGTAACAACATTAACAGGTGCTTGTGTAGCTGAAGCCACCATTGCTTCTCTGAAAGCCTTAATTAACTCAGTCATTTCACTTCTCATTGCATTCATTAAGTATTTATATGAAGTAGTAGACTCCTGATTAAGCAGTGTAATTGTGCATGCTTAAAGTTTTAGCACATACATGTGGCAATTTAGTATTGCATATAGGGCAACGTTTGGACCTGGGCCTGTCAGTTTAAACAGCAGTATTTACTCTGAAAGAAAAACAGACAAAACAACCCTAGTCAAACAAACCATTTTAGCTAAAACAAACAATTATTAGCCAAACTTTGCCCCAACAGCTAAGGCTAGCTGTAAAAACGAATCCAAATCAGTTTTATCTCACCACTCCTGCGTCTTGTTTGTTTGGATCAGTCTCAGGCTTGTCGGCTTTGGTATCCTTCTTGGCCTCCTGCCTTGAATCCCAGCCTCCTGAGCAGCGTTTATCTCTCACACAGTTTAATGGATAGTGAGAGTGAACGCCGAACCGCTGTAGCTCTTCAATTCTGGCGTGCGGAAGTGACGTCACGGCGACACCGGAAACGTCCGTGCCGCCATCTTGGTTGAGGGAAACCATGCGCACGGCCTCCGCCTACCGCTTTGTCTCCCCCAGCGTCCAACAACCGTGCCAGCGGCCTCTGCCAAAAGAGCGTCTTCGCTACAGCCTTCCCCCTGCCGCCATCACCTGAACACCATGCGTTTGAGGGAGGTAAGCCACTGGTTCCACACTACTGATCTCCGCATTTATCGGCCAGCATAAATCCCCAGCAGCATGCCCAAAGCCCTTAGCCACCCAGGCTCTCCAGGACTCGGACACCTTACAGAGAGACCTGTTCCAGGGAACAGGAAACATCCATACTGCCGGACACCTGCGGTGGGTCTAAACTTATAGAGAGACCAAGTGGATGTTTCCTGTTTCCTGGGAGGGGCCAAATCTCGTAGTATACCTGTCCTGGAGGGTTACTGGAAAAAATTTGATCTGCATGCTTGTTTAGTGTCTATGGCTAAAAGTATTAGAGGCAGGGGGTCAGCATGACAGTCAAGCACTTTGCATTTGTTAAAGGGAAATAAATATGTTAGTCTGCATTTCCCTCTCAGTTCAGGTGTCCTTTAAAGGGAAGGTCCAAGCAAAAAAAAAAAAATGAGTTTCACTTACCTGGGGCTTCTACCAGCCCCATGTAGCCATCCTGTGCCCTCGTAGTCACTCACTGCTGCTCCAGTCCCCCGCTGGGAGCTTTCTGACCTCGGAGGTCAGAGCCGAATTGCGTACATTTTTACACATTTCCGCTAGTGCAGGAACATTAACGCATACATTTTTACGCGTTAGTGGTGCAACGCGTAAATTTTTGTTCCTGCACTAGCTGGAATGCGTAAAAATGTATGCAATGTGGCCCTGACCTCCGAGGTCAGAAAGCTGCCAGCGGGGGACTGGAGCAGCAGTGAGTGACTACGAGGGCACAGGATGGCTACATGGGGCTGGTAGAAGCCCCAGGTAAGTAAAGCTCATTTTTTTTTTTTGCTTGAACCTTCCCTTTAACATGTGTTCTGGTAAAATAATGTCTATTTTATCAATTTAATTTATAATTAAGATTATGTGTAAAAAGCCTTGACAAGAAACCTGTCAAGGGAAGCTAGTGTTAATTGTAGGTTTCTTCTACCAGGGGAGATGCAAAGCCACTAAGCCATTAGCAAGCCACACTTCAAACTAATAGAAATTCTCAGTCTGATATAAATAAAAACAAATATAAATGTTCTCCAACAGGCAAATACATACATCTGTTCATCAATTTCCTCAATCTGACGATCTAGACGGCCTTCCTCGTCTTCTTCCGCTACAATAGCTTCAGAAACCTTTAACATACAACGTTGTATTAGGGATGTATCCCAACAGAGGTAAGGCTGCACAATGTCAGACACAAAAATATTCAAAGGCAATTAAAATTCAGCTTAGTCTCATGAGCCTATGACACATCTGATTTTTAAAGCTCAAGCCCAGGTGACACAGCAACCCTTCAGCCACCGGCAGGGCAAGCTGAGCTGTATTCACTCCAAAGAGCGTCAGAGAGCGGGGTATTCCCTCCCAGCGAAGCCCCGAGGCGCGCAGCTCACGTCTCCCACAGGCTCCGCTTGCTGGAAAATCCTAGCAGCAGGGGTAGGAGAAGGGGCTGAACTCTTCCATTGATCCGCCTGCTATGCCTGATGTTAGTGCGTTATGCCGTGCTGTCAGCTGCGTCATGCACACCACGTGGGAAGCGGTGAGGGCTCTGCTTGTATTGAAGTGGGAAATGCCAGAACGTGGCCGGTTTCCATAAATATAGACGTGATCATGGACCAGAACGTGCCTGCCATCCAGATCAGATCCGTGTCAAACGGATCAGTTTTACAGAAAAACGGATCTGTTTGACACAGATCCGATCTGGAATGGCAGTAGTGTGGATCGTGCCTAATAGGATGCAGGATAGCGGTAGGAGAATAATCGGTAAATTAACAGATATTCCACTACATTCACATAGAAAAGTATTGGTAATTTTTACTGATATTTTACTATGATCTAACATCTCTCTACTCTCACACAGAGCCCTCCAGCTGATGGTGCCTAACCCTTCTCACTCCCTTCTCTCAGTGGTTGCCTAAAGGTGCGTACACACATGCGACTATAGTCGTTTGTAACGATCGTTCCCCGATCTTTACCAACGACGATCGTTACAAAAAACGAACCACCGACTATTAAGGCAAACGACGAACGAGCCAAATCGCTACAAAAGAAAGTTCTGTCTCGGCGGATTTTAACCAACGACGATCGTTTGCAAAAGTAGTACATCGTTGGAAACGATCGTTCGTACTAGGCTTGACATGCGCATTTCACTATTTCTCCATGGAACTTCTCATTTTTATGCGCAGGCGCAATAGTTGCTTTCTGTGATGTAACGTTCGTTCTAACGATCAGATCGTTACACACATTTTAAAACTACCTTTACTTAGGTCGTTCTTTCATCAATTAAAAGTTCGTTCGTCGTTCTTAACGAACGATTGTTGTCGCATGTGTGTACGTAGCATAACTCTTAACCCCCCCCCCCACCTCCCCAGTGGTGCCTACCCTCATCACCTCCTTCCCCTGGTGGGTGCCTAGCCCTTACCCACCCCCCCCCCCCCCCCAGTGGTGCCTAATTCTTTATACCCCCTTCGCCCGGTGGGTTCCGAACCCTTAAACCCCCCTAGGTGGGCACCTAAATTATTTTTAGCCGCAATTTGCTATCATAGAGTGCTCCTTTTTAAACAAGACAAACGACGCGTCTTGCCCCATTTTTTTTACTGCTCCTCTAGAAAGCCCACACCATATTCCATTTCACACTGCAAAAGGAGGACATGTTAATTTCATAGCTAAGGAAAACAATATCAAAGCCAAAATCAGATATGAGATGATGAATATGCAGTGAGAAAATAAGACGACTTATACTTACAGTATTAACTTGCCGAATTTCTTTCTGAAACTCTTCCCACTCTTTATCCATTTGATCTTTCGGAGCATCCACTTTCCTCACCTTTGTAAGAAACAAGTCAATTTGAAAATGGTCAAGTATTTAGAAAGAACTGAGCATAGCTCACGCTTGTCACACCATATTTAGTTAAGTTCCGATGAATTTATATGTAAACCTGCTTGTTTACAGCAGAACACCTGGTGAACCACATGATCTAGTTCAGCTGTTTTAAACATATTTACAGCAAAAGTTGCTATATAGTGTGCATCACCGTCTCAAGTAACCTTTAAGGCAGGGAACACACTTGACTGTTTTCGTACGCGTTTTCTGCACAGAAAAACTGAGAACTCGTGTTAATCAATGGGCTAGTACACACTTAATATTTTGTTCGCGCGCAGAAAAAACTAACTGACATTCTGCATCATGACTCTGCACATTTTGTAAGTTTTTTGTATCAATTACATCAGCAGCTATGAAAAAACGCACGCGTTTTCCTGCATAGAGACACACTTGGTGTGCAGAAAAAGTATGCAGGAAAACGCGCGCGGAAAACTGAAAGACAAGTGTGTTCCCTGCCTCAAACATTTATTTTTGACTGGTGTAGTAAATATTTCCTAAGGTACAGTAGAGAGAACAATGACTGGCACCCAAATGCAGGCTGGTCAGAGATGCACACTGGATTCAGAGCTGTCACTGTACTCACCGCCAGGTAGATACCCAATCTCAGGTCACAAGAAATGAAGGCTGGGCACTAGTGATAAATGCTCTAATTCAACTTTAATCCAGTCAAGTACACAGAAATACAGCAGAGGAGAGGCTGTATTTCTATGTACCTGACTGGATTAAGGTTGACTTGTAGCATTCATCACTAGTACCCGGCCCTTAATTTCTTGTGACGAGGTGTCAAAATTTGTGTTTAAATACTTTTCAAACATTATTTTGTGTTTTTAATTAAAAATAGAACTCAGGCTTTTTCATATACAAGGTCTCTTTTTATCATCCCAAATTTCAGTGTAATAGTGTGATAGATTGCCTGAAACAAGTATCCCCTGACCCCATCCCAATTAATCCCCAGGTGTTTTGAATATCATGTTTTGAGAAACTAGGATCTAGCTTGATCAGATAATAGATTTATAAGACTCTAATGTTCAGTGATCTAGTGGCTGGGTAATGTAGTGGTTAAGGGCTCTGCCCCTGACACAGGAAACATGGGTTCAGTTCTTCCTGTTCAGTAGCGAGCATCTAAGGAGACCTTGGATAAGACTCCCTAACACTGCTACTGCCCACTGAGTGCACCCTAGTGGTTGCAGCTCTGGCACTTTGAGTCTGCCAGGAGAAAAGTGTGATATAAAAGGTCTCGTCTTGTTCACTTCCTGCTGTAAGCTACATATGAATTTTAGATTCTCCTTGCCTAAAGCAATAATAGGTTAAAATCTAAAGTGTGTACACTTGTCAGCTGATGTAGGCTGCCATCTTTTCAGAATATAACTTTTATTAAATTACATTTAAATTGAGATCAAAATAGATCTAGACTAACTGTCATTTACTGATATATCTCAAATATAATGAACTGGAGCTCTGTAGTAGGCAATACTATACTGGAGAATATCTCCACCCCAAAGTCCATTAATTAGTATCAATCAATTACACAAACACCCCCCCCCCCCCCCCCAAACAATAACCCGACATGTTTCGCTTCCTGATAGAAGCTTTTTCAAAGGGAACAGAGTGCTGTCATGAGCGGACACGCTCTATAATCCTCTGTTTTGTTTTAATACAATTGCACCCTAACACTATGCACTATTGCACGTCACACTGTTCCGTTGAAAAAGCTTCCGTCAGGAAGTGAAACATGCCGGGTTATTGTGTTGGTGGGGGGGGTGTTTGTGTAATTGATTGATACTAATTAATGGACTTCGGGGTCGAAATATTCTCCAGTATTGCCTACTATAGACCTCCAGTTCATTATATTTGAGATATATCAGTAAATGACAGTTAGTCTAGATCTATTTTGATCTCAATTTAAAGCCCTACTCCATAGAGCCAAATTAATCCATGCCATGCACTGATGAGGATCAAACAATCCGAAACAGTCTGTATGCATGTTGGATTATTATGGCTCTGTACATATTAACAAGCTGACACATCATTGACAAGCCCTACTCCATAGAGCCAAATTAATCCATGCCATGCACTGATGAGGATCAAACAATCCGAAACAGTCTGTATGCATGTTGGATTATTATGGCTCTGTACATATTAACAAGCTGACACATCATTGCATTCCAGCGGTTCTGGAGGTGTGTTTAGCTTCTAAGGGTACAATGGTTAATTTGCATATATTCAGCAGTGGTGCCTGGGAGACATCTCGAGCTCACTCCAACCTGAATTATCGCAAATTCTTTCTGTTTCAGGAAAGCAAACTTTTGTTTTTCTTAACATCTTAGTAAGGGGGCTTTTAGGACCATTGTAGTCCCTTACACACCCCAATGAGTTCTGAGTCACCATGAGCTTGCTGGTTAGTCTGTGCCTCCTAAATGTAAATTAATAAAAGTGATATTTTAATAGGACCAATGTAAGACTAAGGAAGCAGGAGGAGATAAATTATATATAAAAATACAAATTTTATTAATGACCAAAATACAAACACATATAATGTAAATCTATTTAAAATTGACCAGAACACACGGGTGGACCACCATGTTGAAGCCAGATGAAAAAATGTGGGGGATCCCCTCAAAAAATATGTTGATAGTGCGCAATCTATCAAATATCTTAATATACAAAAAAAGAGGGGGGAGGCATCTCCTAACAGGTAACATAGAGACAAAAAGGACCTTGGAAAGAAATACACTTCATTGGTTTTAAAGGCCAAGTATTCAGGACCTAAATTGAAAAGGACATCCTAGTAAGGAAGCACAGATGTATCAGATTCCGGCTGTATTGCTGCAATATTTCCAGTGGTTTATAGAATCAAAAGTTAATTGAATAATGGCTGGTAGAGATTTCAATCCATCGAGGTAAGTGGTCTTACTGTATGTGCTGTCATATAGTAAAAAATGGTGTGCAAGTCCACAGGTCGGGCAGGCTGTCTCATTTAAGGGCTATGACAATAACCAAGTGCACAAAGGTAGATTTAGTTAGCACACACTGTATGTGGCAAGCACTTCGGGCTAGTAAACAGTATTTTCACAGCAGGCCTGACACGTCCAGAGACCCCAAAAGTGACAGGCAATTCACCAGAGTTGGTGCCTCAGTCAGAAGCACATTCCGAGGCAAACTCACAGGCACATGTTTAACCACTTCCCGACCGCCGTATATACAATTGGCGGCCGGGAAGTGGACGCCGCAAGGACCGCCGTATTGACAATTGGCGGCGGTCCTTGTATGGGCATGGGCGGAGCGATCGCGTCATCCGTGACGCGATCCTCCGCCTCCGCCTGGTGCCGCTCACCCGCCGCAACATCCCGCCGGCCATACGGAAGCGCCGGCGGGATGTTAACCCGACGATCGCCGCATACAAAGTGTATAATACACTTTGTAATGTTTACAAAGTGTATTATACAGGCTGCCTCCTGCCCTGGTGGTCCCAATGTCCGAGGGACCACCAGGGCAGGCTGCAGCCACCCTAGTCTGCACCAAGCACACTGATTCCCCCCCCCTGCCCCAGATCGCCCACAGCACCCATCAGACCCCCCCCCTGCCCACCCCCCAGACCCCTGTTTGCACCCAATCACCCCCCTAATCACCCATCAATCACTCCCTGTCACTATCTGTCAACGCTATTTTTTTTTAATCCCCCCCCTGCCCCCCGCTCCCTCCTGATCACCCCCCCACCCCTCAGATTCTCCCCAGACCCCCCCGCCCCCCCATGTACTGTATGCATCTATCCCCCCTGATCACCTGTCCATCACCTGTCAATCACCCGTCAATCACCCCCTGTCACTGCCACCCATCAATCAGCCCCTAACCTGCCCCTTGCGGGCAATCTGATCACCCCCCCACACCAATAGATCGCCCGCAGATCAGACATCAGATCACCTCCCAAATCCATTGTTTACATCTATTCTCTCCTCTAAACACCCACTAATTACCCATCAATCACCCATCAATCACCCCCTATCACCACCTGTCACTTTTACCTATCAGATCAGACCCTAATCTGCCCCTTGCGGGCACCCAATCACCCGCCCACACGCTCAGATTGCCCTCTGACCCCCCCCCCTTATCAATTCACCAGTGCATTAATTACATCTGTTCTTCCCTGTAATAACCCACTGATCACCTGTCAATCACCTGCCAATCACCTATCACCCATCAATCACCCCCTGTCACCCCCTGTCACTGCCACCCATCAATCAGCCCCTAACCTGCCCCTTGCGGGCAATCTGATCACCCACCCACACCATTAGATCGCCCGCAAACCCGCCGTCAGATTACCTCCCAAATGTATTGTTTACATCTGTTATCTTCTCTAAACACCCACTAATTACACATCAATCACCCCCTATCACCAACCGTCACTGTTACCTATCAGATCAGACCCTAATCTGCCCCTTGCGGGCACCCAATCACCCGCCCACACGCTCAGATTGCCCTCAGACCCCCCCCCCCCCCTTATAAATTCGCCAGTGCATTAATTACATCTGGCCTTCCCTGTAATAACCCACTGATCACCTGTCAATCACCTGCCAATCACCTATCACCCATCAATCACCCCCTGTCACTGCCACCCAACAATCAGCCCCTAACCTGCCCCTTGCGGGCAAACTGATCACCCACCCACACCAATAGATCGCCCGCAGATCCGACATCAGATCACCACCCAAGCGCAGTGTTTACATCTATTCTCTCCTCTAAACACCCACTAATTACCCATCAATCACCCATCAATCACCCCCTATCACCACCTGTCACTGTTACCCATCAGATCAGACCCTAATCTGCCCCTTGCGGGCACCCAATCGCCCGCCTACACGCTCAGATTGCCCTCAGACCCCCCCCCCCCCTTATCAATTCGCCAGTGAAATATTTACATCTGTTCTCCCCTGTAATAACCCACTGATTACCTGTCAATCACCTATCAATCACCCATCAATCACCCCCTGTCACTGCCGCCCATCAATCACCCGCTGTCACTGCTACCGATCAATCAGCCCCTAACCTGCCCCTTGCGGGCAATCTGATCACCCACCCACACCAATAGATCGCCCGCAGATCCGACGTCCGATCACCTCCCAAGTGCAGTGTTTACATCTGTTCTCTACCCTAAACACCCACTAATTACCCATCAATCACCCCCTGTCACTGCTACCTATCAGATTAGACCTCTATCTGCCCCTAGGGCACTCAATCACCCGCCCACACCCTCAGAATGCCCTCAGACCCCAGCCCTGATCACCTCGCCAGTGCATTGCTTGCATCTATTTTCCCCTCTAACCACCCCCTGAGACACCCATCAAGCACCTCCTGTCACCCCCCTAGCACTCCTATCCATCAGATCAGGCCCAATACAACCTGTCATCTAAAAGGCCACCCTGCTTATGACCGGTTCCACAAAATTCGCCCCCTCATAGACCACCTGTCATCAAAATTTGCAGATGCTTATACCCCTGAACAGTCATTTTGAGACATTTGGTTTCCAGACTACTCACGGTTTTGGGCCTGTAAAATGCCAGGGCGGTATAGGAACCCCACAAGTGACCCCATTTTAGAAAAAAAGACACCCCAAGGTATTCTGTTAGGTGTATGACGAGTTCATAGAAGATTTTATTTTTTTGTCAAAAGTTAGCGGAAATTGATTTTTATTGTTTTTTTTTCACAAAGTGTCATTTTTCACTAACTTGTGACAAAAAATAAAATCTTCTATGAACTCGCCATACACCTAACGGAATACCTTGGGGTGTCTTCTTTCTAAAATGGGGTCACTTGTGGGGTTCCTATACTGCCCTTGCATTTTAGGGGCCCTAAACTGCGAGGAGTAGTCTAGAAAACAAATGCCTTAAAATGACCTGTGAATAGGACGTTGGGCCCCTTAGCGCACCTAGGCTGCAAAAAAGTGTCACACATGTGGTACCGCCGTACTCAGGAAAAGTAGTATAATGTGTTTTGGGGTGTATTTTTACACATACCCATGCTGGGTGGGAGAAATTTCTATGTAAATGGACAATTGTGTGTAATAAAATCAAACAATTGTCATTTACAGAGATATTTCTCCCACTTAGCATGGGTATGTGTAAAAATACACCCCAAAACGCATTATACTACTTCTCCTGAGTACGGCGGTACCACATGTGTGGCACTTTTTTTTACACCCTAAGTACGCTAAGGGGCCCAAAGTCCAATGAGTACCTTTAGGATTTCGCAGGTCATTTTGCGACATTTGGTTTCAAGACTACTCCTCACGGTTTAGGGCCCCTAAAATGCCAGGGCAGTATAGGAACCCCACAAATGACCCCATTCTAGAAAGAAGACACCCAAAGGTATTCCGTACGGAGTATGGTGAGTTCATAGAAGATTTTATTTTTTATTTATTTTCTTAGGGTACAATGGTTAATTTGCATATATTCAGCAGTGGTGCCTGGGAGACATCTCGAGCTCACTCTAACCTGAATTATCGCAAATTCTTTCTGTTTTAGGAAAGCAAACTTTTGTTTTACTTTTATTTTATTTTTTGTCACAAGTTAGCGGAAAATGACACTTTGTGAAAAAAAACAATTAAAATCAATTTCCGCTAACTTGTGACAAAAAAATAAAAACTTCTATGAACTCACCATACTCCTAACGGAATACCTTGGGGTGTCTTCTTTCTAAAATGGGGTCATTAGTGGGGTTCCTATACTGCCCTGGCATTTTAGGGGCCCTAAACCGTGAGGAGTAGTCTTGAAACAAAAATGACCTGTGAAATCCTAAAGGTACTCATTGGACTTTGGGCCCCTTAGTGCAGTTAGGGTGCAAAAAAGTGCCACACATGTGGTATCGCCGTACTCGGGAGAAGTAGTATAATGTGTTTTGGGGTGTATTTTTACACATACCCATGCTGGGTGGGAGAAATACTTCTGTAAATGACAATCTTTTGATTTTTTTTACACACAATTGTCCATTTACAGAGGTATTTCTCCCCCCCCCAGCATGGGTATGTGTAAAAATACACCCCAAAACACATTGTACTACTTCTCCCGAGTATGGCGATACATGTGTGGCACTTTTTTGCACCCTAACTGCGCTAAAGGGCCCAAAGTCCAATGAGTACCTTTAGGATTTCACAGGTCATTTTGAGAAATTTCGTTTCAAGACTACTCCTCACGGTTTAGGGCCCCTAAAATGCCAGGGCAGTATAGGAACCCCACAAATGACCCCATTTTAGAAAGAAGACACCCCAAGGTATTCCGTTAGTAGTATGGCGAGTTCATAGAAGATTTTATTTTTTGTCACAAGTTAGCGGAAATTGATTTTAATTGTGTTTTTTCACAAAGTGTCATTTTCCGCTAACTTTTGACAAAAAAATAAAATCTTCTATGAACTCACCATACTCCTAACGGAATACCTTGGGGTGTCTTCTTTCTAAAATGGGGTCATTTGTGGGGTTCCTATACTGCCCTGGCATTTTAGGGGCCCTAAACCGTGAGGAGTAGTCTTGAAACGAAATTTCTCAAAATGACCTGTGAAATCCTAAAGGTACTCATTGGACTTTGGGCCCTTTAGCGCAGTTAGGGTGCAAAAAAGTGCCACACATGTATCGCCATACTCGGGAGAAGTAGTACAATGTGTTTTGGGGTGTATTTTTACACATACCCATGCTGGGGGGGGGGGGAGAAATACCTCTGTAAATGGACAATTGTGTGTAAAAAAAATCAAAAGATTGTCATTTACAGAAGTATTTCTCCCACCCAGCATGGGTATGTGTAAAAATACACCCCAAAACACATTATACTACTTCTCCCGAGTACGGCGATACCACATGTGTGGCACTTTTTTGCACCCTAACTGCATTAAGGGGCCCAAAGTCCAATGAGTACCTTTAGGATTTCACAGGTCATTTTTGTTTCAAGACTACTCCTCACGGTTTAGGGCCCCTAAAATGCCAGGGCAGTATAGGAACCCCACTAATGACCCCATTTTAGAAAGAAGACACCCCAAGGTATTCCGTTAGGAGTATGGTGAGTTCATAGAAGTTTTTATTTTTTTGTCACAAGTTAGCGGAAATTGATTTTAATTGTTTTTTTTCACAAAGTGTCATTTTCCGCTAACTTGTGACAAAAAATAAAATAAAAGTAAAACAAAAGTTTGCTTTCCTAAAACAGAAAGAATTTGCGATAATTCAGGTTAGAGTGAGCTCGAGATGTCTCCCAGGCACCACTGCTGAATATATGCAAATTAACCATTGTACCCTAAGAAAATAAATAAATAAAAAATAAAATCTTCTATGAACTCACCATACTCCGTACGGAATACCTTTGGGTGTCTTCTTTCTAGAATGGGGTCATTTGTGGGGTTCCTATACTGCCCTGGCATTTTAGGGGCCCTAAACCGTGAGGAGTAGTCTTGAAACCAAATGTTTTTTACACACAATTGTCCATTTACAGAGGTATTTCTCCCCCCCCAGCATGGGTATGTGTAAAAATACACCCCAAAACACATTGTACTACTTCTCCCGAGTATGGCGATACATGTGTGGCACTTTTTTGCACCCTAACTGCGCTAAAGGGCCCAAAGTCCAATGAGTACCTTTAGGATTTCACAGGTCATTTTGAGAAATTTCGTTTCAAGACTACTCCTCACGGTTTAGGGCCCCTAAAATGCCAGGGCAGTATAGGAACCCCACAAATGACCCCATTTTAGAAAGAAGACACCCCAAGGTATTCCGTTAGTAGTATGGCGAGTTCATAGAAGATTTTATTTTTTGTCACAAGTTAGCGGAAATTGATTTTAATTGTGTTTTTTTCACAAAGTGTCATTTTCCGCTAACTTTTGACAAAAAATAAAATCTTCTATGAACTCACCATACTCCTAACGGAATACCTTGGGGTGTCTTCTTTCTAAAATGGGGTCATTTGTGGGGTTCCTATACTGCCCTGGCATTTTAGGGGCCCTAAACCGTGAGGAGTAGTCTTGAAACGAAATTTCTCAAAATGACCTGTGAAATCCTAAAGGTACTCATTGGACTTTGGGCCCTTTAGCGCAGTTAGGGTGCAAAAAAGTGCCACACATGTGGTATCGCCGTACTCAGGAGAAGTAGTATAATGTGTTTTGGGGTGTATTTTTACACATACCCATGCTGAGTGGGAGAAAGATCTCTGTAAATGGACAATTGTGTGTAAAAAAAAATTAACAAATTGTCATTTACAGAGATATTTCTCCCACCCAGCATGGGTATGTGTAAAAATACACCCCAAAACACATTATACTACTTCTCCTGAGTACGGCAATACCACATGTGTGGCACTTTTTTGCAGCCTAACTGCGCTAAGGGGTCCAAAGTCCAATGAGCACCTTTAGGCTTTACAGGGGTGCTTACAATTTAGCACCCCCCAAAATGTCAGGACAGTAAACACACCCCACAAATGACCCCATTTTGGAAAGTAGACCCTTCAAGGTATTCAGAGAGGGGCATGGTGAGTCCGTGGCAGATTTCTTTTTTTTTTGTCGCAAGTTAGAAGAAATGGAAACTTTTTTTTTTTTTCTCACAAAGTGTCATTTTCCGCTTACTTGTGACAAAAAATAATATCTTCTATGAACTCACTATGCCTCTCAGTGAATACTTTGGGATGTCTTCTTTCCAAAATGGGGTAATTTGGGGGGTATTTATACTATCCTGGAATTCTAGCCCCTCATGAAACATGACAGGGGGTCAGAAAAGTCATAGATGCTTGAAAATGAGAAAATTCACTTTTTGCACCATAGTTTGTAAACGCTATAACTTTTACCCAAACCAATAAATATACACTGAATGGGTTTTTTTTAATCAAAAACATGTTTGTCCACATTTTTCGCGCTGCATGTATACAGAAATTTTACTTTATTTGAAAAATGTCAGCACAGAAAGTTAAAAAAATCATTTTTTTGCCAAAATTCATGTCTTTTTTGATGAATATAATAAAAAGTAAAAATCGCAGGAGCAATCAAATAGCACCAAAAGAAAGCTTTATTAGTGACAAGAAAAGGAGCCAAAATTTATTTAGGTGGTAGGTTGTATGAGCGAGCAATAAACCGTGAAAGCTGCAGTGGTCTGAATGGAAAAAAAGTGGCCGGTCCTTAAGGGGTAGAAAGCCCTAGGTCCTCAAGTGGTTAAACCACAGACAAATGCAGGTATAGATGATGTGATATTGAAAGTTGATACAGTTCACTCATAGAACAGTCCGCCAGGGTCACCCCTTCAGCAGCATCAACTAGACAAAGGCAAAGTCAAAGTTCCAGCAAGCAACAGCATGTAGGTGCATCCTAAGAGGGTGTCTCAGTGGTCATAAAGTACACAGTAGTTGTTCCTTAGGAGGCCGCTTTCTAGTCACCAGCAGTAATGCATATCATTGAAGTATACTCATCTGAATGGCTGATCACTGTGAAGTCCATCCACAGGGGCCCATGTGCTGCCACCACAAGTGTGTCTGGTCAAAAGAAGAGCTCTGAAAGGCCAACCTGTTTCACTGGTAAGGATACCAGCATCATCAGGGCAGGCTCAGAAGTTTTGCTGCCTGTGGGAAAGAGGAGCCGGCCTAAAATGGCGCTGAGCGGCCAGAGGACTCCACCACGCCCCCCCCATAGCCACACCCAAACCTCCACCACATAATGCAGGTATTGGATGAGGGGCGGCGGCAAGGGCGGGATGCGTCCAATTCTACGCATGTACGCATAGCGTTTCCCCCGCGTCCACATGCGGTGATGCGGATCAAATAGGAGGGAACGCGTGCATGCGAACATATGTACGCATAGCATTTCCCCGGCGTCCGCAACCGCACAGCGGATCAGAGCGGATGGAACGCGTACATGCGTACAAATGCAGGCGAACTACAGAGGCCCCCCAGCAGGGCTGTTAGGGCACTGCAAAGGGGGGGGGGAAACCTCCGCGATCGCTAGGGAGCACGGACCGTGAGGGCCATACTCCCAGATGGATTTCTCCGTCACATCCATCTGGGAGTATGGCCCTCACGGTCCGTGCTCCCTAGGGATCGCCTGCATTTGTACGCATGTACGCGGTCCCTCCACTCTGATCCGCTGTGCGGTTGCGGACGCCGGTGCGGTTGCGGACTGCATTATGCGGTGGAGGTTTAGGTGTGGCTATGTCCTCTGGCCGCTCAGCGCCATTTTAGGCCGGCTCCTCTTTCCCACAGGCAGCAAAACTTCTGAGCCTGCCCTGATGATGCTGGTATCCTTACCAGTGAAACCGGTTGGCCTTTCAGAGCTCTTCTTTTGACCAGACACACTTGTGGTGGCAGCACATGGGCCCCTGTGGATGGACTTCACAGTGATCAGCCATTCAGATGAGTATACTTCAATGATATGCATTACTGCTGGTGACTAGAAAGCGGCCTCCTAAGGAACAACTACTGTGTACTTTATGACCACTGAGACACCCTCTTAGGATGCACCTACATGCTGTTGCTTGCTGGAACTTTGACTTTGCCTTTGTCTAGTTGATGCTGCTGAAGGGGTGACCCTGGCGGACTGTTCTATGAGTGAACTGTATCAACTTTCAATATCACATCATCTATACCTGCATTTGTCTGTGGTTTAAACATGTGCCTGTGAGTTTGCCTCGGAATGTGCTTCTGACTGAGGCACCAACTCTGGTGAATTGCCTGTCACTTTTGGGGTCTCTGGACGTGTCAGGCCTGCTGTGAAAATACTGTTTACTAGCCCGAAGTGCTTGCCACATACAGTGTGTGCTAACTAAATCTACCTTTGTGCACTTGGTTATTGTCATAGCCCTTAAATGAGACAGCCTGCCCGACCTGTGGACTTGCACACCATTTTTTACTATATGACAGCACATACAGTAAGACCACTTACCTCGATGGATTGAAATCTCTACCAGCCATTATTCAATTAACTTTTGATTCTATAAACCACTGGAAATATTGCAGCAATACAGCCGGAATCTGATACATCTGTGCTTCCTTACTAGGATGTCCTTTTCAATTTAGGTCCTGAATACTTGGCCTTTAAAACCAATGAAGTGTATTTCTTTCCAAGGTCCTTTTTGTCTCTATGTTACCTGTTAGGAGATGCCTCCCCCTCTTTTTTTGTATATTAAGATATTTGATAGATTGCGCACTATCAACATATTTTTTTGAGGGGATCCCCCACATTTTTTCATCTGGCTTCAACATGGTGGTCCACCCGTGTGTTCTGGTCAATTTTAAATAGATTTACATTATATGTGTTTGTATTTTGGTCATTAATAAAATTTGTATTTTTATATATAATTTATCTCCTCCTGCTTCCTTAGTCTTACATTGGTCATATTGAAAAGTCTCAGACTTGTGGAGGATTATTTTTAATAGGAATCTTTAGGACCCATTTGTCTAAATTGTGATATTTTAATAGACCTATTTATGAGGATAGTTGTGTAATGGTTATAGAATTCAGTTCTTGCGATTATTGCCATCTTTTCAGCCAAGAGAGAAAGAGCTTGGCTTACACTACTATAGTTCCCATAGCCGTGCATGGCGTGAAATAGACGCAAATATCTGTAAGCTCAGACCATTTTTCAAGCTTCTACAGCCACAGTGCATCACTAAAGTACCCCTGACCTGGATTCCACCCTACACCCTCCCTCCGGTACTGTTAATGTTTTGTTACTGGTGCGGTCCGAATAGCACACCGCACCATCCTTTCCTCTCCAGTGCCCCCTGTAGCCCTTGTTCTGCTCAGTCGTAATCTGCGACTGAGCAGAACGTTGAATATGGGCGGGGTGGAAGTGGCAGTTCTTTCTCCCCTCTGCGCGTCCATAGTTCAGCCCCCTCCACTCGCAGCTATAGTTTCCCCATATTATTCTCTGCACATAGCGTGCAGGGTAGTTGCGCTGTGTGTGGTCTTGTGGCATTTGAGGCCATATATCCTTCTGACCTCAATCACCACAAACCCGCAGCTCCCCTATGTACTGTGTGTAGTGATTCATATGGGGAACTATAGCGGTGTGTGGAGGGGGCGGGACTAAGGATGGGCAGAGGGGAGGAAGAGCTACCAGTTCCTACCTGACCATATTTGATGTCAGAACACGGCCGCAGAGGGCGCTGGAGGTGGGAGGATGGTGCACAGCACCAGTAACAAAACATATTAAAAGTATCGGGGACCAGGTCAGGGATACTTTAACAGATAACTGCAGTTTGGATCTAAAACTGGAAAATGAAAATTATTTCTGCTCACCTGCTTGCCCCTAAAACAAGAAAAGTGCTTATTCTTGTATATTGACATCATAAGATAAAAGGCCATGGACAGCTATACACTATGAATAAAGCTAAGCACTCATTTTAGGGGAAGCTAACAGCTAGAACAAAATACCTCACCCAACAGCTTTAAAAAAAAAAACCCTCAAGTAACATATTCCTAAGCCTGTGGTACATTGTGATCATTCTAATCAATCTTTAGCTGGACGACAATCCAATATCTATTAGCATTATAAAACAAAGACCATACATGCTGTTAAAATAAACTTTACTTTCTGGGAAATGCTGATGTACGGTTTGCCTCTGTATTGCATAGTGAAAATGGCATTAGAAACAGGATGTTTTACAATGAAATGAGCACGTTAATGCTCTCCTAGCAGCAAATGAGTGGTATTACAGGCTGACAAAACTGAACAAAGCATTTAGCATTTAAGCTTCGGGAAATGCACAGATCGATGTAGCAAACTTTAACACGTTATAGTGATCTGGTTACAAGAATATGGCGATTATACTTTGCTCTGAGTGTACGGCTATAAATGTATGCATTTTTCTCAGAAACATGGTCGGCTTAAATAGCAATCTGCTGAGGCCTCTTCCATCAGAAGAGATATGACTCGTGATGAGCTCCATATGTTGTGTATGTGAGGAGTGCTGCCAGGGGAGCCAGTACTGATAAAAATGAAATGGACCATATTTGTTGTAAATGTGTTAATGATCCCATCTTGGCACATGAAGTAGCACTGCATGATGCAGAAAGAACACTTGCCTTTGCATCAACTTCTGGGTCATCAAAGAATCCCTCAGGTAAGGCTTCTGCTGTATTCTCCTTCCTGTGTTGGAAAGGCAAAAAAGACAAAGTAAAACACTCATAGCAATGTATTTGGAAGTAGAATTATTACCACACAATACAGATAGTAGGGCACGCTACGCAATTGTAAGTGACCAAATAAGCAGTAACACCAAGTCCTTTTTATGCAGGTACCCCAAATCCTTGTGAACATTATCAAATTAAAAACAGTTTCCAGTTTAAATGCAGACATTCAAAATAACCACCTATTCCATAAATACCCTAAAGGACAACATCCATTTATTAAATTACTGTTTTATATTAGATACTTAATAAACAGATTACATCTCATAACTACATTACATTAACCTCACATTAACAAGTTAACCTCCTTCTGTCATCTCTAATGAAAAAGCATCTCACTAATCTGTTCTCTCCTAATGCAGTACTAAAACACTGGTGTGTGCATTTATACAGACTAGGCCAGTGATCTGCAAACTTGGCTCTCCAGCTGTTAAGGAACTACAGGTCCCACAATGCATTGCAGGAGTCTGACAGCCACAGTCATGATTCATAAAGGTAAATGCATTGTGGGACTTGAACAGAATTATGTTTATTCTGCTAACACTTAAGCCTCATCCACACATACAAGGACTATTGCCTGTTCGGATAGGGACTTGTTCCCTTAGGCGACAATTCAGGACAAGAGTTCTGTACAGGCCTGTAACTGGCCTACAGGCTGTTTCTATGGAACGGGACGGAGGGACAACGCAAGGAGTACAAAAGTGGCTCCTGGAGGGCGAGGTGAAGATGACAGCAATGCACTCAGCATTTGCTCGCATGCCGGATCATTAGGTGATGTCGTGGGGCTCCTATACACACACACACACACACTTCTCAACTGAAGTGGTTCTGATCGGCCATCCAAGCTGAGTTAATCCAGTTCCTGCATGTAGCTTTATCGACAAAGCTCTCTCCAATCTGGCTCCACTATAAAAAAACTACACATTTCCAGATAGTTTAAAGGCAACTTGCATTCAGATAAAGATTTTTTTTGCTTTTATTCACCACAATTATTCTTGCCACTGTTGCATGCAGAATATTTAACAGGGCTGTGGAGTCGGTACAAAAATCCACCGACTCCGACTCCTCAGGTTAGAATTCCACCAACTCAGACTCCTCTAATTTGCATATAACAATTTTGTTGATTGAAAGTATGTAACATGAAATGCATCTCTTAAAGGAATACAATCGATTCACATATTTTTTTCAATTGACACAGGAATTGTTTGGGAAGTGCTGCTAAGTACTGGTGTATACATTTTAGTAGCAACCTCTGTTTACTGTTATCAAAATACTTTCAAACTTTACTGATGCCAAAACTGACTGCAGACTGAGCCATGAGGAGAGGGGACATTCCCCTCACACTTGATCAGTTAACTCTATGTGTAACTCTGTGTGTGACAGAGAGAAAGCTCCCAACAGCTGCAGCTTTTGTGTCCTGTATTTCTGACTGAAGTGTCTGAAGAGAGCAGAGGAAATGTAACTAATTGTCACAGCTTTTCATACTGTTTTTGCTTTCAGAGTTTGATATTTGCTTTCTGTAGTCTGATATGCAACTCTGGCTGTGCATTGAAGCAGACACCCCTTCTGCAATTGATTTGTCCCAATATAGCTAAATCCTACCCTCAATAAATTACAGCTTTTGCCTCTGATAATTTACATGAAAAGTAGGAAACTGTTTACACAGCTACTTAGACATTATTTGTACATTGTCATTTTAGAACACTTTGGTATTGATAGTATTCCTTTAACTGCCAACGTTTATGAATTTTAAAATACAACTGAAGTGAGAGGGATATGGAGGCTGCCATATTTATTCCCTTTTAAACAATACCAGTTACCTGGCTAGCAGGCTGATCTTCTGCCTCTAATACTTTTAGTCATAGACTAAAACTAGTCCTTGGTAAGAGTACTTGTAGAAGGTACAGACAGGAGCAAAGAACATCTATCAGGCCCTAGGAAATGTAACTGTGGGTACATGTAAGAGTGATGTGTAGTTACTCTGCAGGGGAATGAGGGGATTCTTCCTCTATTACACATTTTTCATGTACAATCTGAACCAGGTTTATGGGTGATAAACACTTCTGTGTTCACTGTGCACAACATTTTCAGTGGTTTCCCTGCAGCTCTGTGGGGAGAGCATATGTAGAGTACAGAACTACTGTGTAACAAAGTAAACCTGAGACAGATGAAATTAAAGTTTTATACATACCCGGGGCTTTCTCCAGCCCCCTTCAGGCTAATCAGTCCCTCGCTGTCCTTTTCCGCCACCTGAATCTTCTGCTATGGGTCCAGGTACTTGAGCCAGTCGGGCGTAGTGCGCATGCACACACTCCGCCGCCGGGAGCGTACTACACCTGCGCAGCACTATTGTGCAGGTGCAGAATGCTCCTGGCTGTGGGAGCGGCACGGGGCCGGACTGCGCTGACTGGCTGAATTACCGGGACTCATAGCAGAAGATCCAGGTGATCAGCGAGGGACTGATTAGCCTGAAGGGGCTGGAGAAAGCCCCAGGTATGTAAAAACCTTTTCTTTTCATCGGTCTCAGGTACCCTTTAATTCGTAGTCACCAAACCAAATTTTAACAACATATCAAATTATTTGATTTCATAAGCAAAGGGAGTGCTTAAATTTGCATAAACCAGCATCAGAGCACAATTATTTCCATCTCATTGACCATCTCTATTAGTGACACAGCTACACATCAGGCTTTATTCTTACAGCGTTGGTGCTATTTAGTATATATGTTATGGCCAAAACCAGAAATCGACCAATTCTAGAATTGGCCGGCCGTTTCTAGAACTGGCCGATTTGACATCAGCCAAAGTCCAAAATGCTGGGGATTTCTGACATTGGTTGGCAAAATGGCCAAAGTCAGTCGGCCAAAGTCCAAAACGCACAAATCCCAGAACATCTTTGTTACAGCGCATACACAATCCTGCAACAAATCGGCAGCGTGTCTACTTCCTGATTTCATGTAAGCAGACATATTTGTTAACATCTTGCACTTTCAAATTAGCATCCTTCACTTTCAAATTAGCTGCTCTGCCGTGGCAGTCAGGTGACACAGGGGAGAGATCAAATTACAGTGGGGGGTGTATGGCGGGGGGGGGGGTGCTTTGCTGGGCGCTTTGCATGGCTGGGGGGGGCTTTGCATGGCTGAGGGTACATTGCATGGCTGGGAGTGCGTTGCTGGGTGCTTTGCATGGCTGGGGGTGCCCTGCATGGCTGGGGGTGCTTTGCTGGGCGTTTTGCATGTCTAGTGGGTACTTTACTGGGCGCCTTGCTTGCTTGGCTGGGGGGGGGGTAGCTTTGCATGACTGAGGGGCTTTTCTGGGTGCTTTGCATGGCTGGGGGTACTTTGCTGGGCACTTTGCATGGCTGGGGGGGAGGGGCAGGGGGCCTTTTTAAAATGTTCTTTGAATGGCTGCAGAGGGGCGCTTTGCATGGCTGGGGGGGGCGTGGGCTTTTCTAGCCGCTGTGCATGGCTGGGGGGTTGCCTGCGCTACTCACAGACCTTAGATCAGGGCGACTGGAGAGGCGGAGAGAAGCTGGACAGCAAGCAAGCTACCCGTGCAGACCCGTACACTTTACATGCGGAAGTGCGTGCGCGCTGTTCTGCCTCCTCTCCGGTCCGGTCTCCCTGATCTGAGGTTTGAGTAGTGCAGGCAGCAGGGGAGAGGCAAGCGAGCAGGCAGCGGAGGAGAGGCAAGCGAGCATGACTTCGGTACTTGGCCGGCCGCATATAGCCACAACGCGCTCTGGCTAGCCAAAGTCCGCAATTACAAAATATTTCTCACATTGGCCGCATCAGCCGACCACTTCTCGATTTGACTGGCCAGAACCCGAAGTTGCAAGACTTCGGGTTCTGGCCGTAACATATATAAAAGATTCCTGTGTACACATCATATATACAGTCACAATCAGATACTGTATGTGTATCGGGACTTTCAAAAACCGGCGACTGCTTTATTGAAGCAGTACAAGTAACTGTTTTTTGATTGGCTTATTTCATTTTTGTGGACTAAGCACAGCTATTACTGTATATATAAATTATTTATGATGACTATTATCTGAGAAATAAAATATTTTATCATATTTTATATTTTAATTACAGTTTTAAGTGAACCAGAGACAAAGCACCCTCATGTATATTTTACCATATATATCAGTGAGAATATTAGAGAAAACACCTACCCTGCTCTGTTTCATTCTTCACTGTTCAGCCTGCTTTGTATCAGCCCTGATAAAATCCCAGACTGAGCATTCAGTCTGGCTTTGCTCAGGAATCATTATAGCTGAGCCATTATAGCAGAGCCACAAGGGGGCAGGCTTGGGCTTGAAAAGGCATCAGAGAAAACAGCTATAATGATTCCTGAGCAAAGCCAGACTGAATGCTCAGTCTGGGATTTTATCAGGGCTGATAAGAAGCAAGCTGAACAGTGAAGAATGAAACAGAGAGCAGGGTAGGTGTTTTCTCTAATGTTCCCACTGATATATAAGGTAAAATACATGAGGGTGCTTCGTCTCTGGTTCACTTTAACCACTTCCCGACCGCCTACTGCACAGGGGCGGCCGGAAAGTGGATCCCGCTAGGACCACCGCATCTACAATTGGCGGCGGTCCTTGTACGGGCATGGGCGGAGCGATCGCGTCATTAGTGACGTGATCAGCCACCGGCGACTGGCTCCGCCCCCTCGCGCTGTAACCCGCCGACCGTTCGGAAGCGCCGGTAGATTACTAGCACCCGGATCGCCGCATACAAAGTGTATAATACACTTTGTAATGTATACAAAGTGTATTATACAGGCTGCCTTCTGCCCTGGTGGTCCCAGTGTCCGAGGGACCACCAGGGCAGGCTGCAGCCACCCTAGCCTGCACCCAAGCACACTGATTCCCCCCCCCCGCCCCCTGATCGCCCACAGCACCCCTCAGACCCCCCCTACCCACCCCCCAGAACACTGTTTGCACCCAATCACCCCCCCTAATCACCCATCAATCACTCCCTGTCACTATCTGTAAACGCTATTTTTTTTTATGCCCTAAACTGCCCCCTCCTGATCACCCCCCACCCCTCAGATTCTCCCCCCCCCCTGTGTACTGTATGCATCTATCCCCCCTGATCACCTGTCAATCACCCCCTGTCACTGCCACCCATCAATCAGCCCCTAACCTGCCCCTTGCGGGCAATCTGATCACCCACCCACACCAATAGATCGCCCGCAGATCCGACGTCAGAACACCTCCCAAGTGCATTGTTTACATCTGTTCTCTACCCTAAACACCCACTAATTACCCATCAATCACCCCTTATCACCACCTGTCACTGTTACTCATCAGATCAGACCCTAATCTGCCCCTTGCGGGCACCCAATCACCCGCCTACACACTCAGATTGCCCTCAGACCCCCCCTTATCAATTCGCCAGTGCATTATTTACATCTGTTCTTCCCTGTAATGACCCACTGATCACCTGTCAATCACCCATCAATCACCCCCTGTCACTGCCACCCATCAATCACCCCCTGTCACTGCCACCCATCAATCAGCCCCTAACCTGCCCCTTGCGGGCAATCTGATCACCCACCCACACCAATAGATCGCCCGCAGGTCCAACGTCAGATCACCTCCCAAGTGCATTGTTTACATCTGTTCTCTACCCTAAACACCCACTAATTACCCATCAATCACCCCCTGTCACTGCTACCCATCAGATGAGACCCCTATCTGCCCCTAGGGCACTCAATCACCCGCCCACACCCTCAGACCGCAGCCCTGATCACCTCGCCAGTGCATTGCTTGAATCTATTCCCCCCTCTAATCACACCTTGAGACACCCATCAATCACCTCCTGTCACCCCCTAGCACATCTACCCATCAGATCAGGCCCTAATTTGCCCCGTGTGGGCTCCTTATCACTCGGCCAAACCCTCAGATCCCTCTCAGACCCCCTTCCGATCACCTCCCCAGTGCATTGATTGCCTCTATTTTCCCCTCTAACCACCCCCTGAGACACCCATCAATCACCTCCTGTCACCCCCCTAGCACTCCTATCCACCAGACCAGGCCCAATACAACCTGTCATCTAAAAGGCCACCCTGCTTATGACCGGTTCCACAAAATTCGCCCCCTCATAGACCACCTGTCATCAAAATTTGCAGATGCTTATACCCCTGAACAGTCATTTTGAGACATTTGGTTTCCAGACAACTCACGGTTTTGGGCCCGTAAAATGCAAGGGCGGTATAGGAACCCCACAAGTGAGCCCATTTTAGAAAAAAGACACCCCAAGGTATTCTGTTAGGTGTATGAGGAGTTCATAGAAGATTTTATTATTTGTCAAAAGTTAGCGGAAATTGATTTTTATTGTTTTTTTTTCACAAAGTGTCATTTTTCACTAACTTGTGACAAAAAATAAAATCTTCTATGAACTCGCCATACAATTAACGGAATACATTGGGGTGTCTTCTTTCTAAAATGGGGTCACTTGTGGGGTTCCTATACTGCCCTGGCATTTTAGGGGCCCTAAACCGTGAGGAGTAGTCTAGAAAACAAATGCCTCAAAATGACCTGTGAATAGGACGTTGGGCCCCTTAGCGCACCTAGGCTGCAAGAAAGTGTCACACATGTGGTATCGCCGTACTCAGGAGAAGTAGTATAATGTGTTTTGGGGTGTATTTTTACACATACCCATGCTGAGTAGGAGAAATATCTCTGTAAATGGACAATTGTGTGTAAATGACAATTGTATTTTTTTTTACAGAGTTATTTCTCCCACCCAGCATGGGTAGGTGTAAAAATACACCCCAAAACACATTATACTACTTCTCCTGAGTACGGCGATACCACATGTGTGGCACTTTTTTACACCCTAAGTGCACTAAGGGGCCCAAAGTTCAATGAGTACCTTTAGGATTTCACAGGTCATTTTGCGACATTTGGTTTCAAGACTACTCCTCACGGTTTAGGGCCCCTAAAATGCCAGGGCAGTATAGGAACCCCACAAATGACCCCATTCTAGAAAGAAGACACCCAAAGGTATTCCGTTAGGAGTATGGTGAGTTCATAGAAGATTTTATTTTTTGTCACAAATTAGTAGAAAATGACACTTTGTAAAAAAAAAACAATTTAAATCAATTTCCGCTAACTTGCGACAAAAAATAAAATCTTCTATGAACTCGCCATACTCCTAACAGAATACCTTGGGGTGTCTACTTTCTAAAATGGGGTCATTAGTGGGGTTCCTATACTGCCCTGGCATTTTAGGGGCCCTAAACCATGAGGAGTAGTCTTGAAACAAAAATGACCTGTGAAATCCTAAAGGTACTCATTGGACTTTGGGCCCCTTAGCGCAGTTAGGGTGCAAAAAAGTGCCACACATGTGGCATCGCCGTACTCAGGAGAAGTAATATAATGTGTTTTGGGGTGTATTTTTACACATACCCATGCTGAGTGGGAGAAAGATCTCTGTAAATGGACAATTGTGTGTAAAAAAAAAAAATCAAAAATTGTCATTTACAGAGATATTTCTCCCACCTAGCATGGGTATGTGTAAAAATACACCCCAAAACACATTATACTACTTCTCCTGAGTACGGCAATACCACATGTGTGGCACTTTTTTGCAGCCTAACTGCGCTAAGGGGTCCAAAGTCCAATGAGCACCTTTAGGCTTTACAGGGGTGCTTACAATTAGGCACCCCCCAAAATGCCAGGACAGTAAACACACCCCACAAATGACCCCATTTTGGAAAGTAGACACTTCAAGGTATTCAGAGAGGGGCATGGTGAGTCCGTGGCAGATTTCTTTTTTTTTTTTTGTCGCAAGTTAGCAGAAATGGAAACTTTTTTTTTTCTGGTCACAAACTGTCATTTTCTGCTAACTTGTGACAAAAAATAATATCTTCTATGAACTCACTATGCCTCTCAGTGATTCCTTTGGGATGTCTTTTTTCCAAAATGGGGTCATTTGGGGGGTATTTATACTATCCTGGAATTCTAGCCCCTCATGAAACATGACAGGTGGTCAGAAAAGTCATAGATGCTTCAAAATGGGAAAATTCACTTTTTGCACCATAGTTTGTAAACGCTATAACTTTTACCCAAACCAATAAATATAGGCTGAATGGGTTTTTTTTTTAATCAAAAACATGTTTGTCCACATTTTTCGTGCTGCATGTATACAGAAATTTTACTATATTTGAAAAATGTCAGCACAGAAAGTTAAAAAAATAATTTTTTTTGACAAAATTCATGTCTCTTTTGATGAATATAATAAAAAGTAAAAATCGCAGCAGCAATCAAATAGCACCAAAAGAAAGCTTTATTAGTGACAAGAAAAGGAGCCAAAATTCATTTAGGTGGTAGGTTGTATGAGCGAGCAATAAACCGTGAAAGCTGCAGTGGTCTGAATGGAAAAAAAGGGTCTGGTCCTTGAGGGGGGTAAAGCCCGAGGTCCTCAAGTGGTTAAATTCATTAGGAGTCGGAGTTGGTGCATTTTTTCCTGACTTGGACTCCAGGTACCCAAAAATTGCTCCGACTCCACAGCCCTGATATTTAATATCAGTTTTCAGCTCAGAAGTTAACTCACAAAATTTCATTGCATAGGTTTCCAGCTTACAAATTTGTATTAAAATATTTATTGTACCAAATAAGTGAATTTTCTTAGAATTTCTAATGATCTAATTACAAGCTACATATAAACCGCAAAAATTTGCATAATGTTAGAAAACTTAAGGTGGCCATACACTTATAGATTTGCAGCAGATTCAACCATCAGATAGATTTCTGTCAGATGCCTGTCAAGTTGAATCTGACAGGAATCTATCTGTTGTGTGCCTCCCCCTTTGAGCAGATTTCAGAATGAAATCTGTTGGAAATCGATCTAAATGCATTATTGGACCATTAGATCCAATACAACTCTATGGGCCATCGATCTGCTGCCAACAGCAGATCGACCTAGATTTTCTATCCTGTCAGATAGATCAAATCGATCAAAATCGGCCGCAAATCGATCGATCTGGAAATTTGATAGAATCGATTTCTGATCGATCACTGAAATCGACCAATGTATGGGCCCCTTTAGCATGTCATTGATCATGTCTACTCAAACACTAGCCTCTCTGATATCTACAAACGCAATCTAAAAACCTGGCAACTTTGCCTATGACCAAGGTCATTTTAACAATCCACTATGATTTTCTTCTGAGCTATTCAGTCAAGACATAACGATTTCTCCTTTACAGATTCCCGATTTTCCTTGACCTTTTGTATCTACCCTTTATCCCATTAGACTATAATATCAATCCAGGAGAAAGAAAAAAAGCAGTTTGACACTTGCATTCCACGTATAAAAAAAGCTTTAATACTTCCGGCTTATGAGATACATCTCAAAACAAGCATAGCAGTAACATTAAAAGTCCTACGATCCTCCAAGTGCTGTGGGGTGAAGTGGGAGCAGTGTTGGGGCCTGACGACCATTTCGCTCTATTGAGCGTCCTCAGACGCTGGCAAGCCTATCTCCTCACGTGCACACAAACCTGGCAGCTAAACTGTGCCACGGACATTCAGGGGCCACTTTTAAAAAGAAAGGAATTCTTGAAAATCCCTCCTGAAGAGTTGGACTATCTACTGTGACAGCAGTAGTGCTCGTATAATATCAACTGACTGGGCGCGCTTTTTGTATGCACATAAGCTTCTTTGCCCAGATTGCACTTTGGTTTATCTATTGCACTTGACATTGGTTCACTGATTGCATTTAATGACCTGTATCGGGCTACTGTGGATTAAGGCCTGGATTGGTGTTTTTTGCATACATTATGGAATTTTTTGCACTCCACTTTATATACGCGTATTTATTTGATCTAAGCATACTGCTGTTGAATTTTACTGATCTCCAATTGCCTGCACTGCCTTTATATTCATTGTATATCTTTATTCAATTCCCCTACTTATTTTATTGCCCCATCAATATACTTGTTTTTCACGGCCACCCATCCCTAATCTTGGTTTTATAGTTCTTGTCTGCCCCCTTTTTTTGGTTTCCCCATCGTGGGTCCTTTGTCTTGTGTATTTTAATAATTATGATCAGTAACAAAAATGATGCATTTACAGGATCTTCTCAAAAAATTAGCATATTGTGATAAAGTTCATTATTTTCTGTAATGTACTGATAAACATTAGACTTTCATATATTTTAGATTCAAATACACACAACTGAAGTCGTTCAAGCCTTTTATTGTTTTAATATTGATGATTTTGGCTTACAGCTCATGAAAACCCAAATTTCCTATCTCAAAAAATTAGCATATTTCATCCGACCAATAAAAGAAAAGTGTTTTTAAAACAAAAAAAAGTCAACGTTCAAATAATTCCGTTCAGTTATGCACTCAATACTTGGTCGGGAATCCTTTTGCAGAAATGACTGCATCAATGCGGCGTGGCATGGAGGCAATCAGCCTGTGGCACTGCTCAGGTGTTATGGAGGCCCAGGATGCTTCGATAGCAGCCTTAAGCTCATCCAGAGTGTTGGGTCTTGCGTCTCTCAACTTTCTCTTCACAATATCCCACAGATTCTCTATGGGGTTCAGGTCAGGAGAGTTGGCAGGCCAATTGAGCACAGTAATACCATGGTCAGTAAACCATTTACCAGTGGTTTTGGCACTGTGAGCAGGTGCCAGGTCATGCTGAAAAATGAAATCTTCATCTCCATAAAGCTTTTCAGCAGATGGAAGCATGAAGTGCTCCAAAATCTCCTGATAGCTAGCTGCATTGACCCTGCCCTTGATAAAACACAGTGGACCAACACCAGCAGCTGACATGGCACCCCAGACCATCACTGACTGTGGGTACTTGACACTGGACTTCAGGCATTTTGGCATTTCCCTCTCCCCAGTCTTCCTCCAGACTCTGGCGCCTTGATTTCCAAATGACATGCAAAAGTTGCTTTCATCCGAAAAAAGTACTTTGGACCACTGAGCAACAGTCCAGTGCTGCTTCTCTGTAGCCCAGGTCAGGCGCTTCTGCCACTGTTTCTGGTTCAAAAGTGGGTTCATGCTTCCATCTGCTGAAAAGCTTTATGGAGATGAAGATTTCATTTTTCAGCACGACCTGGCACCTGCTCACAGTGCCAAAACCACTGGTAAATGGTTTACTGACCATGGTATTACTGTGCTCAATTGGCCTGCCAACTCTCCTGACCTGAACCCCATAGAGAATCTGTGGGATATTGTGAAGAGAAAGTTGACAGACGCAAGACCCAACACTCTGGATGAGCTTAAGGCCGCTATCCAAGCATCCTGGGCCTTCATAACACCTGAGCAGTGCCACAGGCTGATTGCCTCAATGCCACGCCGCATTGAAGCAGTCATTTCTGCAAAAAGATTCCCGACCAAGTATTGAGTGCATAACTGAACATAATTATTTGAAGGTTGACTTTTTTTGTTTTAAAAACACTTTTCTTTTATTGGTCGGATGAAATATGCTAATTTTTTGAGATAGGAAATTTGGGTTTTCATGAGCTGTAAGCCAAAATCATCAATATTAAAACAATAAAAGGCTTGAACGACTTCAGTTGTGTGTATTTGAATCTAAAATATATGAAAGTCTAATGTTTATCAGTACATTACAGAAGATAATGAACGTTATCACAATATGCTAATTTGTTGAGAAGATCCTGTATATTTCCATACATTTGGGGAGTTGTGAGATTTTTTTCTTTTTTGAATGGTTACATCTTGTTTCTCTCTAGATACGCACATTTGTATATAAATTATATTAAATATAGCTAAGGCTGTGCTGTCTGCACCTTTTTTTTTATACATTTAGCAAATTGAAATAGGATCTTAAAGTAAATGTGAAAAAAGTAGCAAACAAAAAAAACAACAACATACCCTTACCTATGGACAGGGAAGGCTCTCGATCCTATAGAGCCTTCACTGTCCTCTCTTGCACCCCTCGTTCCAGCGTTGTCACCTCCATTGTTTGTATTCAACCAACTGGTTGTAAAGTGAAAATTGCAAGGTGTGCACCAGGTCTTAGGCCTGTCACTCTTCCTGACTTCTGTGGGATCTCCCATCTGGACTTGGGAGGTTTGAGACAATATTCTGTGCAGTTGTTTCTGTACAAATTGCCATCTACTTGGATGTACACCCTGCTACTATGAGTCCTCTACACACATTTATTTTATACAACTTTTGCTATCTCCTGATACATTGTTCTCCCCACAGCATATTAGCAGGGCTCGCCGGCCAGGTAAAATTTGTGCCGTCCGGGTAAAATTCAACCACCCGGATGGCATAATTAGTCCCCGCCTGCAGCAGAACTGCTTTTACAGGGCCCTAGGAAACAGGGCTGCTTTAGGACCCAGTGGCTCCCTGCAGCAGCTGTCTCTCCTCGTGTCTATCCTGGGAGACATTAATAGTTGCACGCAGAGCCAGCCTCCTCTCCCTGTACACTGGGCTTCCCTCTCAGCAGTGAGTGCTTTAAGAGGTCTGGGAAAGGCCTCGAGTCACTTCCTACAACAGCTGCCTCCCAGTGTCTATCCTGTGGAGAGATTAATAGCTGAACATTTAGCCAGCCTCCTCTCCACACAAACATCGGCTCCCATCTAAGCAGCCATTGGATACTCGGAAGGCATCAGCATGATGCGGATCCTGCAACACTTCAGCCTGAGGGAGCTGCTATTCACCTGGCCGGTGCTGTGCTGGCTGTGAGGGAGCGGAGCAGCCACTGCAACCATTGCTTTACCAGGTACCCCTGCATCCATGTGCCCACATTACTATATTTGTTTCTGGAGCCTCGTTCTGTTTTTTTTTTCCTGGCACCGCTTCAGTGTAACCCTCCCTTTTCACCTAGCATGACCTTAGGGCCTTTTACCACTAATGGGGATCTGCTTCAGAAAGTGGATCGCAGCCATTTTGGCTGATTGCAATGAGCACCACGATAACATGTAAATCGTGGCGCTTATTTCCCACTAGCATGCGCCTCAATCGTCGGGCATCTGTGCTCCGTTCCTGGCAGCTATGCGGCGCAATCACGGGCAGTGAAAATTGTAGGTTGCGTGATCGCAGCGATTGCGATTACACTTCCTAGTGGAAAAGGGCCCTTACTTCCCCACCCAGCTACTATTTCAAGCCATAGCTCAAAGGTTCACACGTCACCCAACCTTTCAGGTCTGTAGAAAGACCCCCTTGCCGGTGTTCACCTCCTGCAGGTACACCACTCCTGCAATTCGTAGTCTGATGCACAAAACTGGAGACGGCACACAGATGGCTTCAGTAATAGAACTGTATTAGAGCATGCAGAGGCACACACACAACATGTTTCGGGCGGAGCCCTTCCTCAGGTGTGCCACACCCATCACCTGTAACACCTTTATACCACCCCACAGGAAGTCATGAGACCAAAGCAAGTCACATGACCATCACACCATACATATAAATGAATATATCCAAATGGGGAACTACACCACAAGGTGTCTACCCCAGAAAATACTTGAGGAATAGGTCACCTAAGCCTATCCCAATATATACTTGTTTAACACTTAATACACATGTATAAACATAATTTTTTGTGGTCTTTACAATATCATTCTTGATAAGGTCCTGTTTTAGACACTCTGTACAGTCCATTTCACCCTAGAAGAGAAAACAGATTACAAGAAACATTTCAAGCTCAAGTTTTCATTTAAACCATTAGGGCTTACACAATTAAATTTTCTAATCCATTTGGCCTCACACTGAAGCAGCAACTTCTTTCTGTCCCCTCCTCTTTGAAGTTTAGGCACATCCTCCATCACAAACCACCGCAATTGGCTGGCTCTATGTCGGGATTGCAGGAAGTGCCTAGATACAGACGTCTCATATTCTTTTTTGCCCAATGCAAAATTCGTAACTGCCCTTTTATGCTCCTCTATTCGTTCCTTCACAGGTCTTTCTGTCTTTCCAATATATACAAACCCACAGGGGCACTTGAGTCCGTACACAACGTATTGACTCAAGCAGGAAAACCTGCCCCCAATAGGTATGCTCGCTCTAGTAGAAGGGTGAGAGACACTGCTGCCCTTTATAATGGCCCCACAGCAATTACAACATAAACATGGGTATGTGCCTTTATTTGCGTTTATAATCTCATCTTTCTTTTTAATGGCAATATCTGATTTGCATACCCAGTCCTTTATGGTTTTACCCCTGCGATATGCAAAGACAGGAGGCTCACCAAACAGTTTTCCAAACTCCTTATCCTGTTCAAGTAGAGGCCAAAATCTACGCACCACCAATCGTATTTTCTCTGACAGATAACCATAGTTGCACACAAAGGGCAATCTGTCAGAGGTACGTTTTGCCCTGGGCAGCAATAATTCCTCTCTAGTCATAGACCTAACCTCCTCACTTGTCCTTTGAAGAGCATGTCTGTCATACCCTTTCTCGATCATCCTTCTCATGAGTGTCTCCGCCGCGGAATCGTAATCCTCGATTTTCGTCGAGATCCGCCGGGCCCTCAAAAATTGGTCCTTAGGAATGCCCTTCTTTACCGTCGACGCATGAAAACTATCAGGAACGAATACAGGAGCATAAAAGGGCAGTTACGAATTTTGCATTGGGCAAAAAAGAATATGAGACGTCTGTATCTAGGCACTTCCTGCAATCCCGACATAGAGCCAGCCAATTGCGGTGGTTTGTGATGGAGGATGTGCCTAAACTTCAAAGAGGAGGGGACAGAAAGAAGTTGCTGCTTAAGTGTGAGGCCAAATGGATTAGAAAATTTAATTGTGTAAGCCCTAATGGTTTAAATGAAAACTTGAGCTTGAAATGTTTCTTGTAATCTGTTTTCTCTTCTAGGGTGAAATGGACTGTACAGAGAGTCTAAAACAGGACCTTATCAAGAATGATATTGTAAAGACCACAAAAAAATACGTTTATACATGTGTATTAAGTGTTAAACAAGTATATATTGGGATATGCTTAGGTGACCTATTCCTCAAGTATTTTCTGGGGTAGACACCTTGTGGTGTAGTTCCCCATTTGGATATATTCATTTATATGTATGGTGTGATGGTCATGTGACTTGCTTTGGTCTCATGACTTCCTGTGGGATGGTATAAAGGTGTTACAGGTGATGGGTGTGGCACACCTGAGGAAGGGCTCCGCCCAAAACATGTTGTGTGTGTGCCTCTGCATGCTCTGATACAGTTCTATTACTGAAGCCATCTGTGTGCCGTCTCCAGTTTTGTGCATCAGACTATTTCAAGCCACCTGGCATGTATGCTGCCGCTTTAGGCATTCTCTCAGCAGCAAATCTATGAGTGCCTTCTTACTGATGTACTCTTCAATGCTCTGGATTTTATGTAGGGCAGTGACTGACATCCACCATACTCTCCAGTTGGTGTTAAGTTGCTGAATTGAAAACCCCATGGGATTGAAACCCCCATGGATTGTGAAAAGATTTCTAGTCTTTACACTGGAAGCCACCATGTCATCCTTAGGTCACTTACCACATCAGCAAGTTCACAACATGCCTGAAGTTAAGAGTTTTTAATGAATGGAAAGAAAAGCAAGTATTGCCCATTAGATTTTTTTAGCTTCAGCCTGCACCAAATTCCCCAGTACCTGGATCAAATAAAATAGAAGAAACCCTTACACACCAATACCCATCCAGGCCTTTGTTTGGGACATATACTGAGCTGACCCTGCCCACAACCATCTTGTTAGGCACTATCCTGCAGGAATAATCACATGATCAGGAGCCCAGCCAGATGTTTTAAGCTTGTTTCCACCATAAAAGATAAAGATAAGGAATCTAGCAGAATAAAAGCTGGGTAACAAAATGTGTTTCTGCTTCATAATGATATATGCAAACTTTAGTTTACAGGTACAGAGTGTCTTTATGGAATACTCTCCAGCCCACTTTGATAAGGCACAAGGGAAAACAAGTATGCTAAATGCAATATTCATTATTAGGGAAAGGTGAGACTCAAGAGATAGTTTATATTTTATATTATAACAGAAATGGCTCCACTACTGTTTATTTCCCAAATGAACTAACATATGGAGACATCATAGGGGATCCTGGAAGTACAACAGTGGCTTGCTGGCAGCTCATTTCCTTCCCTCATTATGTTTAATTGCTTTCTCACTCTACTGTTCATAAACAAAACTTCACTGCAGACACGGAGTACTGGCCATTGCAAAGTAAATCATCACAGCTTTACCAGAGATTATTGCAAATAGGGATAATCATTTTAGTTTTGAAACTGTATGTTTTAAATTATGGACAAACATATGGAACGGAGGGGCAACAACCTTGTAAATTTCCCTACGTTCCTTTTACACTAGTTTGATTAATTCTTTATCTAGTCTCCAAAGTCTTCAGAATTTATGGGTAACAGAAAATTGTGCTCTACAGTAGAGCTGAACAATTTTAGGTAAAGATTAAAGTGCACGATCAGAAATGTCAGAAATCACGATTCCAATTCACGATTCTTTTTTTAAATCAAGCTTTAGCATTAAAAATTCACAATGTGCACAAAAATGCCCTCAGACTCAGCATAGGTAGGTAGCCAACCAGGTATCGGTTGCCCACAGTATAGGAAGTCAGGTGTAGAGGCATCAGTATAGGTAGCAAAGCATAGGTGCTCCTAGTATAAGAAGTCATGAACTATGTACAGTCAAATGAAATTGAATCATGGACTAACAGTTACCAGATAAGTGTGGATCAACACTTATTATTTTTTATTTTACAATGATGTGTTCTGATTGATCTTTCTGTTTACTTCCTGATCCACCGTGAGGGTGTCATTTCCTATGTCACTTCCTGTGTGGGCGTGTATAACTTTGAATGTACTGCATTAGTTTGATTGGCATTGAGAAAGGTTGTGGACAACCGAAACGTCTGCCTGTATTATATTGTTTTGCTCAATAAAGAGCCGTGTGCTGCAACTCCTCGCTTCATTCTTATATGACCCAGAGGGATTGGGCTCCCTTAGTTGCGGGCACACAGAATCACAGTATTGTTGGTGTGAGCTGCTGATCCCCCCCGGAATATATATATATATATATATATATATATATATATATATATATTGGTGTGAAAAACTATTTGCCCCCTTCCTGATTTCTTATTCTTTTGCATGTTTGTCACACTTAAATGTTTCTGCTCATCAAAAACCGTTAACTATTAGTCAAAGATAACATAATTGAACACAAAATGCAGTTTTAAATGATGGTTTTTTATTATTTAGTGAGAAAAAAAACCTCAAAACCTACATGGAGCTGTGTGAAAAAGAAATTGCCCCCTGAACCCAATAACTGGTTGGGCCACCCTTAGCAGCAATAATTGCAATCAAGCGTTTGCGATACCTTGCAATGAGTCTTTTACAGCTCTCTGGAGGAATTTTGGCCCACTCATCTTTGCAGAATTGTTGTAATTCAGCTTTATTTGAGGGTTTTCTGGGATCTCTCTCTCTCATCTCTCTCTCTCTCTCTCTCTAGTAGGGATGGTCACCGCTTTCCATGGAATTGTATTTTTGAGCATAAATAGATTGAGCATAAATGGTACATGTTAGGCTGGCTTCAGCATGTAGTGTTGGTGAGAGAGAGAGATGAATCTACCTGGCTATCTGGGGTTCTCTTTGGACAACTGTTGAACACAAAAGACAAGGCCATGTCTGGCTACATATCCGTAAGCAGTGGCTGCATGGTGTAATGGTTAACGGCTCTGCCTCTGACACAGGAGACCAGAGTTTAAATCTCAGCTCTGTCTGTTCAGTAAGCCAGCACCTATTCAGTAGGAGACCTTAGGCAAGTCTTCATAACACTGCTACTGCCTATAGAGCATGCCCTAGTGGCTGCAGCTCTGGTGCTTTGAGTCCGTCAGGAGAAAAGTGTGATATAAATGTTATTTGTCTTGTCTACTTTTTCTCTTGTATTGAGCATAAATGGTAAATTTTAGGCCAGCTTCAGTTACTACTGTTGTGGTACAGTGGTTAGTGTGCTTGCCCACCACACAGTGAGACCCAGGTCCAAATCCCAGCCAATGTGAGTTGGCTTTTATGCTACAAATCCTTAAAGGGAACCTAAACGGAGAAGGATATGGAGTTTTCCTTTTAAAATAATACCAGTTGCCTGAATCGCCTGCTGATCCTGTGTCTCTAATACTTTTGGCCACAGCCTCTGAACAAGCATGCAGATCAGGTGCTCTGACTGAAGTCAGACTGGATTAGCTGCATGCTTGTTTCAGGGTGTGATTCAGCCACTATTGCAGTCACAAAGATCAGCTGGACTGCCAGGCAACTGGTATTGTTTACAGGAAACATCCATATCACTCTCAGTTAAGGTTCCCTTTAAGCAACCTAATGTTTTTATTGCATTGAGCATAAATGGTAAATTTTAGGCCAGCTTCAGTTACTACTGTAGTGGTACAGTGGTTAGTGTGCTTGCCCACCACACAGTGAGAGCTGGGTTCGATTCCCAGCCATGGTATGATGTAAACTGGTTTTTGAAATAGTATAATTCCCTGGCAGATGAGACTTTCCTCCCTCCGGTAGGAGGGAATAGGTAGAAGGGAGGTGGGAGGAGGGGACCCACAAGAGGCTAATTAAAATCTCCCTAGCAGAGTGTGTAGCAGCTGTCCCATAACTAATTAGTGTAGGCAGACAACTGAGTAAAATGGTATAAGGACCTTGCTTGGAGGAGGGAGGGAGGGCGGGTCCTCCAGCAGTGATGTGTATTTCACTCAATCAGGTGCGCCTCCAGGTATTAGAGCTCTTGAAACATGTTTTCTATCATTTTTCCAGCCGGTACAAGTTTTTAAAATTTTCAAAGTTCGCCTCCCCATTGAAGTCTATTGCGGTTCGCGAACTTTTTCGCGAACCGAACCTTTCGCGGAGGTTCGCGAACCTAAAATCGGAGGTTCGCGACATCTCTAGTGATCGTACTGCAAAATCGCTAGATGTATGGGCACCTTTAGTAGCAGACACTCCAGCTTATTTATAATTGCTGGCTCACACACTACAGAAAGCCTTGCTGTTTTCACATGTAACTAGTTAAATAAATAAATAAGCAGGCTAATAAGTAACTAATTAGCAGCCTGTTTAAATAACATTGAGCATTGCAGGCGCTCAAATGTCGCTAATCTGCGGCACCCGATAGTTAACTTTTTTCTTTGTGCAGTGCGATCATCACACTGCACCATGGCCACACGAAGCCATAAACACAACAGCTTCTCTTCAATCATCATACCGCGGTAAAGATCTACTCTTCTAACTTGATGAAAGGGCCCCCTTAACCACTTGAGGACCGTGGGCTTTACCCCCCTTAGGACCGGCCACTTTTTTTCCATTCAGACCACTGCAGCTTTCACGGTTTATTGTTCGCTCATACAACCTACCACCTAAATGAATTTTGGCTCCTTTTCTTGTGACTAATAAAGCTTTCTTTTGGTGCTATTTGATTGCTCCTGCGATTTTTACTTTTTATTATATTCAACAAAAAAGACATGAATTTGGGCAAAAAAATGAATTTTTTAACTTTCTGTGCTGACATTTTTCAAATAAAGTAAAATTTCTGTATACATGCAGCGCAAAAAATGTGGACAAACATGTTTTTGATAAAAAAAAAAACATTCAGTGTATATTTATTGGTTTGGGTAAAAGTTATAGCGTTTACAAACTATGGTGCAAAAAGTGAATTTTCCCATTTTCAAGCATCTATGACTTTTCTGACCACCTGACATGTTTCATGAGGGGCTAGAATTCCAGGATAGTATAAATACCCCCCAAATGACCCCATTTTGGAAAGAAGACATCCCAAAGTATTCACTGAGAGGCATAGTGAGTTCATAGAAGCTATTAATTTTTGTCACAAGTAAGCGGAAAATGACACTTTGTGCCCAAAAAAAAAATATAGTTTCCATTTCTTCTAACTTGCGACAAAAAAAAAAATGAAATCTGCCACGGACTCACCATGCCCCTCTCTGAATACCTTGAAGTGTCTACTTTCCAAAATGGGGTCATTTGTGGGGTGTGTTTACTGTCCTTGCATTTTGGGGGTGCTAATTTGTGAGCACCCCTGTAAAGCCTAAAGGTGCTCATTGGACTTTGGGCCCCTTAGCGCAGTTAGGCTGCAAAAAAGTGCCACACATGTGGTATTGCCGTACTCAGGAGAAGTAGTATAATGTGTTTTGGGGTGTATTTTTACACATACCGATGCTGGGTGGGAGAAATATCTCTGTAAATGACAATTTAATTTTTTTTTTTTTTACACACAATTGTCCATTTACAGAGATCTTTCTCCCACTCAGCATGGGTATGTGTAAAAATACACCCCAAAACACATTATACTACTTCTCCTGAGTTCTCCTGAGTACTGCGATACCACATGTGTGGCACTTTTTTGCACCCTAACTGCGCTAAGGGGCCCAAAGTCCAATGAGTACCTTTAGGATTTCACAGGTCATTTTGAGAAATTTCAAGACTACTCCTCACGGTTTAGGGCCCCTAAAATGCCAGGACAGTATAGGAACCCCACAAATGACCCCATTTTAGAAAGTAGACACCCCAAGGTATTCCGTTAGTAGTACGGTGAGTTCATAGAAGATTTTATTTTTTGTCACAAGTTAGCGGAAAATGACACTTTGTGAAAAAAAACAATAAAAATCAATTTCCGCTAACTTGTGACAAAAAATAAAATCTATGAACTCACCATACTCCTAACGGAATACCTTTGGGTGTCTTCTTTCTAGAATGGGGTCCTTTGTGGGGTTCCTATACTGCCCTGGCATTTTAGGGGCCCTAAACCGTGAGGAGTAGTCTTGAAACCAACAATGTTGCAAAATGACCTGTGAAATCCTAAAGGTACTCATTGGACTTTGGGCCCCTTAGCGTACTTAGGGTGTAAAAAAGTGCCACATATGTGGTACCGCCATACTCAGGAGAAGTAGTATAATGTGTTTTGGGGTGTATTTTTACACATACCCATGCTGGGTGGGAGAAATATCTCTGTAAATGACAATTGTTTGATTTTTTTTACACACAATTGTCCATTTACAGAGAGATTTCTCCCACCCAGCATGGGTATGTGTAAAAATACACCCCAAAACACATTATACTACTTCTCCTGAGTACGGCGATACCACGTGTGACACTTTTTTGCAGCCTAGGTGCGCTAAGGGGACCAACGTCCTAATCACAGGTCATTTTGAGGCATTTGTTTTCTAGACTACTCCTCACGGTTTAGGGCCCCTAAAATGCCAGGGCAGTATAGGAACCCCACAAGTGACCCCATTTTAGAAAGAAGACACCCCAAGGTATTCCGTTAGGTGTATGGCGAGTTCATAGAAGATTTTATTTTTTGTCACAAGTTAGTAAAAAATGACACTTTGTGAAAAAAAAATAAAAATCAATTTTTGACAAAAAATAAAATCTTCTATGAACTCGTCATACACCTAACAGAATACATTGGGGTGTCTTTTTTCTAAAATGGGGTCAGTTTGTGGGGTTCCTATACCGCACTGGCATTTTTACGGGCCCAAAACCGTGAGTAGTCTGGAAACCAAATGTCTCAAAATGACTGTTCAGGGGTATAAGCATCTGCAAATTTTGATGACAGGTGGTCTATGAGGGGGCGAATTTTGTGGAACCGGTCATAAGCAGGGTGGCCTTTTAGATGACAGGTTGTATTGGGCCTGATCTGATGGATAGGAGTGCTATGGGGTGACAGGAGGTGATTGATGGGTGTCTCAGGGGGTGGTTAGAGGGGAAAATAGATGCAATCAATGCACTGGGGAGGTGATCGGAAGGGGGTCTGAGGGGGATCTGAGGGTTTGGCCGAGTGATCAGGAGCCCACACGGGGCAAATTAGGGCCTGATCTGATGGGTAGGTGTGCTAGGGGGTGACAGGTGGTGATTGATGGGTGTCTCAAGGTGTGATTAGAGGGGGGGAATAGATGCAAGCAATGCACTGGCGAGGTAATCAGGGCTGGGGCCTGAGGGCATTCTGAGGGTGTGGGCGGGTGATTGAGTGCCCTAGGGGCAGATAGGGGTCTAATCTGATAGGTAGCAGTGACAGGGGGTGATTGATGGGTAATTAGTGGGTGTTTAGGGTAGAGAACAGATATAAACACTGCACTTGGGAGGTGATCTGACGTCGGATCTGCGGATGAACTATTGGTGTGGGTGGGTGATCAGATTGCCCGCAAGGGGCAGGATAGGGGCTGATTGATGAGTGGCAGTGACAGGGGGTGATTGATGGGTGGCAGTGACAGGGGGTGATTGATGGGTGATCAGTGGTTTATTACAGGGAAGGACAGATGTAAATAATGCCCTGGCGAATTGATAAGGGGGGTCTGAGGGCAATCTGAGCGTGTAGGCGGGTGATTGGGTGCCCGCAAGGGGCAGATTAGGGTCTGATCTGATGGGTAACAGTGACAGGTGGTGATAGGGGGTGATTGATGGGTAATTAGTGGGTGTTTAGAGGAGAGAATAGATGTAAACACTGCGCTTGGGTGGTGATCTGATGTCAGATCTGCGGGCGATCTATTGGTGTGGGTGGGTGATCAGATTGCCCGCAAGGGGCAGGTTAGGGGCTGATTGATGGGTGGCAGTGACAGGGGGTGATTGATGGGTGGCAGTGACAGGGGGTGATTGATGGGTGATTGACAGGTGATCAGTGGGTTATTACAGGGAAGGACAGATGTAAATAATGCCCTGGCGAATTGATAAGGGGGGGTCTGAGGGCAATCTGAGCGTGTAGGCGGGTGATTGGGTGCCCACAAGGGGCAGATTAGGGTCTGATCTGATGGGTAACAGTGACAGGTGGTGATAGGGGGTGATTGATGGGTAATTAGTGGGTGTTTAGAGGAGAGAATAGATGTAAACACTGCGCTTGGGTGGTGATCTGATGTCAGATCTGCGGGCGATCTATTGGTGTGGGTGGGTGATCAGATTGCCCGCAAGGGGCAGGTTAGGGGCTGATTGATGGGTGGCAGTGACAGGGGGTGATTGATGGGTGGCAGTGACAGGGGGTGATTGATAGGTGATTGACAGGTGATCAGTGGGTTATTACAGGGAAGGACAGATGTAAATAATGCCATGGCGAATTGATAAGGGGGGTCTGAGGGCAATCTGACCGTGTAGGCGGGTGATTGGGTGCCCGCAAGGGGCAGATTAGGGTCTGATCTGATGGGTAACAGTGACAGGTGGTGATAGGGGGTGATTGATGGGTAATTAGTGGGTGTTTAGAGGAGAGAATAGATGTAAACACTGCGCTTGGGTGGTGATCTGATGTCGGATCTGCGGGGGATCTATCGGTGTGGGTGGGTGATCAGATTGCCCGCAAGGGGCAGGTAAGAGGCTGATTGATGGGCGGCAGTGACAGGGGGTGAATGATGGGTGATTGATGGGTGATTGACGGGTGATCAGGGGGGATAGATGCATACAGTACACGGGGGGGGGGGGGTCTGGGGACAATCTGAGGGGTGGGGGGGTGATCAGGAGGGGGCAGGGGGGGGTAAAAAAAAAATAGCGTTGACAGATAGTGACAGGGAGTGATTGATGGGTGATTAGGGGGGTGATTGGGTGCAAACAGGGAGGTGGGCAGGGGGGGGTCTGAGGGGTGCTGTGGGCGATCTGGGGCAGGGGGGGGGGGAGAAATCAGTGTTCTTGGGTGCGACATAGGGTGGCTGCAGCCTGCCCTGGTGGTCCCTCGGACACTGGGACCACCAGGGCAGGAGGCAGCCTGTATAATACACTTTGTAAACATTACAAAGTGTATTATACACTTTGTATGCAGCGATCGTCGGGTTATCGGAAGCGCCGGCGGGATGTTGCGGCGGGTGAGCGGAGACAGGCGCCGCCGGAGGATCGCGTCACGGATGACGCGATCGCTCCGCCCATGCCCCTACAAGGACCGCCGCCATTTGTCTATACGGTGGTCCTTGCGGGGTCCACTTCCCGGCCGCCAATTGTCAATACGGCGGTCGGGAAGTGGTTAAAGTGCTAACAATTCAGGCTGCTCATGGTCCTTCAGAGCAGTGCTGCATACATCTGTATTAAATATTACTACACACCCGCATAGAGAGCACACACAGGACTGATGAGTCATCCTACAGTTGGGCACCCTCCTCACCTGTTGCACAGAGGTAGCTATGGGATATCCCCCTGGCTGGCCTAGAGAGTTGCTACTACCGTGGGACGAGCTGTCAAAACTCCCTGTATAATCCTGGAACATGATCTGCGGGGGCTAGCCGTTCCTCAGCTCCTCACCCTCTTCATTGCCTGCACTGTGGAGACACCTCCCGGCAGTGAACTTGCAAACTTCAGCGCAGCTATAGGCTACACTGCACTTCCATGCAACGGTGGAGCTCCTCTAATACAATGTAATAAGCACACCACAGGGCAACAAGTGTCACTAATCAGTACTACTTGGAACCCCCTGAACATTCTGTGGGTTACATTGTACTCACACTGGGGAACCCAGAGCTTATCTGAGTTGTCTCATTGTTAGGTCTTGTTTCTTAGTGCGCTTCTATCCGCTTTTTATCAGCACATCAATGTTACAGATTGATACATGTTGCTGAAAAGCGGACAGAAGCGCATAGATGGAAACGAGGCCTTAGCTCTGGGGTCCCCAGTGTGAGTACAATGTAACCCACAGAATGTTCAGGGGGTTCCGAGTAGTAGCAACTCAGATGAGCTTAGAGGTCCCGGATGGAAAGTCTGGAATACAATGTAACAAAGTTTAATGGGATATCTCACATCAGCAGGCTGGACATAATGTAGCAGCTTGGGTTCTGGGATACAATGTAACAAGTCTTAGGGCCTTTTTCCACTGCACAGCTGAATTGCAAAATCGCAAATCACTAGTGATTTTTAAATCGCTAAGGTTGCTACTTTATCATAGAAATCATGAGAAGTATTTTCCACTATAGTGATTCCACTTGCAAAAAGCAATCGCTTTCTAAGCGATTTTGAGAGGGATAATGCAATGCAAATGAAAAAATCGCAATCGCATAAGGGCCGTTTTCCACTGTGTTTGCAATGGTGAATCGCAAATCACTAGCGATTGTTAAAGAGTAACTGTTAGGCATTCTATGTGAAATCAATTTTCTATTTTAGCCTATTACATAGACAAAAAGGATGCTAATAAGGCAATGCAAATAGTTAAAATCATTCTTACTTTTTTTCCTAGGAGGTTTTTCTCTCCCCATGCCTGCAGGACGAAAGGCCGCAGAACAGAAATGACAGGCAGGCTGATTGGCTAAAGCCTCTGTCAATCACCTCTCTGCTCTGCGATTGGCCGCCTGCTCTCCCCTTGTCTGCAGTGATTGTAGCTGCTGTAAGAGCGCACGGAGGGGGGCCAGAGGCTATCTCCTGTCACTGTCCTCTGCCCCCCTCCTCCAGTGTGATGTCCGCGCCCCCTCTCCTGCCCTTCTACCGGTAGTGCAGAGAGTATAGGGGGGAACTGCAGCGCTTGGATCTATTATTGGCTCCCTGCACACTGCAAATCCGCTTTCCGATTCCGATTCCGTTTCCGATTCCGTTTCCGATTTTCCTTGAATACATTCAACAGAAAAACGGATCAAAAAACGCAGCATGCAGTTAAGATTAAAAATCTGAATCGGAATCGGATGTAAAAACAGATTAAAAAGCGGAATCGGAATCTGAAATGCATGCAGTGTGCAAGAGGCCTTTAGGTGAGTCTTTGCCAGCTGCAGCTTTTCCTCCCCGCTGTGCTGAGAATAAGTGCGGGGAGGAGGGGAGGTGTGGGGGAAGAATTACCGGAGGAAGCAAGATGGCCCCTGCCATGAAGAGAATGACCCTTTATTTAGAATATAAAATTATATGGAAGGAAACCGAGGACAGTGCAATACATCTGTTATGTAAGTAGAGGAAGTATTTATCTACTTACATATGTGTCTTCTTTGGGGGGCATGTTATTGCTAATAGTGCTAATAGTGCCTCTTTAAGTCACTAGGGTTTGCTAAATAACACAGGAATCGCTGTAGGTCTTTTCCACTACCGTGATTTGATTTTTACTAAAATGCAATCGCGCCTCGGAGCGATTTTTACTGCGATTTTGCATAGCAGTGCATTGCATAGCAAAATTGCGATCGCAATTGTAGGAAATAATTAGAACTCGCAATCGCTAGCGTTTAGCCCAAGCGATTGCTAGTGGTAATGGGCCCCACAATTAATGAAAAATCGCAATCGCTGGCGTTTGTGATTGCGATTGCTAGTGGAAAAGGGCCCTTATACAGTTCAATAACTCATCCCAGTATACACATCCTATAATAGTAGTGCTGAAAGCTAACGGGACATATCAGGTCAGCTTAGGAGTTCTGCTGGTGCTCAGATCCAATCTATGGAGTGAATGAGATCCAAAATACTGAATACAGACAATGGTGGAAACTTTTCGTACAACAGATCACCTCCACTGAGTTCAGCGCTCTTAACAGGTAACAAGTGGCTGTGGCAGAGCACAGCAGGGATGGGGTGAAATGAATCAGGGATCATGATCCAGCAATGTAACAATGTTAGTGTGCTTCAGTCTGGCTGGCAGTATGGGCATATAGTAAAATATTGTTATTTAATATACCGGTAGATATTTTACATTTTTATAGTAAAATCTCTGTATTTTATACGATATTTTACTAACAAAATTACTGTGCACTCTAATTTCCTACGGATCAGTACTATTTTCAACGTTTGCTTCCTATAGCTGCTTGCTATGTGTAGCCTTGTTTTAGCGGCTTTGATAACTACTTAAAAAGGGACTTTTTACTAATTTAAACTTAAAGAGACTCAGAGACGAAACTATTAATAGCTTTATACACACCTGGGGCTTCCTCCAGCCATATCCGCATGGATCGCTCCCACGCCGCCGTCCTCTGCTGCCTCTATTGTCGGTACCAAGTCCCGTCACTTCGGTCAGTCAGGGCCAGTCGACGCAAACTCAGTTCGCTCCCTCCGTACTGTGCAGGTGCTTGCGTAAAGCAGGCGCTGGCAAGACGGAGGGAGTCCCTGTGGATGCTTACAACTGCCCGCGTCCGGCGGAAGTGACAAGACCCGGTACCGGTGATAGAGGCAGAGGACGGCGGCGTGGGAGCGATCCATGCGGATGGGGCTCCCAAGTATGTATAAAATCTTTTTCATTTTCCTGTCTCTAGTTTCCTTTAAAGTTTAACATAAATTAAGGACTATGTGTGTACATTTTGCTTTTATATGTTAGAGAAAAAGTGGCTATAGGGAGCACATGTCAATAGCAGTGATTCATAGACCTATATCACTGTAATTTACAGTGTATGCGCCCTACAGCCGCTTTTTCTCTAAGGTATGAAAACTAAAGTTACACATATAGCCTTTAATAAATGTTAAACAGGAGGAAAAAATTAGGGGAATGTTGCATTTCAAGCATTTACTATAGCCGTTCTGCTATTTCCATTTTCTAGCTACAGCTGCACAGCTGAAAGGTTGTTTTAACATCGGCACAGGATCCCGTTAATTGACATAGTGTAGGCAAGTGCTGAAACGTTGGATAATAGGTGCATGCGAAGTGAGCCATATCCGTGAATTAATGACTAAAAGCTAAAGATCTCTACTACTAGACTCTTAACCTCCCTACAGCACACAAGGTTGTTTTAGCATGATTATATAGGATAGAACAGAGGCACCAAAAGGATAAAAGGGGTTTTAAAGGAGCTTAAAAGCCAAAAAATGTTTCGGTAATTAGAGGAGGCTGTGGTGGATTTACCTCCTCCAAGCAGACACAACACGACTGTACATTCAGTCTATTTATTAACGAACTCCAGATAAAACAAAGCAACTGGAGTTGCTCACCTAGTCAAACGGCTCACCTAATCCATCGGAAGCCTCAGCGATCAGAGACCTCTCCTTCAAAGCTACCCTAGACAGGCTTCTGCTGATGATGTAATCAACAGAAGTCGGCACTAGGATAACCGTGAGAGAGAGGAGAGGTCTCTGATCACTGCAGGCTTTGATGGTTAGCTGTGCTAGCGCGGCTTGCATTTATTCAGGGGGAGTGGAGTACACAAGGGGGAGCAGAGAAGACACGGGGACAGAACAGGGAATTGCCGACATTGCGATAGGCCGGCAGTTCGTATTGGTGTTCTCAAGTTGGGGACTCTTGTATTTGTCATAAGACCCAGTGACTTTTTCTCCCTAATTTTGGGGGAGAAAAAGGGTCTTAGATGCCACAAATATTTATGGTATGTCAGGTACTGATTCAGTGGATTCAGTGTAAAATACACTATACATTTAAGTATCTGAAGAGAGAAGTCGGAGCACTAGCTCATGCGCATAGGAATTTATTGGTGGTCACATAGGCAAACAGGCATTCCAGTAAGGTATACAGAGAGATATCCCGGCCTTACAGCCGTTTCATGGCAACTGCCGCTTCTTCAGGGACCAGAGGTACTTCTGGTCTCTGAAGAAGCGGCAGTTGCCGTGAAACGGCTGTTAGGCCTGAATCTCTCTCTGTATACTTTACTGGAATGTCTGTTTGCCTATGTGACCACCAATAAATACCTATGCGCATGAGCTGGTGCTCCGACTTCTCTCTTCAGATACTTATCGATTGGTTCCCACGTGAGCACAGCCTGAATAGGGGTGATCCATAGCCTCCATCATCAAGACAAGACAAATAATTATATCGCGCTTTTCTCCTGGCGGACTCAAAGCGACAGAGCCACTAGGACGCGCTCTATAGGCAGTAGCAGTGTTAGGGAGACTTGCCTAAGGTCTCCTACTGAATAGGTGAATTACTGAACAGGCAGAGCCAAGATTCGAACCCTGGTCTCCTGCGTCAGAGGCAGAGCCCTTAACCATTACACCATCAGCCAGCATCTAGTGCCTACCTATCTTCTACCTGTATTGCTACACTATACATTTACTGTTAATCAAAAATGTACCTTTTGGTCTTGGGACTATGAAAAGTGTGGAAAAAAAGCCCCCTCTTCTGCTCTTGTTATGATAAGGGTATTAAAACCAAAAGGGGAAAGGAGATACTGAATAGCTCCTTCCTGCGCGATTGTTTGAGATGGAGGTGAAAGGGGTTGCATAGGTATGAATCTTATGAAGGGAGAAGATTTGAATTCCACATGATCTTCACATTTTATTATGTTTTGTACACATTTGTGGTTATCCTGTTTAGTACACATTTGATGCTGTTTTACAGTTGTAAATAAACTGTTTTAGCTTCTCAATCAGAATAAGTTAATCGTTGCTATTTTTTTGTGAATTGGACATCTTGGACAGAAGAAATCCTTTATTTTTCAGCTTCTGGGCTTGCCATCTGTTAAAAATTGGCTTTAGCATTGCTTCGCTTAGAAAAAAATTTTAAAAAGTTTTTTCTTGTAACCAGAGGCCTTTATTTTGGCAGTAAACTTCTATTCATCTGCTTCCTCTTCCAAAATGTTATCAAACTAAAAGCTGAAAAAAATGCTCTACTGAAGGCTGCACAGCCTCTGCTTTGTGCTTGGTTTTCCCAACCATTTTTGGAATTCTGATGTTTTCAGTAGAAGGATCACATATACGGTAATCAGTAGCTTTTCGAAACACAAGAAGATACACCATTTCACCCTATGAAGTGCTCTCTGTAATACATTGAGTTTGTTTGGTTTTTTTTTAAACCAAACCGATATTGAACTAACCACTGCTGTAGTAGACACAGGAACCCAATATTGTCGAGGGGTCATTCTGACTTTTTAGTAGTTTTAAATATGGCAGCATCCACCACTGAAGCTTTACCTAGGATTTTCAATCTTAATTATTGATCTTGCTTCATAGATTTTTGAATTTGAACTCTTAATATTGTAGTGAAAAAAAAAAACCTCTCTTTCTGGCAACTCCTAAATGCCTTTATATATTTTGTCCTCTACAGACAATTTAGTATTTTGTATATCTAAATCCATAGTAATATAAATGGCTTCTATAAATTCCGCATGGTCTTCAGTAGAGAATAGAAATATTGGGCCCGATCCAGTTGCAGAACTCGCCAGTGTTAAGTGCTGGCTAGTACTAAAATCCAATTGCCCTTTTCAACTGTCACAGCAGAAAAGTTATTTTCCTACTATCCAACTGCCCCTCTTATGCTACCAGGAAGTGATGCTTCCCATCAATCATGAAGGCAAAAGAGTTATAAATTATCAATTGCTTGGTGCCAGATCCTTAACCACTTAACCACTTGAGGACCCACCCTTTACCCCCCCCCCCTTAAGGACCAGCGCTGTTTTAGCTGATCTGTGCTGGGTGGGCTGTGCAGCCCCCAGCACAGATCAGGGTGCAGGCAGAGCGACCAGATCGCCCCCCTTTTTTCCCCACTAGGGGGATGATGTGCTGGGGGGATCTGATCGCTCCTGCCTGCCTGGGTGTTGCGGGGGGCACCTCAAAGCCCCCTCCGCGGCGAAATTCCCCCCCTCCCTCCCTTCCCCGGAGATCCGAGGCTGCACAGGAACGGATCTATCCTGTGCAGCCTCTAACAGGCTCCTGCCTGTCATGTGACAGCGATCCCCGGCCGCTGATTGGCCGGGGATCGCTGATCTGGTACAACGCTGCTACTGTTAGCAGCGTTGTACGAATGTAAACAAAGCAGATTATTTCCGCTTGTGTTTACATTTAGCCTGCGAGCCGCGATCGGCGGCCCGCAGGCTATTCACGGAGCCCCCCGCCGTGAATTGACAGGAAGCAGCCGCTCGCGCGAGCGGCTGCTTCTGATTAATTAGCCTGCAGCCGGCGACGCGTCGCTGGTCCTGCAGCTGCCACTTTGCCGATGCGCGGTATGAGTGCGCGGTCGGCAAGTGGTTAAGGACCACAAAGGCTCAGCTCAACAAGCTTTCGGTTGGTGGGACCTGATCGCTGCTGCTGCAGAGTTGTTGTTTTTTATTAATTTATTTGTAATTAAATTTTAAATAAAATTTGTCTTTTTATTTATTTTTCCCCCTCCCTCCCCCATCAGCCAATCAGGGCGATCCTGTCTCACAAGCATCAGCCTATGAAAGGGGATCACGATCTGAGCCTCTCCAGGGACATCCGAGTGACACGGCTGTACAATGTAAATAGATGGCGGTTTCGCCGTCTAACAGTCTGCTATCGGCGTTTGCCACTGGTAGACTGAAGCGGGTATGCGTGTGCGATTCCCTGCAAACCACTCCCCAGGACAAACGCCTCTTTCGGTGTTAGGCGGTTGTAAGGTGGTTAAATATCTATTTAGTGTTTTAAAAAAAAAAAATACAAAAGAAGGTGGTTTAAAAAACAAAACAAAACAACAACATTTTATCTGTCACCTTCATTCTTCTCTGTCTTTAAAAATCTTTTTCTTGATTGCAGAATAGTCTCCCAGGTGCCGCTACCTGCTGCACGTTTGTCGGGCACCCCTGTCCCATAGCACCTCACTGCAGATTTGTCAAGCACCATAAGCACTGTTGCAACTTGCCCCAACACCATCACAACCTCCACCGCACTACCATACATAGAGCCTTGGCAAAAACATCTTTAAACTTCTCGTCAGGGTTTTCCATTGGTCTATGGTGTAAACAAATTAAAATCCTCCTAAGAAAGAAATCCATTGGTCAGTTTAGTGGACCACTGAGAATCCTCCCCACGAAGAAGTCCCATTAGTCAATTTAGTGGACCAATGGGGAGCCACAGCAGGAAGTTTAAAGTTGCTTTGCCTGGGCTCCCTGTATAGTAGTGTGGCGGAGTGCAAGTGGGGAGCAGAGGCGAGTTGTGACAGTGCCAAGGGAGCTTGATAGTGCTGCAGCAAGGGATTGTGAGGAGGATTCTCATGGGGTGCCCTAGCAGGAGCTCTTAAAGTGCTTCTTGCTAAGGCTCACGCTTTACAATATACTGGAGTGGCAAGGAGCAGTTCCAGCAGGTCAGTGCAGCTATGGCAGGGAGCAAGGGTACCAAGTGAGCATGACATATAGCGGTGGACATTGGAAGAATGCCGATGTGCCCAGGACCGTATCGGCGGATGTCGGGAGAGTGCTGGGTTGCCCAGCATTGTAGCAGTGGTCATTTGAAGTCTGTTGGGGTGTTTAGCACTGTAGCGGTAGTTAGTGATGGGTCTGGAATAAGTGCATCAGTGAGATAGCAGTGGCATGGTGCTGAACAACGGCTCTACAGCACAAATCCTGCTTTAGCAGGAGCAATGCTCAAGTGAATAATTTTTTGTTTTTGCTCAGCCATTGCACAGGTGAAACCGGCAATTGGATTCGCTGGTAATTGCAGCACAGTAACCAGGTGATAAGTATCTCGCACGCAACACAATACTTATCACCTGGAATAGGACATGGCCCAATTTCCTTTTGCATTTGGGATGAAACACATGAATAAAATTAACTGCCATCTTCTTAAAGAGTCTGTATAGCAAATTCTGAAGAGGAAAATTACCACCTTAGATAGTTTAGCTATGAAATAAACAGTGACAGATACCTTCAGAGAAGGCGTTCCTCCTGTTACAACTTTACCCAAACTGAACACAGGAGTTTCTTCTATTGGGTAATTTAGCATCTTCTATATACTGTATACTGCATCATGTAGACTTTGTCACTTCTCCCTTACATTTTTCAATAAGGCAACATGGTGGTGCAGTGGTTAGCACTCTCGCCCTTGCAGCACTGGGTCTCCAATTTGAATCCCAGCCAGGGCACTGTTCTCCCCGTGTCTAAGTAGGTTTCTTTTGGGCACTAAAGTTTCCTCCCACATCCCGAAGACATATAGATTAGTTAATTGGTTTCCCCCTAAATTGGCCCTAGACTCTGATACATACACTATATGATACATACATAGACATATGCCTATGGTAGGGATTAGATTGTGAGCCACTCTGAGGGACAGTTAAGTGACAAGACAATATACTCTGTACAGCGCTGCGTAATATGTCGCGATATATAAATACTAAATAATAATAATAATAATAATAGTCTTTGAGTCTCTAACTTTCTATAAAGCACAAGAGAGAATATGAGAACTGTAAAAGAACTCTGCCTATCAGGATACAAATTATTACAAATTATGACATACAAACAAACTGGCAGTGCAAGCAACTAAGGTGGTAGTGGAAATACTGAAGGGTACTGTAAGAAACGATCTTATTGATCGAATTCTTGCAATACAGGTTCCCCTATTAGCGTTAGAGAACCATGGTATAGTCAGGTACTTTATATACAGAGTTTCTCTTTAAAGGACATTTCTAGAGAAGAAAACCTTGTGGGTTTTTTAGTAGAATATTTTGCCTTGCAAACAAAGTCAGAGCGATTTCAGCTTAAATTTGCAGACTGTCCGACTGTAGCGAGGGAAAACATGAGCTTTATTATATTTCTAAAAGTAAACATAGGACAGCAAGATCATAAAACAATTCCATTCCTGGAATGTAGGGCACCAGCCACCAAAATCTCCAATTCTGGTATAGGTTACAGGGCACGCGCAGTAAGGACTGTGCCTTTCACACCATCACATGCACTGACCAGCCAATTGCAGGACTAGCATGTGATGGACAATGGACTCCATCCCCTAGGGGTGAAATCCAGAGTTGGTAGACTAAGTAGGGTGAGGGGCTACATCCATGCTTGCCCATTTCCTGGTGTCCCAGACCTAAAGATTAACCAAGGACTCATTTTTAAATTTGTTTTACTTGGCTTTATTTACACTAGAATGTCGTATCCATATCTGAATCAGAAGCGGCACCAGAGTTGATCCAAGTTTGGATACAATTATGGGGATTTGCATGTCTGACATGATTCTTTGCTGCGTGTTGTTTTTTACATACAAATTCAGATGCAATCTATTGATTTCAATAGGCTGTACGATAGAATTCACGCGCGGGGAATCTGCGAGTAATCACAGAAGTGTAAATGCCTAAAATCAAACCCAAAGTAACATGATGGGATAAACGTAGGTGCATACAGCAATAGCTCTACTAAGACACTGCTTAAGTCCCTTTGTGTTTTCCAGTACAGCAAGTGACAAAGAAACTGGAGGAGTTATCTATGAATTTGTCAAACAGCTGGTCCAATTTAGCCTGATGTCCTGAAAAGTAAAAGGAAGCCAAAAGCCTTTCTTCTGCAGGCAAATATAATGCTGATAAGGCTTTAGCATTGGGAAGTTCAAAAGGTCATTACTACAGTTTGTTTTACAAATCAACAAAGCAGATTTTACACGGTCACGGCTGCTGTTTAGAATGCAGTCTTAATAATTAGGCCCTTAAAAATTAAAATATGAAGCTCGTTTCTATGTTACAAATGTTCTTTTAACCATTAGTGAAATACCCTCTTTCCCTGAAATCAAGACATCGCCTGAAAGTAAGCCCTAGCAGGAATTAAGAGCAGGATCAAAATATAAGCCCTACCCTGAAAGTAAGCCATAGCTGCAGTAAGGGGAAAAAGTACAGCAAATTGCATTTCTACTAGAGTCGAAGGTCACCTGAGCAGGACCAAGGCTCCATCATTGGGCCAATTACTGCACTTACTGCTTCTTAGCGGTGATTGGCCCAATGATGGAGCCTTGATCCTGCTCATGTGACCTTCGGCTCTAGTAGAAACACAGTGACACAGAAACGCAGTGATTAGGCCTATAACAGAGCCATGGTCCCTACGAGATCATCGGCTCCAGCAAAAACACAAGTTGCCATACTTCTTCCCCATAGGCTGAAGATTGGGAACACAGCAGCATGGATCTAGAGGTAAGAGGAGGAATCAGGAGGACTTTGGAGGACACATGGGACACCAGGAGAACATAGGGTTACATAGGACACAAGAGTTTAGTGGACAGAAGAGGACACGGGTACAGACGGGGATGCCAGGAGGATGCTAAAGGTACAATGGGGACATGGGCACACAAGATGTGGATCCAGTAGAGGAATAGGTGGCACAGTGGGGAAGGCAGAACACACAGCACAGGAACGTGTGTGTTCATAAAAATATAAGACATCCCCTGAAAATAAGCCCTAGCACAACATTTGGAACACAAATTTATACCTGACACTGTCTTATTTTCAGGGAAACACGGTATATACAATTAACTAGCTCAGTTTATTTTCATTTCAGGCTAGCTTTAAGTCCAAGTTTAAAAACACTGCATAAACAGCTACTGAAAAAAAAACATTGGTCACCTCTTATCACACTGCATGGTCATGCCACTTTTTTTTTTTTTTTAAATATATAATGCACACAAGCCTGTCCGTTATGCATTGTGATGCCCAGGGTTAAGGGCACACATCCTTGCTAATTTTAGTGAAGCTGATTGTAGCTTTATATGTGCAATCTTAAAATGAGAAGCACTATGGCTGAACTATAAGGACCACTTGGGAGGAACTATAATGAGCACTATGGGGGCACAATAAGGAAGAGCACCATAATGAGAAGCACTGTAATAGGAGAACTTTAAAAATACAGTATTACAATGGGATCACTATAACTACTGTGGTCACTATATAGGAGGCAATATAAAGGGGAACACTTGTTGCAACAGCATAATGGTGGCTCTATAATGGCAGGTGAAGGTGACGTCACTCAGCTCTCAGCCTGGAGGACACAGAACTAGCCCTAAACATTTGTGGACTTTTTGTCTACTGCTATATAAAGATGCTCTGAGGGAAATAGAAAAATACGTATTTTATTTTTTTTGCCAAAGAAATTCTGATGGTATCTTGAACTATGCAATAACTTTATCAATTATTTATTAACTTTACACAGCTGCTGTGACAAAGATTATTTCTGGGAAAATCAATTTAACTTTTTGGCAACTCCTACAAAGTATAGCTGTTCTGACTAATGTTACACCTCATACACACACTTTACTTAAGTCGGCCGATAAACACCTCAGCTGACAATCAGACGTGTGTACGGCAACCCCTAACCCGTAAGCAAGGCAGATCGTCTCAACTCCATCACCACTCGATTCCATCGTCACAGCTGACATGCGTGTGTGCAACTCGGACCAATGATGTCGCCCAAGGGGATCAGGTCCTGAACCCTGATGGGCGACTGCCTTCAAAAGTGTGTATGCACCTTAGTAGTATACTGCAATAAACAGTCATTACTCTCAGAAAAATAGCTAGGTTTATCTTGCCTACTAATAATGTCAAAGTGTAAAACAATTGTGATGGAACAATTCCCCCAGCTCAACTACATACATTGTAAATATATTAATAAATGGTATGAAAACAGCATAGCCTGTATGATTTCCTCTGCCTATGTCTGTATTTTGAGATCAGCTAGGTTTATTTCCAATTAAAAGGAACTGATAATTAAATAGTATGCCTGTGGCTGGGTAGTGTAATGGTTAAGAGCTCTGTCTCTGACGTAGGAGACATGGGTTCAAATCTCAGTATTCCTATTCAGTAAGCCAGCACTTGATGAGTAAGGAGTTCTCGGTCAAGCTCCCTTAAAACTGCTACTGCCTACTGAGTGCGTTCTAGTGGCTTCAGCTCTAGTGCTTTGAGTCTCCTAAAAGAAAAGCGCTAAACAAATATTGGTATTATTTGTATTAATCCTCTAGATATGCGGAATCACTTTCAGACATATACACATGAAAACAATCACTATAGAAAAGCAAACAATGTTAGCTGGGTGTATGAATTTGGGCAAGTTATATGCACCAGCTCTAGACTATTGCCAAAGGTGGAATGAAGCAGAACCTGAACTTTTTGGAACATTTTGAAAACTATTGCTGGGTGCAGTCTGAAACTGCAAGGTAGTTTATATAACATTCATATACAAAATGGCGTGTGTATCAGTACATACATCATTTTGTTTTCACAAGACTGACATTGCACTTCAAGAGAATTTGGAGGGAGAGCCTACGGGGAAATGAAGAGCCCGTGAGGAGAACGAGAAGGCTCTATAAAACCCAGAGCCTTCCCTCTCCTTAGGTGAGTATATGTTTTTTTTTATTTTTACTACACATTCTAATTTCAGTGTATTTAGTGGAAGCAATCATACTGCTTTGTCATCATGAACGGACACAGAATCCAGCATAAAAAAAAACACCCCCCTCCCCCCAATACACACACACAAAGTCCTTTTTTAAGTGTATATAACATATACAGTAACAACTTTATACTGACAACATACAACTTTTACCTCTCCATAGGTTTTTCTTGAATGTCAGCTTTCATAATGGACCCCGAATGAGAAACCATTGGCGTTTTACTGTCAAAGAAGTCTACAGGGAGAATAGAATCAGAATCAGCTTTATTTAGCCAAGTACAAGAGGGGGTTGTACACAATTTATTTAGTCTCATACAGGTTTTGCAACGGTACAGTGCAAATGGAGGTGCAGTTGTGAACACACATTGAGTAATACAACCTTGAATAGACAATAGTGCAATAATAACACAGTGAACTAGTAGTACATTAAATAGCATGGGGGAGGGTGGAACAGGAGAGTAGCGGGGAAGACTAGAGGGGAGAGGGGTGGAAGGGGGGAAAGGGCTAGTAGTTGACAGGGCTAGTAGGGGAAAGGGCTAGTAGTTGCCTATCCTAGACAGAATAGTTACTTGAAGATATTAGGAAAACTGAAGATGGGTACAAATAAATACATTGCAAACATGTACTGGTATCCTCTCCACAGGAAATGGCACACAAGCTAGCCTGAGCTAGGCCTGCATTTATTTATACAAGGATTTGTGCTTACGCAATTGTGGCAGCTAGACTGTATCTGTATCTAGCTTTAGAACTGTGCAGCGGAGTAGACAGGATTGGCAAACAGTGTCTGCCCTGGCAACATGATTGTTGCTGTGTGCAGGATTACGTAAAGATGACATAGGAAGAGTCGGGTATTTTCTACTAACTTTATTAAACTGCATTTATGTTTGCTTGACTGACAACATAAATAAAATAAATGAGATTATAGATTTTCCTGGAGTTCAGAAAAAGGCCCTGGAGTCACTATTGAAATGCATGATAGGCAATGAGGACCATTGTGCTGCTTTTGCATCTGAACATACTGCAACACATGACAAACAACCACTTTAAAAGCATATGTAGAGCTAAATATGTTTGAATTATATATTACTGCTTTTGCCTTTGAAAGGTTAACTGTAAAATAAAAAGTACTATCATTTGCAATTGATGCAGAGAATGAAAAATGACCAGGTTAAGCACCTTAAATTGATAAGAGAGGTACTTAAGTGGCAAATCTAGACCCAAGGTTATCTTTCAGTAATGTAATACGCAGTTGGCACTTTATAAATACGATAAATACTAATTTGTGTATCTTCTCTCTTTACATGTCTGCACACAATTCCTCTACTATCCCTATAAGGTATACTGTACTTCGTAAACACAGGAAACAATACTAAAATCTGCCACAATCCGAAAAGTCTCAGTTTCTGCAAATAATATCCAAACATTTTCAAAGTGCTTCTCAATCCTTAGAAGACAGTTCCACTCAGTTTAAATAGCATATTAAATGCTAGCAGGTAAGGTAAAATGTCCACAGAAACTTCAATGTTTAAGGCATACTTCAAGTACCAGTGTATACACTGTTAGAGGGTGAAGTTTAATACTAACAACGCTCCATGTGCCGCTGCTGAACTGGCGCCCTCTCATGACCTGTGGTGCATGTGACCACAGGTCATGTGAGGGCGCCAGTAAACAATGAAGTACGGAAGCCTCTATGGACTCTGCCGGTATAGCGGCTGAAGATTTACCACACTTCTCTGCCGCTTATGCGCAGCCAGGAACCAGGCACCGCATTCTCTGTCATAACAGCGGGTGCTGTTGTGCCACTTTGAAAACACAGGATCGCGCTGAATCAGCTGCCTCCCCGCCGCACACAACAGGATCCCCGACAGGACGAGTATCCATTCATTGAGCGGCTGCTGCTTTGAACCTTTGAAGCACTTTGCATCATGTTGCTGCCGCTGCCTCCCCACCGCGGATGTCATTTGCATTAACTACAGCACTTAGGATACAGGCGCCGGATCGGTAAGGGAAGGCATATTCTGACTATAAGACGCACCCATTTTTCTCCCCACTTTCTTATAGTACGAAAAATACGGTACCCAGTTAATTTTTTTAACCCTAACCTAGCCTATTAACCCCTGTAATACCTATACCTGTTTATAAGCTTATAATGACTGCCACCTGTAGCGACTGGATGCGATCGCTGGGGCGTAAGTTCAGGGCCCCAATGCTCTACAGGTGTATTGCTCTGCTGTTGCCTAGTGATGCATCTAAACAGCACTATGGCCCGAACTGTCGCCCTAGCAAACGCATCCAATAGCCACAGACGCACAGACTAGGGATAATGGTCCACCACATGCTCAGCTAGTAATAAAATATGGCATATGGGGTACAATTTTAGCCGTGAAGGGCCAATGAATTCATTTTTTTGTGTTTTACAACTGTGGGATGTGTCGCATGAAAATTAGGAGGGGTGAAAAATGGGTATTTTCTGCATTCACGCCTCACTTTTCTACCATAAAATGACCACAAAAGGAAATAGTTTTGGGGAAAAAAATACTACCCAAAGAAAGCCTAAATTGTACTGAAAAAACAAGACATATATCACGAAGATGGCAAAAGTAATTAAAAAGTAACTGCTGTATCAAAACTACACAGCTAAAGTGTCAAAAAAGTCAGGAACCTTAAAGAGAATCTGTACTCTAAAATTCTTACAATAAAAAGCATACCATTCTCTTCATTATGTTCTCCTGGGCCCCTCTGGGCTGTTTCTGCCACTCCCTGCTGCAATCCTGGTTTGTAATTAACAGTTTTAGGCAGTGTTTACAAACAAAAGACTGGCTTCTAACCAGAGTATCATAGGCTGAGAACAGCTTACTGTGTGACTCATGCAGAGCTTGGAGGGGGTGTGTAAAGCTTCTGCCAATGACAAGCAGTGCTGCACATTCCACACATTCCAGCCTCAGCCCAACAGACACGACAGAGGACAGGAGATAAGATTTATTACAGAGACAGTGCAAGTAGGAAAGGCTGCTGTAAGACAGACCACATTACAACAGTAATAGGAACTTATAGGACAGAAGAAATAAGGCTCAAAATTTTGTTACAGAGAACTCTTTAAAGGACTACTGTAGGGGAGTGGGGAAAAAAGGGTTGAACTTACCTGGGGCTTCCAATGGCCCCCCACAGATGTCCTGTGCCTGCACAGCCACTCACCGATGCTCCAGTCCCCACCTCCAGTTCATTTCTGGAATTTCCGACTTTAATGTCAGAAAACCACTGTGCCTGTCTTTGCTTGTCCTAGGTGTCTTCTTTACTTCCGTGTCCCCAGGTGCAGGGGCAAATGCAGGATTTTTAAAGGGGGGGGGGGGGGGAATTCCTGAAAGGTCCAGAAGCACTTATGTCCCCGAGTGCTTCCAAATACAGGTGGCTCCATACTGCCCATGCACAAAAGTGCGCTGGCGTATTACGGAGCTGCCTATCTATGGAAGTACTCAAGGACTCGAGTGTTTCTGAGGGCTTCTGGTAGCAGCAAATTTGAACAGGGGACAGCGCTGTAACAACTCCCTGAGAGAGGAACAGGAGATAGACTTAGTTTGGACAATTCAGTGGAATATGCCACATAGTGTCACATAGCGCAAGCGATACCCATATGATGCAGGGATATACATCTGCGGAAGATGGCGGCACTATATAAATACTAAATAATAATAGTTTGCCTCACCAGGATTGCACTTTTATTTAGCTTTCCTGTATAAGAAGACACAGCCAGCCAGCTCTAGGGGAAGAGAGAAACAAAGGTGAATGAAGGAGGGCTGGTGCACACCAAGAGTGCTTCTGAGCGTTTTTCAAATCGACAGTGATTTGAAAAGTGCTTAGCTAATGTTACCCTATGAAGGTGTTCCTACAGCAGCATTGTATGTACTGTATGTAGCATTTTTTTGAGCGATTCATTCAGAAATCGCTCTGAAAAATCGCTTCACAAAATCGCACTCACTAATTGCTAGCAATTGCTATTGTGATTTTGGCGTGCACTAGCCCAGAAAGAGAAGGAGTGGAGAGAAATTGAGAATAGCCTGAGATGGAGCAGAGAGCTTATCTGTATTGCAGTCCCACATCACACAGAGGCTACTTGCCTATACTAGGACTCCTGTCCCTGACAGTCTCACACAAGTCAGAAAGCAGCCTTCTTGAAGTCTAGGGACTGTCACCTTGTTTAACACCTTATCCACACATGCAGTCATTATAACAATGGGGAGAGACCAGACAGATTTTGGCCCACAGACCCTCCAGGCAAGCTCTGCATCATGCTGTGTATATTTACCAGATTGCCTGTCCTCTAATTCCACTTTTAATCAGCTAGATTTTTTTTTACATTGCCTTACAACAACAAACCTGAATACACCGGACACCAGACCAGCCCTAAATCACTGAATGAAAGGCGGCCTGGGGGGAGATTGCCCCCCTTCCAGCCAGCACTAGGAGAAGGGGAAAACCGATGGTGACTGCGGGAGAGAGGACTGGAGAGACTGAGATAGAGCAGATAGTGTATCTGTATTGCAGTCTCACATCACACAGGTTACTTGCATGTAATGTGTCTCCTGTCCCTGCCAGCCAAATCCAAAAAAGCTTTATTGGCAGGACCAAATACATTTAGCATTGCCAAAGCAAAAACAAAACATTAAGAATATGGTGGGTGGGGATTGTGGGAATAGGGGAAGGATATAGGTATACCGTCCATAGGGGTGTGGAGGATGTAAGGGATGGTCAGCCTTTCACACAAGCTGCAGGCAGCCCTCCTGGAGTTAAGGGACTGTCAAAAACTTTTCAACCTGTGAAATACCTTATGCAGCTGTCTACATGCAGTCTTTACAATAGTGAAAGAGCTGAGTTTTTCCCACAAACCCTGCAGAAGGCAATCCTCTGTATATTTAACAGCTTGCCCGCTTCAGCGATTTCAGGGAATTTTTTTTAAAGGTACAGGAGTCTTGGGGGGAGGGGGGATTCTATACATCTGGAACCCCCGTCTGAATACGCCAGTGGGGTGCCTGTGCGATGTAATGCAGGGGAATAGACACTAGGGGCCTCTAGTGATCACAGCACCCCTAGTGTCTGTCCCATGTATGACATCACACAGGCGCACATGGGCACAGAAGTGAAGAGGAGGAGCTGAGAGGGAGAAGCAGAGACCGGGATGAACTGGGACTTGTCAGGAGCGCACAGATTTTCAAATATTTCCTACTGAAATTGATTAAAAAAAAAGTTATTCAGTGTGTGCAGGGAAATAGGGTAGAAAGATTCCTCTATATTCAGATAATGATCAGAGAAGAGTCTATCTGCTGGCCATATTGACCAGTGTATGGACACCTTTAGGCTTACAGATTTTTGAACAACATTTAATTATCAAAGAAAGCCACAACAGTGCGCATGAATAATGCAGTACCAGTTATCTGTATCTGAAAGCCGTCATTTTGTGTTTTCTGGAAGTGTCCTCGGAGGCATAGAGTCAGCAAAGGGAGAGGCTGCATTCCTCCCTTATTTGTACTGCTGCACACTAGCCGTTCCTTCAGCCTGCTCAGAGAACAGTTTAGACTTGAAGATCAGGTAGACTGGAACCAAGGTCAGGTTACTGTAACTCTGCTGCTGCAGGATTACTTCGACCAGCATATGTAACATCACATACACTAACAGTCAGGTGAATGATTTTAGCTTTTTTTTTCCCCCTCTAAAATATACTTTAATTTGGGCGCTTTTGACTCTTAAAGTGTACCAGAGCTTAAAAATTAAAAAGATTTTATACATACCTGGGGCTTCCTCTAGCACCATCTGCCCCAATCGCTCCCACGCTGCCGCCCTCTGCAGCTTCGGGAACCGGGTCCCGTCACTTACGTCAGTCGGAGCCAGTCTAACGCAAGAGAAGTGCGCAGTTTGCGTATCTCTCAAACAGCCGCTGGAGAGATACGTAGAGGGCGCACTTCTCCTGCGTAGCTTGCCGCGGCTGATGTCAGTGACGGGACCCGGTTCCCGAAGCTGTTTGCAGCGGAGTAATGGGAGCGATCAGAGCGGATGGGGCTGGAGGAAGCCCCACGTATGTATAAAATCTTTTTAAATATGTTTAAGCTCTGAGGGCCCATTCACACCAGAAGCACTTTTTTGAGCGTTTTGCAATTTATTAGAGTTTTTTAAAATCGCTCCCATACGCTTTCATTAAAATCGCTGTAAAAATCACGCAATTTTTACCGCGATTTTAATCAAAATTTAATGGGAGCAATTTAAAAAAAACGCTAATCAAATCGCAAAAGGCTCAGAAAAGCACTTCTAGTGTGAATGGGCCCAGTCCCTTTAAATTATTTCCTGGTGCTGCCACCACAGCATAGAGTATTTGAGAATGTTCAATCTAAACGTTTGTAGCATGTCAAAATCTAGTCATTTGATCTTATTGAGTCCTAAAATATTAATACTACATCTTATGGGCACAACTGGATTAAAAGACATTCTCCTAGCAATAATCTGTACAGTACAAGTGGTAACTACAAAATTATATTCAATGCTTTTTTTATATGCAACAAAATATCAGGCTTCACTGTAAAAGAATAAGGCAGTACTGGGACAAATTTACAAGCATTAAAAATGATTCTGAGTAAAAGAGAACCTGAAGTGAGAGGCATATGGAGGCTGATATCTAATTTTAAATACTAGTTGCCTGGCTGTCCTGCTGATCCTCTTCTTATTTAAGTTTAGCTATAAACCCTGAACAAGCAGGTAGATAAGATATTTATGACACAAATCTGACTAGATTATCTGCATGCTTTTTTCAGGTGTGTGATTCAAACACTACTGCAGCAAAAGAGATTAGCAGGGCTGCCAGGCAACTGGTATTGTTTAAAAGGAAATAAATATGGCAGCCTCCATAACCCTCTGGCTTCAGGTTTCCTTTAAGCAAGGCATACCTGGTGGGAGGTCAGTTTGTGCTGTTGGTTGGGGCAGTGGGATTTCTGAAGATTTCTGTGTAGAGGACGACGCTTCTGAACTTTTTTCATCCTCCTCTTTCTCTTCTTCGTCGTCATCATCATCATCATCATAATCCCCTGCCAACAACCGGAGACCTGAAGCTTTAGCTGTCGTCTGTTTTTGAGATGACTGATCAGGCTTTTCAAAAAAGCCAGCTGGAAGCCTGGGTTAGGAAAAATAAAAAAAAGTTTTAGAAAACTATGTATATGTATATATTCTTTGAGGGAAAATACGGATCTAGGTAGGTGGAGACTAACCAGCAAGCTCATGGTGAACCAGAACTCATTGGAGTGTGTAAAGAGGCTACAATGGTCCAAAAAGCACCCTTATGCTGGGAATACACGGTTCGTTTTTGCCTTCGTTTAAACCTTCGATTCGTTCGGTAAACGAATCGAGTGTTGAAAACGTATGTGAAAATAGTCATAATCTCATTATAGTTTCGATTAATAGACCCCAAAAACGAACGACTGGTGATCGAACATGTTTGATATTATCTCTCTTTATCCATCTAATCGAGCCATTGGTAGGCTTAATGGCTGTTCAGATCGATTATATATTCGTTTATGTTAGTCCGTCCCTGTAAAAAGGGATTTTTGTTTCGTTTCTTTGCAGCCTTCGATCATTGGAAAAACGAAACCATCAGAATCGAAAAAAAAAACGAAACCGTGGGTGGTGATATTAACCGTATGACCGATTATTTCGGGATCGAAAAGGACAAAAGGCACAATCGAAACGAAGGTTTAAACGAAGGCAAAAACGAACCGTGTATTCCCAGCATTACTAAAAGGCTATGGAAAGCATGGTTTGCTTTCTTAAAAACGGAAAGTATTTGCGATAATTCAGGTTGGAGTGAGCTCTGCGATGTCTCCCAGTGCATCACTGCTGAAAATTGCATATTTCAGCAGTGATGCAAGTGATGCACTCGGAGATTTCTCGGCGCTCACTCCAACCCGAATTATTGCAAATACTTTCTGTTTTAGGTATGTGGACAAACCTCTATCACACTTTTATTAGTGATCTACAATAGTAAGATTTGAGTGTGCAATTCCACACTTCACCATCTGTGAAGAACTAAGCACACCCACATTTTAGCTTTTAGAACTACCTATAGCAGCAATTTCTTGAAGCAATAATTTTCTGTCTGATTTTATCAATCTGTCACATTGTTGTAGAGTATTTCTGGCCTGTCCCTTCACACATTGCTTCAGTTCATTGAGGTTTGCATGTTTTATGCATAACTCTTTAAAAGGGATACTATCGATTAACATGTGTTTTTTAACCTGAGTTTGAGAGAGTTGCTGAAGTGCTGGTAAATAATGATGTATACATTTAATTTGCTTATCTCTTGTTTACTGTAACAAATTCCTTTCACTCTGCACTGAGGGCACTGTCTGCTCATTTCTGACAGGAGAGTTAATGAGGGGAGGGGGAATTCCCTCACAGTGTAGTTAACTCTATGTAACTGTGTGTGAGAGAGCTCTCAGAAGAAGCTGCATGTTTCTGAGCTGTCTGCAAGAGAGCAGAGGAAATGCAACTTGTTTTAAACATGTAATTGTCTGTGACAGCACAGCTTTTCATATTTTTTTGGGCTTTCAGGGAAAAATACTCTGTAGTCTGATATGCAAAAAACAACACTGGCTGTGCATTGAAACAGACACCCCTTTGTGAATTATTTGTCCCAATAGAGCTAAACCTTACACACAGTTAATTAAAGCTTTTGCCTCTGATATTTAACATGAAAAATAGAAAAATGTTTACACAGCTGCTTAGATATTATTTGTACATTGTCATTTTAGAACACTTGGGTATTGATAATATTCCTTTAAAAGTAAACCTGAAATAAAAATTAACTTATGAAATAACTATACATGCAGAACTAATCCTAATTAGAACTTTCCTTGAGTTAGGGCTGGTTCACAATGCAAAAGCGTTTTCAGCATCAGCGATTTGAAAAGCTCTTGCTAATGTAATGCTATGGGTGATTTTTATAAAATCACATTTCTTAAGTGAGATCACAAACCTAGCATTACATTAGCATTTTCAGAAAAAGCTCTTGCAGCGTGAACCAGCCCTTACATATTTTTGGGATTAACCTCCCTGGCGTTCAATTTCCCCAGGATTTCCGTGCAAAAAGCGTTTCAATTAATTTTCAACCATTTTTTTTGCAATCCATTTTTTTATATTGAATTCAATACAGGTTATTGTATTGAATTCAATAAAACAAAAAAAAAAAGTGTTTACTGCAAGATGTTGATGACGCTGTGTGACCCTGGCGTCATCAACGCCGAGCAACGGGGGACATGTGATCGCCGAGGGAGAAGCAAAATCCGCCAAGGGACATGGAAGAAGACACTGGGGAAGCTATCAGTGGTACGTGACGAGGGATTAGCACGCTAATGGTTAGTATAAGACCCAGATGTATAGCCAGATTTATAGGTAGCCAGATGTGCAGCCAGGTATAGTTAGCCACATGTGCAGCCAGATTTATAGTGAGCCAGGTGTTTAGCCAGATTTATAGGTAGCCAGATGGCCCCCCCTTCCAATCCTCCCCCCCCCTCCTAGCACGCTGTGGGTAGCAATCTGCGCTACCCCAGCGTGCAGAACAAGCATCCAGCCACCCTAGGGAATCCCTGGGCAGCCAGCAGGGCAGAGAATGTGCGGGGGTTCCCTCTTGTATGCGGAGGCTGTGCTGGCGGGGGATCCCCCTCTGTACGGGCGGGGGGAACCCCCTTCTATGGTGGCTGTGTGGGCAGGGGATCCCCCTCTGTGCGGGCAGGGGGATCCCCCTTCTATGGCGGCTGTGTGGGTGGCCCGCACAGCCACCATAGAAGGGGGTTCCCGCCGCCCGCACAAAGGGGGATCCCCCGCCAGCACAGCCTCCGCATACAAGGGGGAACCCCCGCACAGTCTCTGCCCCGCTGGCTGCCCAGGGATTCCCGAGGGTGGCTGGATGTTTGTTCTGCACGCTGGGGTAGCACAGATCGCTACCCACAGCGTGCAGTCAGGCATCCAGCCATCCTGGGGAATCCCTCTGATGAGAAAAAAATGCAGCCGGCGGGGCAGAGCAACAAGAAATCTCCCTGTCGGCATGGACGAGCTCAGCTCGTCATTAACGTTTTTTGAAAGTTTTTGCTGGATGAACTCAGCTCGTCCATACCGCCAGGGTGGCTACAGCAAGCCTGTTCTGGCCAAGGAACAAAGAGTTAGATACTTACCCTGGCAGAGGCTTCCTTGCTCTCCATTACACCACCGCTGGCAGGGACCCTCTTGACAGTTTGCGCCCACGCTTCACTTTGTGAACGAGTGTGGCTGTAATGCACTTTTGTGAGTACTGCCATTCCTGGGCAGTAGCACAAAGCTGCTTGTGGACGTGCGGCTTCAGCCAAGAACACAGCGTGGAGCTGGGCCATGAGAACAAATGGGACAAGCTCTAGCCCGATATGTTCAGAGGGTCCTAACGCAGCAATGGCGTTAGGATGGTTAGCAAGGGTGGGGGTGGTTTGGGGATAAAGACATGAGAAGCCTCAGAGGCTTTGCGCTATGTAGGCAAGTATCTAACTGTTTGCATCCTAGCCATATCAGGTTAACTTTAAGGGCTGAAAAACTCTGAGCTATAGTTAACATTGTGATTCCTGCTGTTCATTCCCACCCAGAAAGGAAAAAACAAAACAAAAAAAACGATCTATTAGACTTTATCATGAGTTTATAATTTGGACTGCTATCATGAGTGTTTGCAGCCAAGTAAATGTTGAATGCCCTTTAATTAGATTTCAGAAGAGATGCCAAAGCAGTCAAGCATGCCTGACTACACAAGTAAAGCATTTATTAACCCTGCAATGAAAAGAAATTAAAAGTGAACATAGACAAGTTAAGTAGGATTGTTACTTCTGGTACCCCTTAAGGTCCTGCAACAGCATTTCATTCGGTCTGGACTTTTGACTTAGCTATTTCAACACCTAGTTTCTTTTTTTCAACCATTCTGCGGAATATTTGCTGGCGTGCAAAAAAATTGGTATTGCTTAAATGGAAATAAATATGTCTGCCTCCACATACCTCTCGCTACAGTTGTCCTTTAATGATGTGGAACTATGTACTTTTATTTAAACAATTATATGGTGTAACGTTGTTGTTCATCTGAGAGTGCATTTACCAAACTTTAAGATCTGTGATGATATTTACGTCCTGGTACACAAAACCTTAGGATTGAAAGAGTCTGTTTTTTCTTTACCCCATTACTGTATGCCCCCCAAAAAATCCACTCACTTCATGTCCTGACAGGAATAATCAGCCACAAACAGGGTGTCGATTTTAATCACCGCTGTCTGAAACCAGTTAAAGCAATACGGAGTATACATATTATTGCTGGTGTTCCATTTTTTTTTTTAAACATTTTTTTTTGCTTTGGAGTAAGAAACCATAAAAAGCTACTATCCATCACTGTAATGAAGAATTTCAACGTATTTACTCTAACTGCAGCTACAGCAATGTAGTTAACACTTACGTGGATGACTTTGGAGATGAAGACTGTTCTACTGAATCTATGGAAAGGTAAAAAAAAATAAAAATAAATAAATACTGATGTTCAGGATTTGATTTCCTGTAAACCATGGGCAATAACATAAATAACACAAGACACTATAGCAGTTTTAATGACAGCATCAAATAAAAGGGGAGGGGTGATGTTTAGGTACTTACTGTAAAGTGCTTTTCTCTGGGATGAAGTAAAGCCCAGCCTATAGGAGGATGGACACCAGAAGAAAGCTACCTCCCATCCCCGAACATTTTCCAGGTGTTGCAAGCCGTGTAGAACAGCACTATAGGCTGCTGCATGGAGGGTAGCTCAGCTTGACTAGCCAGCGAATGCTTGCCAGGTATGGATTAAGAAAAATAAAGGGTACCACGTGTCTCCCAATAAAATGGAGAGCAAAGGAATTCATGGAGAGTAATCAAAAATGCCCTTGTCTCCATCATTTGTTTGGAGAGCATCAGTTCAAAGCAGTTTCTAAGAAAGAAAGAAGCTTCAAGCTGGGCAGAATCAGTTATACTGTCACAGATGACACCTTTTGGCTAAGGGTAGAGCCAGAATACACTGCCACATCAGGTGTGACCCAGTGACCTTTCTACATGCTTGGCTTGCAGATGTATTTTTTTTCAACTGACCATGATGCGTGCACTGACCTAGTGGAGTAGGTTTTGATTGGAAAAGGTGAAGAACTGCCCTTCAGGGTTTAAAATCTGGTGATGACCTGGTTAATACACAGGCCAGAGCTTAAGAGGCCACCTTGCCCCTCCTGTGGCCATTTGGGAAAAATAATATACAGTTAAAAAGCAAAACAGGCAGTAGCTTGGGTATGTCCCTAGTGTCCTGATTACATCAAGGGCATGAAAGACCTGTTAGCTGGGATGAGAGGGGTTTGAACAGACATGGAAAAATAAATGTTCACATTTAGGTGAAAGTCTGTTGAAAACCACCTGGTCGAAGGAGCTGGCATGACGTCCTGGCTAACAGAGGGTTGAGACCTATTTCAGAAGTACAGTCATCTGTAGAGATCATGTGGGGAACTCAATGAATGCCATTATTCTCATTGCTGCAGCAATGAACTTTAGATCCTTCATGAAGGCCCTAATGAGGGCCTCCTACTGTTGCAAAGATGGGTTGCAACAGTAGGAGGATGAAGTCCTTCATCAGAAGGAAGGAATAATCGCTGGTGCTGGATGCCCTAGGTCAGCGGTGTCCAAACTTCTTAGGCCAAGGGCCATATCACTGTTCTTGAGAGTGCTTCAGGGCCAAACTACCAAAATTAAACAATTTTTGCACACAGCATTTTTAACTCACGCTGCTCAATTGAAGTTGTGCTGCTTTAGGAGTGCAGCTTAGTGAATTACGGCCTATGATTGGCCAGATACATTTTGTAATGGAATGAGCAAAGAGTACACTCCAATCTATCACCACATAAAGTAACAGTTTTGTGAAGACAAAAAATGTCATTTTGTTTCAGGACCTCTGGCACTTACTCATGGCATTAATAAAGGCTGGAGGGGGTGAAATGAGTTGGATTCTCTTGTACAGTGGAGATACACTGGAGTTTGGACTTCCCCTTTTCTCATTCCATTCACGTTGAGCCTTGGCAGGTTGGAACTCCACCTGTTAACAGAGGTTTCATCCTGGTAGGAGTATTGTTTTCTTATTTAAATTGTGCACGTATCCAAATTGGCATAGAATTGAATACATCTCCTTACTAGTGATGGTAATGTCTAGGAGAACTCATGGAGAAGCATGTGATCAATTTGATCAGGTGATAGACATGTAAAGCCTCGGATTTTCTAGTAATGATCATGTGCTAAAGCAGGATGTAATCACAGCAAATCAGAGCTTTGCAAATCTATCAGCTGATCAAACAAATCACATGCTACTCCATGTGTTCTCCTAGACATGACCATCATTACTCCTCACCAATGGTTCGTTGTGCACAATCTGTAAATAATACATAGATCTGTGCAAGTGTGTGCAACACATTGCAATGGAAAACTGCTAATTCACTGGGCTCTTGATACGCTTCACAATGGTCTAATGTGACGGAGGAGAATAGCAGACTTTAATTACTTAAAGGGAAACTAGAGTGGGAGGCTTACGGTGGCTGCCATATTTATCTTCTTTTAAACAATACAAGTTGCCGGGCAATCCTGTTGACATCTTTGGTTGCAATAGTGACTAAAAAAAACAAAGCAAGCATGCAGCTAATCTAGTAATCCTTTAGTCAGAGCACCTGATCTGCATGCTTGTTCAGGGTCTATGGTTGAAAATATCAGAAGCAGATGATCAGCAGGACAGCCAGGCAATTTGCATTGTTTAAAAGGAAATAAATGTCAGTTTCTATATCCCTCTCTTTAGGTGTGCTTGAACACAATTTCCTGAAAAATAAAGGTCGGAACTGTTAAATCGTTACACTATCCATAGTAAATCAGGTCCCTTCTTTTTAATGGTATGTACTGCTGAGATGAGTGTTTTATTGGTTTTAAACATTACCTTTAACTCTCTTAATACTCTCATTCTCCACACATGGCCCTTTCCTTTTAGTAACTTGTGAGGGCTGTGCTGAGACAGAGGGACCACTGCCGTTGTCCTTCACTCCTTTCAATTGAGCAACTTTCTGAAAAAGAGAAGATGTACACTGTATGTACTCTGTAATGCAGGGCCGAGATGTCTGACTCCAGTCCTCAAGGTGACTCTGAATTAGAGGTAAGAAAAGTAAGGCTGTGTTCCCACTTGAGGAGAGAAAGGACATTTTTTGTCCATTCTCCTCTCAATGCTAAACTGACAGTAAACAGATCCTATGTTATAAATAGGAGAGGTTCACACTTGTCACTCTGCAATGGATCCTTGACATCTGTTGCAGTAAGCAATATTCCTGGGCAGGCAGATGTGTTCTCCCACATAGCCTATGGGAGTAATGCATCTGGTCCGGCTATAGCTAGACCACAGCAGACCATCAGAGTGGACACTACACTATCCGCTCCTACTGGCCACAAGCGGTCCGGCTCAAGTGTGCACCGAGCCTAAAGGTGCCCATTAAAGTGGATGTGAGATGAACTTTTACTCATTGCATAATTGTGTTCCTTTCCTATTGTTTAGAGGGCATTCCTCAAGCCAAATACTTTTTTTTTGTTGTTTTAATACTCCAATTCCCTATAAACTAAACAAGCCTCGCCCACAGCTTTTCAGAGAGCCTTAGCATTTTCAGACAGTAGCAAGGGCTCATGGGAACTCAGTCTGGGCAGGAGGAGGGGGGATTAGGTGCTGAAGATGCAGATAAGCTTGCCTGTGTGTAATATTTACAAACAACATGGCTGCTGTCATTGTATCACAGGAAGAAATAATCATATTCTATTGAAGCTGTTTGCAGCTAGATTTGCTGTGTAAACTATCTAAACTTTAGGTAAGATATATAGTTAGTTGTTATAGTTAGTTTTTCATCTCGGATCCGCTTTAATGGAACAGAGAAGCTGCTTTTGAACTTGCTGTCCTGTAAATTTTTTGAATGCTCTGATCTCTCTACCTAGCAAAAAAATATAGAAACCGAAAGCAGAAATCCTCAGATATTGTCTCACATTGCCCCCTAGTGACAGGTGGCCATAAATACACATTACAGCAGTACTAATTAGAAGCAAGAAAATTTATAAAGAAATTAAAAAAAAAAACGTGTTAAATACTCCTATTAGACCTACCGGTAATGGAGTTTCTGGTTGTCATCCGGGACAACCCGAGATCCGGTCCCGCCCAGGATCTGGGGAAACACCAAACCAAGAGGTTTAAAAGCCCCTGCCCTCCCTCAATCCTCAGTGCGTCTGAAAGTAAGTAGACTAGAAACACCAAGATGAAGGAATAACTAGCCACTTACAAGTGACTAAAAATTCCCTGTGCTCCTGATTAGCTGAAAGGTGCTGGATAGGAAAGGGAAGGGTTATAGACGTTGTCCCGGATAACAACCAGAGACTCCATTACCGGTAGGTCTAATAGGCGTATTTCTCTAATTGTCATCCGGGACAACCCGAGAGATAGACAAGAAGTCTTATCTAAAGACTCACCTAGGGAGGGACCACCGGCTGAAGCACCTTTCTGCCAAACGACTGGTCTTGTTGTGATAAAACATCCACTCTGTAATGCTTGATAAAGGTAGATGCGTTTGACCAAGTTGCCGCTTGACAAATCTGGTGTATGGTGCCCTCTCTGCCCATGATGTGGATAAAGAGCGAGATGAGTGAGCCTTAATGTTATCTGGTAAGGGACTATTACTACTCTCATAGGCTAAGGTAATGGTCTGTCTAATCCATCTTGCAATCGTCTGGATGCCTGCTGACCCCTATTTTTCCCCGAAAATAGGACCAATAAACTACTAGATTTTCTGAATTCTCTAGTCCTGGAGAGATAAACTAGTAAAGATCTCCTGACATCTAAACAATGAAAGGACTCCTATTTAACCGCCGCTGGCCTGGAACAAAATGAAGGCAGAATAATCTCCTGTGACCTATGGAATTCAGATGCTACCTTAGGTAAATATGATGGATCTAGTCTGAGTCTCACACTGTCAGGGCAGATGATGAGAAAAGGATCCTTAATAGATAATGCCTGAAGATCGCCCAAACGTCTGGCTGATGTTATAGCAATCTCAAAGGCCAATTTGAGTGTCAAAAATTTCATATCAATACTTTCTATGGGCTCAAAAGGACCACCTGTAAGGCTGTTAAGAACTAACGAAGGATCCCACTGGGGAAAAATCTTCACCTTAACAGGAGTAGACCTCTGTAATGCTTTGAAAAACTTCCTTACTAACTTCTCCTGTGCTAAGTGTCTATCCAACAATATAGATAGAGCTGAACACTGGACCTTGAGAGTGCTGGGAGCCAATTGATTGCCATAAGAATCACACCATGCTAAATAAACTTTCCGATAAATCTTTTGAGTTACCGGTTTCCTACATCTCATTAAAGTCTCTATAACTTTCTCTGAAAGACCCTTTTGTCTCAAAATTACCCTCTCAGTATCCAGGCTGCCAGTTTGAATAACTGAGGTCTGGGATAGTTTAGAGGCCCCTGCATCAACAGGTCTGGACGGAGTGGAAGAGGCCATGGGGGTTGTACTGCCATTCTCAGTAGTGTTGCATACCCTGGCCTTTTTGGCCATTGAGGAGCTATCAAGTTAAGGTTCACTCCTTCTCTTTGTAGTTTTAGAAGGACCTGGGGAATAAGTACTGTTGGAGGTAAAGCGTACCATAGAACAAATTCCCAAGGAAGACTCAGAGCATCCAATCCCAGAGATCTGCTGCATCTGTGAAGGGAGAAGAACCGCTCCACTTTTGCGTTCTTCTGGGATGCGAAGAGATCTATCTCCGGTCGCCCGAATTTCTCCACCAACATCTGAAAAACCTCCGGGTGGAGTTCCCACTCGGATTGGTTAATCTGCTGGTGGCTTAAAAAAATCTGCCTCTACATTGAGAGAGCCCTTTATGTGGATCGCCGATAACGAAAGAATTAGAGGCTCTGCCCATGCCAGAATCTCCGAACAGAGAGACATGAGATCGAATGACCTCATCCCTCCTTGTTTTGAAAGGAAAGCCACCATCGCCCAATGGTGTTTCTGTGATGGAAACACAGATGAACTGAGGATTGAGGGAGGGCGGGGGCTTTTAAACTTCTTGGTTTGGTGTTTCCCCAGATCCTGGGCAGGACCGGATCTCGGGTTGTCCCGGATGACAATTAGAGAAAATAAATTAGCCTGGAGCACTTGCAAGACTCTAAATAAATTGGCTGCTAAAAGGTTAAAGGATTTGTAGTTCTACTTGATGGATTTTTTCATAGATATGATCATAACCGCTGAAAATATGATTATGATATGAAATATTCTATTTTATTTCAATCTATTTAGTAGAAGGGTAAACTGAATGAACATACTTTGAATGTACACTTATGGTGATAAAATTACATAATAGTGGTAAGATTGTACAATCAAGATTGTATAATATCAGAGACACATAGTAGAATGTAGTAAATTATTCTGAAAACCCACTTTTACGGTAATTGTCCCGGTTTTAGATTTAAAACCACTTCCTACATCTATATATTGCTGTATATTGGTATGTTAGTGATATTTAAACTAGGCTGTTTAGCTATGCAGAATTATACTTACCTGGAGCTTTTCCAGTCTATCATACTCCATCAACTCCCTCAGTCGCTGACTACTGCATCCCAATGCCAGGCACAAGGCTTGTAACTGTGCAAGCACAAAATGCTCTCAGCCACAGAAGCACTATTGAGGAGGCTCGTGGCAAGGGCCTGCATGCGCAGAATTCTGACTGAGCTAGGTCACAATCTTAACCGTGGCTGACAGCGGCAGCATTGGGGGGGGGGTCACTGGATGGAAACTGACACACTACAACATGCTGGAATAAGTCCCAGGTAATTATAATTCCTTGAGACAAGTACAGTTTTAGGGCTGGTGCACGCCTAAAACCGCTAGCGTAATTGCAAATGCTAAGCGTTATTTGAAACTATTTTTAAAAGCAATTTTCTATGTATACCTAGCTATTTTTGGAGCGTTTTTGTGTAGAGCTTTTTAATTTTTTTGTGCAGTTTGAGCTGGAAGTAAAATGCTTTTGCAAAAAAAAGAAAACCTCTGTTCTAACATTTTTTAGAGCGATTTTCCACTTTCCTATACCTAACATTGAGGCTGAATCAGCCCTGAGAAATGCTGCAGGACCCACGAAAAAAATCTCATCGCTCTGGTGTGATCCATCCCATACAAATACATTAGCCAAGAATTTTTAAAAGCGCTAGCATTTTAAAAAGCGCTCAGAAGCGATCTAGGTGTGCACCAGCCCTTAGACACACATATGAAGTACATAGAGCAGATTTTTTAAAAAGTTGAATAGATCAAGATTCATCTGTGTGGGTGAAGAACTTGTATGCCTAGTACACACAATGCAATTTTCCATCTGATTAACGGTCAAATAGATTATTTCACCATCAAGACCAACAGGTCTGATCATTTTTCTGACAGCCCCTTGGGAGACATCTCACCTCTTTATGTTGTTTGCCAAGGATATGTGCTTGCCACAGCAATTCAGTTTTTATCTGTATATTACATATAGCACATGACAAATGACCTAAACTGTTATATGTAAGCCCATAGTTAAGGACTATAACAAAGCAAGCATATGAAGCAAGCTTCACTACAGAAATTTCAAAGCAGACCCAACCCACAGTTCAAACACTGTAATACTGTCAGCATTATGAAACACAAAACAGATGTGCCTACCCCAGAATAATATAACTATTACTACTTACCCACAGGGAATTTTTTATTGAATAATATTGGACTATAAAGTAACTGACAAATTGCTAGTGATGGTAGCACTATGCAATACAAACTATCTGTGCATCACACTACATATAATATGAGAGTGCCTTAGATACTTACCTAAGTAGAGGCAAAGCCTGGCAAACACATCCAATTTCAACTGGCCAATAATCGGCCCATTGTATCACTTCCATGTAGTATGAGAATTTAGCTACACAATCTGTTCATAGTATTTAAAGAGACTCTGAAGTATTATAAAAATCATGTTTTGATATTAAAAATCTCTTTAACATGATAGCCCTAACTAAAACGCCTCATGTCCGCAGCTGAACTCTAACTAAATCCCCCCCTAACTCCAACCCCCCCCCACGTGGATTTTTCTGCCCCGGGAGGCAGAGCTTTCAGCTGCAGCTCTGCCTCTATGCGCGTCAATCCACGCGTATCTCCGCCTCTCCCAGTGAAAGAAGACTGAGAGGGGCGGGGAGAGGTGGCGATTCGCGCTGATAGGCGCGTGTAGAGGCAGAGTTGCAGCCGAACGCTCTGCCTCTCATGGATGTGCTCCCCGCAATGTGCCCAGGGGAGTTTGGGGGATTTAGTTAGAGTTCAGCCACGGGGATGCAGCGTTTTAGTTAGGGAGTCACGTTAAAGAGTTAGTCACGTTAAAGAGATTTTTATGAGACTTCAGAGTCTCTTTAACGGGAACCTAAACTGAGAAGCATTTGGATTTTTCCTTTTAAAATAATACCAGTTACCTGGCTCTACTGCTGATCCTGTTTCTCTAATACTTTTAGCCACAGCCCCTCAACAAGCATGCAGATCAGGTGCTCTGGCTGAAGCCAGACTGGATTAGCTGCATGCTTGTTTCAGGGTTGTGATTCAGCCACTACTGTAGCGAAAGAGATCAGCAGGACTGACAAGCAACTGGTATCGTTTAAAAGGAAACATCCATATCCCTCTCAGTTAAGGTTCCCTTCAAAGTCTGTTGATCCTCATACTACATGCAGATTGTTAAATTGGTCAGTGATTGGTCAATTATAGTTGAAAGTGTGTACCAGGATTAAGTCTCTAGATAGTGCAGAGGCTTCCAGCATCCTCCTCAACTCTGGACCCTCTGAACATATCTGACAAAAGCTTGTCGGATATACTTTTGTGGCCATGATCCCTGCCATGTACGAACGCAGCCATACTGAGTCCACAAGCGGCTCCGTGTTACTGGGAGGGCGCAGTGGTACTCGCTCAGCTGCAGTATGGCCGCGTTCATTCAGGAAGGGAGATCAGCCAAAAACTGCCGGCAGCGTTTGTGTCAAGAAGAAAACCGGAAGCATCAGGACTACCCAGAGGCAGCTACTTTTTATATGCAGCTGGCTATGGTCTCAAGCATGTACATCTGAGAGGGTGCCAGCCTCCTGCTAGATGTGACATGAGGCAGTTTCTCACCAGACAATAAACTAGTGTGGTAACAAACGCTATCATTTGATTACTTACTATTGGCAGTTGGGTGGCTAAACATTTTGCCCATCACCCATCTGTGAGGGCTCATTCACACTAGGGACGTTTTCTGCCTTTTTTCAAGTGCAGGCGATTTTAAAATTGCCCACAAAGCGCTTGTGCAATGAATCTCTAACAGAAGGTTCATATTAGCCTGGTTCGTGCGCTGTGCGTGCAGCAAAGCGGTGCCTTTACCATTTTTGGGGCGATTTTGCCTCAATGGAAGGTATAGGAAAAACGCACACGCTCACAAAATCGCTTTGTGCAGATATAGCGTTCGCGTTTTTGAGAATAAAATACATTGTATTTATTCTTTTCCGGGTCAAAGGGTTCACTTCCTGACTTGCGTTAGGGAGTAAATTACAAAACCGCTCTGGAAAAACGCTTAGAAAAGCGCTTTTACCAGAAATGCAGCACACAGTGGAGCGCCGGGAAGGGGGAAAAAAGTGCACAAAAATGCAAAACGCTTGCATTTTTTATTTTAGGTGTGAATGAGGCCTCAAAGCCCTACAGCTTTGCTTTGGAGCAGAGGCAGGCTTGCAGGCAAGTGGTGTGGCAGAATGAGTGGACAAGCACGAAATTCAGTTTTACCTGAGGAAGTATCGGAAGGATGTAGAGGAGCATGGAGCGCTGCGGCCAGAGTAAGTTAATCCTCTTCGCATAAATCCTTAGTTTTGAGTTATCCAGAGTGGCCATCCCCCTGCCCCAAAAGCCACACACCAGCCTCTTCAATGGTGCATGGGTAGGCTTTCCTGCAATCAGGTTGGAAGGGCTCCACAAGATGCGACAACCTGCCTACCTGTCTTCAGTTCATCCTGCACTCCAATACAGAGGCTGTTGTATGATTAGATGGGTGCGTGGCATTTGGCTATGTTTGTTAATACAGTTGTATACTTGTACAACTAAGTAACGACAGTTTTCTGCAAACACATTTTTAAAGGGACTCCGAGCTCAGAAAAAAAAGGAAAGTTGTACTCACCAGGGGCTTTTTCCAGCCCAGTGCTGGTCGGGAGGTCCCACGCCGGCGTCCTGGCTCCTCTCCTTCTCCCCGCTCCGGAATGGCTGGCAGGCCGCAGTCCGGGCGACACTCTCCCGAGTGTCGGGCTGCTTCTTCCGCATATGACGCGGATTACGTCACACGCCGGCCGCCTCGCGTCATCACGGCGGCCGGCGTGAAAGTACTGCGCATGCGCGAACAAAGCGGGGTGAAGAAGAGGAGCCAGGACGCCGGCGTGGGACCTCACGACCAGCACTGGGCTGGAAAAAGCCCCTGGTGAGTACAACTTTCCTTTTTTTTCTGAGCTCGGAGTCCCTTTAAAAATGAGCAAGGATTAGTACTGAAAATAGGGTGGTACACTGCCATGACAGAATTTACCTCTATGCCAAAAAGGAAAAATGGGCACCAAATAGAAGGAAGTAGAATATTAGGCACTTTATTGATATTCTACCTTTAGGCTTCTTTCACACTAAGACGTTGTGTTAGGTGCTACGTTAAGGTCGCATAACGTGCACCTAACGCAACTCATGGTGGTGGTGGCAGAGGACGTTAGCAAACAGCTGCGTTAAGCGGCTCTTTGATGTGTCCGTGATGCGTACTATAGTACGCATGCGCTGGTGGAGACCACGTGAGCAAAACACTCCGCATCACGTGGTCCCGCCAGTGACGTCAGCACAGTGCAGTGAATATTAATTAGCCATGTGGCTAATCACTGCGCCTGTGCAAGCAGGCTAACGCGGCAAAGCCGCTCTAACGCCGTAGCATGCTGCACTTTAGATTGACGTGCAGCGTTACAACGTAACGCAAGGTGGGCACTGTGAACAGCCCATTGCAGTTACATTGCTGTGCGTTGGGGAGCGTTACAGGCTACACTAACGTGCGCCTGTAACATCTCACTGTGAAAGCAGTCTAAGAGTAGAAAGTAAGGGAATTTTGCCCCAGGGATTTGGGGGTGATAAAACCTCGTTCTGCCGCACCGTTGCTGCGAATCAGCTATGGTCTTATTGCTTAACCAATTAACCTAAGTTTTACGTCCAGGAGGCCATGCGCGCTCCAGCGGCCGATCGCGCTCGTGCACGCGCTCGCGGCCCGCGGTTCGTTAGCCAGGCAATCAGTGAATCGGGCTATGGTGCCCGATCACTGATTGCTCTCCCCCGCAGAAAAAGCGACAGCTTCTCTCGGAAGCTTCGTTTTTTTCTGGCTGTAGCTTCCCCATGCGTCTCTCTAAGCGTACATGTTACGCTTAGAGTGACGTCACGTAAACAAACTCGCCATGAGTTTGTTTACGTGACGTCACTCTAAGCGTAACATGTACGCTTAGAGAGACGTAACATGTACGCTTGGAGAGACGCATGGGGAAGCTACAGCCATCTTGTGGCCAAAAAGTAAAACTACACCTAAATGTAAAACAATAATAAAATACACATATATTTACATTTAAAAATTACAATTTACATCCCACCCTCCCAAAAATACCCACATATACCCACATAAAATGTTTAATAAAAAAAAAAAAAAAAAAACACATTACAATAATAAAAAAAAAAAACGTAAATATTTACCCAAGGGTCTAAACTTTTTAAATATCAGTGTAAAGTATATTATAAGCTTGTAAATAGTGATGGATGCAAAACGGAAAAAATGCACTTTTATTTCCAAATAAAATATTGTCACCATACATTGTGATAGGGACATAATTTAAACGGTGAAATAACCGTGACAAATGGGTAAATACAATACATCGGTTTTAATTATGGAGGCATGTATTATTTTAAAACTATAAATGGCCGAAAAACTGAGAAATAATGAATTTTTTCCGTTTTTTTTTATTCTTCCTGTTAAAATGCATTTACAGTTAAAATGCATTTACATTTACCTGAACACAGGTGGCGAGAGCCCATTGGCTGCTCGCACACTCGCCCTAACCCCGTCCACCTTACACCTCCCACACATCCAATTGGCCCTTTTAGCAAGAACCTGTATATATATATATAAGGAGTTGAGTGTCCTCACCACTTCACTGAGGCGCTACACCTGCTAATGCCGAAATTCTGGTGAGTTCTTTATATTATTTTATTTGCACACTTTACCCTGTATTTCTGGCCCCCTGTTCTCTTCTCAATGCTCTATTACCCATTACTCTTGCTGACATATACCCTTTTCCATTACCAATACCACTCATTGCAAATCTGTGTAAAAAACACCCCATAACCCATTACTATCGCGAGCACCATAGCCTCTACCCCCTATTGTTTACTTGCACACCTAACTCTTTTATGCTATCTCCACGAAGCAATTTTTCATATGGTATGCTTTATGTTATGCAATATATTGATATGCAAATTTGTAACTGCAGAATTTACTATAGCATAATGTACTGTCTTGTCTACAGTTTTGTCCCCACGTTTATTGCCTGATGAAGCGGGCTGGGCCTGCGAAACGCGTTGCACTTTTTGGGGGTACTATTTAATAAATGTGATTGCTACTATTCAGACAGTCTTTCGTGTCTGCTTTATGGAGGTAAGTCCACCACTTCCTCCCAGCAAATTTTAAAGTTTTTATCCGCTTTTATCCTGCTGGCGCCTCTGTTCTCCTACTGATTTACAGTAAAGTGGCTCTTAGCAAAATGTACCCCCCAAAAAAAGCCTAATTGGTGGCAGAAAAAACAAGATATAGATCAGTTTATTGTGATAAGTAGTGATAAAGTTATAGGCTAATCAATGGGAGGTGAACATTGCTCGGATGCATAAAGTGAAAACGACTGAATGCGAAGTGGTTAAAGAGGAATTAATGTAATAAAAAAAGGGTATCATTTTTACAATAATTATGTATAAATGATTTAGACAGTGTTTTCCCATTGTAATATCTTTCCTCTCCCTGATTTACAGTCTGACATTGATCACACGGTGACATTTTTAATGCTGGCAAGTGATGTCACTAGAAGGAGATGCTGCTTGCTTTTTAGGCAGTTGGACCCAGCTGTAAACAGCTGTTATTTCAAACAACTGTTATTTCCCACAATGCAATGAAGTTCAGACAGGAAACTGTCACGACCATGGTCCTGCCATCACATGGTGATGACAGGCTGGGAACGTGGCTGATATTCCGCGTTCCCAGCCGCTATATAACCCTCTATGCTGCTATAGCGTATATGTTATACGCTATAGCAGCATAGAGGGTGATATAGCGGCTGGGAACGCGGAAAATCAGCCGTGTTCCCGGCCTGTCGGCGGCTGTCGCCGAACCCAGAAGTAGCCACCGGCGGGGACAGGATGATCGGAGCGGGGCTGCGAGGGCACCATCCAGCTTCGGGGGGCTGAGGGATGCCCCGGGTGAGTAAATATCTTTTATTTTTGACTTAAGTTTTCCTTTAAGTGTAAAAGAGCCCTAACTGTTTAAAAATAAAGAATGCTACTGTACAATAAAAAACTGATTGCAGCTATTTATCCAGCTTTTCACAACTGATATTAGTACAAAGTATTGTGATATTAAATTACTATAATAACAGTAAAAATGTGGAAGAGAAAGAGGGTTAACTGTACAGTATATATTGTATTTTGATAGCAGTGTGATCAGAGTGGCAGAGGTAAGACCTTTTCCTTTAACACCTCCCACATTTACATGACATTGCAATATAATGCCCTAATTGCATGCTCCCACTGAAGGTGCTGGAGTCACATACCTCACATAATATACATAACTAGGACAGTCCTCGGCAGAATTAGAAATTACAGCATCAGATATGCACATATACATAACATAACGTGACTGCTGGAAAGGATATTTAGCCAACGGAGACTCTATCCTCTTCTTGCTCGCTGTCTCTCGCTGCTTCGCTTTCATCAGCCGCCGAAGCTCCTCTTGTTGTACCAACTTCTTCTTACCGGGGGCCGCCATCTTTCCCCTCCCTCCATGTGTCGCCTGTAATCTACGCCACACTTCCTGCAGAGCAAGTTTCCGCCGAGTGCTGGGCTGGCAGCTGCCTGTCCCAGGGAAGCCCGTCCGTCCGTGTGTATCGCCGCAACAAGCGTATAGATTGCAGCCTGATAGCTGAATGCAGATTCCACCTGTGTTTTTTTTTTTTTTTTTTGCCTTTACGACTGAGTGATCGATTCTGGGTGGAAAGAGCGCTGATGTTAGAAGCGAAGACGGGGGACAGTGTAGTGTTGAAATAATCCAATAGATGGCGCTAGCACATTACAAATACCCATGTTTTCATGTACAAATTATACTGCATTGATTTTGTTAAAAACATATTTTGCTGTTTGTTACATGATAAAATATTGTAAAAACGGTTGAAAGTAGTTGAAAGCAAATTCATAACCATATTGAAACAACAACAAAACAATTATTATATGTCTAAATCCAGAGTTGCCAGAAAGTAAATCAATAAAGTAAAGACTATAGGATGGAAAGGATTTTCAATTACCTGGGACATCTGCAGCCTCCCATAGTCTGTCTGTTCTCTTGGTGTCCATCCGGTCCCCTCCTGTGTCTCTGTGAAGTCCAGAATAAGGCTATGTTCACATTATAAATCGCCAGCGCTATCACAAGCGCTGAGCAATTTATAAAGAGCTCTTTAAAGAGCTTTTCCCTACACTTTTCGTACTTAGAAAAGCGCTTTTGCTCAGCAACGTTTTTCTCTTCGCTTCCTGACGGCAGTCAGGAAGTTAACTCTTTCACCCGGAAATGAATAAATACAATGTATTCATAGAAGCACCCGGCAAATTGAAAAACAAAAAGCTTTTTCAAGCACTTTGCGATTTCCTGATATCTTCCATTGAGCCAACGCGCTCAGAAAATGCTACATGTAGCGCGTTTGCGATTTTACGGAAATCGAAACGCGCACATGTGAACAAATCATTGCATAAGTGCTTTTGGGGTGATTTCTAAAATTGCCAGTGCTTAAAAAAACCCAGCATAGTGTGAACGTGCCCTTAAAGGAAAACTTAAAGAGACTCCGTAACAAAAATTGCATCCTGTTTTTTATCATCCTACAAGTTCCAAAAGCTATTCTAATGTGTTCTGGCTTACTGCAGCACTTTCTGCTATCACAGTCTCTGTAATAAATCAATGTATCTTTCCCCTGTCAGACTTGTCGGCCTGTGTCTGAAAGGCTGCCAAGTTCTTCAGTGTTGTGGTTCTGCTATGAACTCCCCCTTCCAGGCCCCTCTATGCACACTGCCTGTGTATTATTTAGATTAGGGCAGCTTCTCTCTTATCTTTTACAAGCTGGATAAATCGTCCTCTGAGCTGGCTGGGCTTTCACATACTGAGGAAATTCAGACAAGGGCAAAGCTGTTTGCAGGAAGAAAAGAGCAGCCTGAAACTTCAGTGCATGAGAGATGCAGGGGGAAAGAAACACACAAATGATCTCTTGAGATTCAAAAGGAAGGGTGTATACAGCCTGCTTGTGTATGGATGTATTTTCTATGTGTGGACATACTGTACATCAACCTACTTCCTGTTTTAGTGGCCATTTTGTTTGTTTATAAACAAACTTTTTAAAACTGTTTTTAACCACTTTTAATGCGGCGGGGAGCGGCGAAATTGTGACAGAGGGTAATAGGAGATGTCCCCTAACGCACTGGTATGTTTACTTTTGTGCGATTTTAACAATACAGATTCTCTTTAAGCCAAACAAAAAAAATGACATTTACTCACCCGGGGCATCCCTCAGCCCCCTGAAGCTGGATGGTGCCCTCGCAGCCCCGCTCCGATCATCCTGTCCCCACCGGCGGCTACTTCCGGGTTCGGCGACAGCCACCGACAGGCTGGGAACGCAGCTGTTTTTCCGCGTTCCTAGCCGCTATATCACCCCTCTATGCTGCTATAGCGTGTATATATATACGCTATAGCAGCATAGAGGGGTGATATAGCGGCTTTTTTGTTTGGCTTAAGTTTTTCTTTAAAGGGGAACTGAAGAGAGAGGTATATGGAGGCTGTCATGTTTATTTCCTTTTAAGCAATACCAGTTGCCTGGCAGCCCTGCTAGTCTATTTCTCTGCAGTAGTATTTGAATAAAACCAGAAACAAGCATGCAGCTAGTCTTGTCACATCTGACTTTAAAGTCTGAGCCACTGAAACACCTTATCTGCTGAATGCTTGTTCAGGGGCTATGGCTAATAGTATTACAGGCAGAGGATCAGCAGGGCGGACAGGCAACTGGTATTACTTAAAAGGAAATAAACATGACAGCCTCCATATACCTCTCTCTTCAGTTCCCCTTTAAGCTGGGATGTGGGGCACTGCGCAGGCGCTGTTTCGGGAAGTGCGCCTCCTCCATTCGCAGTTAGTCTTAACATCAGCGATCCACTTGAAACAGTTTACCATTATAATTCCAAGTGCGGAGGATGAAACACCACCTGGTAATATCCTACCAATTCAATTATGTTTGAATTACTGGTTGAATCTGAAATTGAACTGCCATGATTGATACAGAGCTCTAAGTCCATATGCACTGCGATTGGGCACGTTATCACTACAATGATGGAATGAACTGTGGTGGCCCCACATCCACACATGTTGCAATGGGACACTATGTATCACCACCTACAGACTGTTTTCTTAGCTGCAAATGGGCCTTAAAGGACTACTGTAGGGGGGAAAAAGAGTTGAACTTACCCGGGGCTTCTAATGGTCCCCCGACTCTGGTTCACTTCTGGAATTTCCGACTCTAAAGTCGGAAAACCACTGCGTCTGCACGGCCGTGTCCTCGCTCCTGCTGATGTCACCAGGAGTGTACTGCGCAGGCGCAGACCTGGGCCTGCGCAATACACTCCTGGTGACGTCAACGGGAGCAAGGGCGCGGCCGCGCAAGCGCAGTGGTTTTCTGACTTTAAAGGCGGAAATGCCAGAAATTAACCGGAGGCGTGGACTGGAGCATCGGTGAGTGGCTGCGCGGGCACAGGATGTCTGCAGGGGACCAATAGAAGCCCCGGGTAAGTTCAACTCTTTTTTTCCCCCTACAGTACTCCTTTAAAACCCTGTCATAGTAAGGCCTATTTTCCACAAGCAGCTGAAGGCAGTGAATCTACCACCTGTCAGCTGCTCCTATCCACTTGCCAGGCGTTTGCTAGGACATGGCATGGGCGGTGGACAGGCACCCCTCCCCACCACGGATTTGCAACTGAGCACAACAGTTGCTATCCTCAGACATGTTATGAAACCTTTTTTTTTTTACTGCAGGATAACACCACTGCATGTCCACTGAGACAAATGCAGTGTTAAATGCTGTCATTTGGCTGCATGTAATTGCAACCAAATGGAGCTTGTGGCCAGTAGCCAGGGTGCTCAACTGCCCAACAAATGGTGCAAGAAAGGCCTAATGGATGAACCCCCTTCTTTCTTTTATATTAATCCGTCTACTGTGGCTGAGTTTGAGCCTCTTGACCAGACTGACATAGGTTCATTCGCTGGTTGCTTTCACTGTATCTACAGAACAGTATGAAGGTTTTAGGCCTGGGACCACTGTGTGCAGCGATTCCTGGAGCGATTGGGCTTACCAGCATTTTGAAGTGTTGTATAGTAAACTGTACAGTGCTTCCGATTAGCGGGTTTGATTGTGTATGTAATTTTTTATATACTCATCAGTGTCCCAATGTCCAGCTTCTTCCCAACCCCCTAGCAGAGGTCATAGGTGCTTCTCTAACTCCAATCTGATAAACTCCTGTGACCTCTTCTGCTAAGGGGCCGAGCTACAGACAGAAGGCAGACATTGGGGCACCCGGAAGGGAATATTAATTGCAATTAGCCATAACACAGGGCTGTAGAGGCAAGAGAGGCTCCAGCCTCAGGGTGCAGGGTAGGAGGGGCGCACAACTCACGCAGCTATTATTCCCCTATTGTGTTTGAAGCAGAGAGAAATAAGAAAAGGGGATACATGGCAGTGACGGCAAGCCAGATAACTAGAGATTAAGGTGTTGGGGGCACTGGGGTTCCTATTAGTCTAATAGCAATCAGTGTGTGACGTCTGGGGTGGGCGGTATGTAGGTGCCCACTTTGGTGTCTCAGCCTTGGGTGTTGGAAGACCTTGTCCCGGCTCTGCCTAAACACAATCGCTTTATTCCATAAACGCAGCCAAAAGTGCTCTAGTGGGTCCCAGCCCTTATCCGTATATATTTACCGTTCTTTGATACCCTATATACTGCACTTTCAGTATATTTTGCAAGAGAATGAATTCTACATTAATCCAGCTTGAGGACTGCAATGAATCTTTCTCAGGTCTGGTGCAAACATAGAGTGCTTCTGAGCGCTTTTTAAAATGCTAGCGTTTTGAAGAGCACTTGGCTAATGTATTTGAATGGGATGGATCACACCAGAGCGATGTGATTTTTACGCAAATGCGGGTCATGCAGCATTTCTGAGGCGATTCAGCCTCAATGTTAAGTATACGAAAGTGGAAAATCGCTCTAAAAAACGCTAGAACAGTGATTTGCCAAACTTTTTTTTTACAAAAGCTGTACACTTCCAGCTATACTGTACAAAAAAGATAAAAAATTGCTACACCAAACGCTCCCAAAATAGCTGGGCACATGCCTAAAATTGCTTAGAAAATTCACTTCTAAAAACGCTTAGCATTTGCGATTACGCTAACGCTTTTAGATGTACACCAGCTCTTAGCGGAAGTCTTATGCACATAGACAACCATTGTTTTATGTCACTCCCAAAAATGTAAACAGTACAGCTGCATGTGCATGAAAAAAAGGACACATTTTATTGCGTAACAACTTCCATAATACAAACGATCTTGGACCTATTAAAAACACATAAAAACAAAACAAAGATGACCAGAACAGTGAGTCGCTAATAAAGTTTGGGCCGCAGACCATTGATTGCATCGGAACACACCATATTGCTCAGCACAAGGCCTATGCTAAAATGCTCGATCCCACAATCAAATTCGGTCTTACGTGGTTCCACCACCTACGCACACCGATGCCTCATACACACATGCACTATATGGGATATCAGGGCCTTGTATTAGTATTGTCTCAATCCACTTCAACATATCAGGCTGTTCAATTCCAATAACTGACGGTCCTTATGTAGAATTCCCTTTATGACTGAATGTCAATGACATATGAATTCAGATAGATATGGTGCTAATGTCAGTCCATTTAGATTTCTATACTCAACCCGCACATCCAATAGGTAATTGCATTCCAATACTGGCAATTTGCTGTAAAGGTTACCAGTACAGCTCCTCAGCTCCTCAGTTCTGAATGGTGCAATTAAATTAGGGAAGGACACTCATGTTTTTTTGATTTTCATTGTTTTATATCGTTTACTGTAGTACCACTGTGATCTAACAATTATTAGCCTTTTGGCAATGTTTTAAATATATATGTGATATTCGATAATTCATAAAGTTATTATATTTAAAAAATGTTTGCGGAACCTTGAGTTTGTTTATATCAGTGCCAGATCATCAAACACTTTTCCCCTCCTGATTATTTATCCTTTAGGGCTCGTTTCCACTAGCATTCAGGATGCGAGGCGATCGCCTCGCACCCCTTCACAAGTACTTCCGGTCATTGGTGTGCCACGAGTCCCCAAGGACTCTAATTTGTGATTTAAATGAGGCTTAATTGCCTTAGCTGTGCGGCTGGGAGAGAGGGGGTTAGTTACCCATAAGTCCGTCGGACTTACTGCGTTCCAAACGTCTTGCACACGTCCTATTGGACACGTTGCAAGACTCACTACCACGTACTTCAAGCCGGAAGAAGGAAGTGCGCGTTTGGAACGCAGGAATTCCGACGGACTTATGGGTAACTAACCCCCTCTCTACCAGCTGCACAGCTGAGACAATTAACCTCCCCAGTGGTATGGACAGAAATGTCCGTCCATAAAAACATGCTGTGAACAGTATAAACGTGCATACACATCAATACTCTCCTGCACTGTATACTAGACCCTTGCTTGACACATTTTGGCAAGTTACAGGAAAAAAAAAGTTTTAAAAATAAATTTTATCACTTTTTGCACAGAAATCCTGGGAAAATTGAATGCCAGGGAGGTCAAGCCTCATTTAAATCATGAATTTGAGTCCTTATGGACTCGTGAGCTCATGCCTGCTTCCGGTTGTCTTACGTACAACCGGATGTGGCGTCATGTGGCTTCCCGTCGGCGGCTATGGGGACTCAGATGCGTGCTGCGGAAAACAGCAGCATGCTATCCATAATTTCGCCGCGTTGCATCGTGCCGGATCGCGTAGGTAAATTTGCGTCAATGGAAACTACTCCATTGATGTGAGTTGGTTGCAGTTTCCTTGCGTTGCGATGCGGAGCTGTTTCTGCATAGCAATGTGTCTAGCGGAAATGGGCCGTTACTGTGTTCAACGGCCGCCACTGATTATACGTACTGTATATTACACACTGGGTTATCTTTACAGTAACTGGCCTAATGCCATACCAGTTTTGATATTGAGAGCTATATATTGCTGCTGGCAGATATTGCAGGCCAGCAATGACTACTGGTAGGTATTGTGAGCCACCTATGCCTGCTAGCCGATATTGAGGGGCATGTATGATTGATAGCAGATATTAGGGCCACCTATGTCTGAGACTAGTGACTTTGATTATGACTCCTGAAAGGTTAGTGGGTAACCCTTGTAAGTGTTATAAGAATGAGAGTTTGTGAAAAAGACTGCCAGGCCACATTGTGATGCACTAGGAAATTGCAACCTTTCCAGCTCTACCATTCCCAAAATGTCCTCCATTCACTGAGGGTTGGAACACACTAGGCAGAAACGCTAGAGTTGTGAAAAATGCAGCAGAAAATGCAAGTTTGCGTCCTGCAATGTGCGTTTTTAAAATGCAGGACTTGGTGCATATTTTTCAAAAATCATCTAAAACAGATATGAATATTAATGGTGACGCAGAGATCACTTGGGTATTACTTAGCACTGCCCGTTGGCTAATACATGTGGTTGTGAGCTCCACAGAAGCATTTAGTTCTGGGAACTTTACATTAACATTACAAAGGGGGCCCCCTGACGCTGCAGTTTAACTTTTGGTGGTAGTGTATGTGAGGATGTGTGTTCCTTTTTTGTTATGGGCAGACAACATGCAAATATTTGTAGGGTATTTCTGGACCATATATATTGTATTTAAAAAGCTGGATGCAGGTGTAAATCACCAGTTTTTATTAGAGAAACTGAGGTAGGCACAGCCTTTGGTTATTATCTTTCTTTATAATTGTTGGATTTATGTCTGTGTCTTTTTGCAATACAATTTTTCTATTATCAGCTAGCACCCTAGTGCAATCACTAATTAGCTAATACTAATTTATGAATTTAGTACTCGTCCTTATATTGGACATTGATTGCAATCTTTATTGTGTGTATATATGACCAGATGTAACGATTGGTGTCAGCACGCAGAGAGAATCTGATTATTGGTGATCTGCAGTATCACCAAGAATGCAGATATATACCTGATTATTGATGATCTGCAGAATCACCGATAATACAGATATATTACTAACCTCTAGACACCTAAGGGTATGTAAGTGTTTGGTGTAACAGTAGTACTTTGAGTAATGCACCTGCTGGGCAGGTGATATAGGCAGTAAGGAACACTGCTCAGAAAACACAGGAAACTTCCAGCAGCCTGAGACTCTCCAAGGGGTGGAGTCCGCTGGAGACAGGAAGGGCCAGAGAATGAGTGACACCTGAAGGTGGATGTCACTCTCTGATCTGGAGACTCTCTTAAGTGGAGAGATAGCTCTCGAGGTCGGACACTCCTGGTCGGTAACACACGGACTGATAAAGTACAAAGACAGAAGGCTGATTCGGTATCCAAGGCAAGCAGGGTCTGGCAACGGAGTATCAGATATGCGAGGTACCGAATCAGAGGACAGAGGAGTAGTCAAGAAAGCAATAAGTCATAACAAATATCAAACAATGCCTAGTCTGGGTGTGAGGTCCGTGGTCTCTCCACCCTGGAACTAGTCTGATGTATAATAAAATGATTGCACAAGTTCCCTAGTCTTGGGTGCGAGCTCCGTGGTCTCAGCATCCTGGAACTAGTCTGATGTATAACAAAATGATCGCACAAGTTCCCTAGTCTTGGGTGCGAGGTCCAGGTCTCAGCACCCTGGAACTAGTCTGGAGTATAACACAAATGATAATACAGTTCCCTAGTCTGGGTGTGAGGTCCTTGGTCTCTACACCCTGGAACTAGCTTAAGCATAAACAGAATAACAGTTCAAGTAATCTGGCTCAGTGTGAATTCCCAGGTCCTCCTGGTTCAAACACACCGTTGGATCTGACTAAGGTCTGAGTGCATCCATGTAGTGTTTGCAACGGCAGACAACTTGCAACTGGCCAGGCCAGCAGTAACTATATATGGAGTAGTGCTCTCCAGCACCACCCCTAATTGATCAACCAATAGTATCCTGCTCTGGAGTCAGCTGATCGGCGAGATCAGCTGACTCTCTCTGCCCAGTATAAGAATTCTGCCTCTCAGCGCGCGCGTATTCCTAAGCCTGTGTGCACTAACAGACTCAGCCACACCAGACACACGCTGCCGCGTACAAACCGCTGCGCTGGACGCGGAACCAGCCGCCTTACTGTTGTTGCATGCGGCGGCTTTTTCACGTTCTGCCCTGCTACCAGACACACGCTTCCGCGTGCAAACCACCGCTTTGGACGCGGAATCAGCCGCCTCCTCAGTAGCACACGCGGCGGCTTTTCCGCGTTCTCTCACACCAGACAGGGCACATGTTGCACTCCTATTTTGTAATTAGCACTGGTCCAAGCCCTTTCCCACAGAGCTGTATAAATTCATGCTATGCACTGATGAGGACCAGAAAGTCTGAATCAGCCATATGCACATTAGATTGATATAGCATTGTCAAATTTATTAGCTATTGACTCACTATACACCAGCGGTTCTGGATGTACAGCCTTTTTTTAGGGGCATAAAGAGACAATTTGCATATTCAGGAGTGATGCATCATGAGAAACCATAACTTCGCACTTAAAGCTTATTTATTAGCTGTTTTAAGAAGGCAAAATTACATTTATTAAAGTAAACAAGATCAGTACTATAAACTGAGCACAAACAAAAATTACATAGAGTTATTTTTGTTCCAGAACTATACCATGGAATATAAAATTCAAATTCATAATGTTGCTAGGAGTGTTGGAAAGAAGTGTCTTCCCTTTGTCCTTTCAGGTATCTCAGCTTGTCTTTTAATAAGCAGAAAACAGCTTACTGTATGCTCAAGTTTCACACTGCCCTAATACATCTGCTTTATTCTCTAAAAAATGCAGTCAAAATTGATTGTCTTAATTTTCATTAATGTCTCTGTAACCTGCAGTGTATTTACCGTTAGGGTTCACATAAAGGGAAATGTCCTTATATAACCCATCCATTAGCTGACTTTGCAAAGTGGCACATGCAATGTACTGAACTTATTTACATCCAGAAACATATGTTTTCTTTTATCATTTGAATGTAATATATCTATCACATTCTATGGTCCGTTCTGAAAGAAGATAATTAATCTAGCAGTATGTTATTGGGTTGTGGAAGGAAACCCATGCAAACATAGGGAGTTCAAAAACAAAACAAAAAAAACTACATCTACATATTGTCCTTACTGAGAATCACATATATTTAAATTAATCTAATTTTATACTGAATGTATAGTAGATGAATTTAAATATATGTGATTCTCAGTAAGGACAATATGTAGATGTCGTTTTTTTTTTGTTTTGTTTTTGAACTCCCTATGTTTGCATGGGTTTCTTTCCACAACCCAATAACATGCTGCTATTTTATTTAATATTTTCTATATTAAGGCCCCCCCACTCCCCTTTGTGGTGCTGCCAGCTCCAAAATATCTGTGACTGGAACTCTAGTCACATCTACTGCACATGCGCGGTCCTGTCCGCACACCTCCTCTATCACATTCCTGTTGCTGAAAGCATCCTGTGCATGCACGCAGAGCCCTCCCACATGAGGTGTTGTGTGGACACATGCGCAGCAGGCATGACTGGAGTTCCAGTAACAGATATTTCAAATATGGCAGCAGCACATTGGAGGGCACCCAGAGGATGTCAATGGACATGACAGTCTAACAATATGGGAGGGCTATAAGAAGCCACAGGTAAATACAAAATCCCCATTTTTTCAGGTGTGTTTTAACCACTTAAGGACTGCAGTCATAAAACCCCTTAAAGGGGAACTACAGCCTAAACAAACATACTTTCATTAAGTTACATTAGTTATGTTAATTAGAATAGATGGGTAATATAATTTTTTACCCACCCTGTTTTAAAAGAACAGGCAAATGTTTGTGATTCATGGGGGCTGCCATCTTTGTCATGGGGGCAGCCATCTTTTTGGTTGAAAGGAGGTGACAAGGAGCAGGAGACACAGTTCCAACTGTCCTGTGTCCTGATAACCTCTCCCAGCTGTACACGCTAGGCTTCAAATGTAAGATTCAAAATGTAAAAAAAAAAAAATTGCACCAAAACAGCAGAATGAGAGCAACAACATCAGAAATCCCATCATGCTTTGCACAGCATCAGTGGAAAAAAGCCCGGGCAGTTTTCTTCTGTGCAGCTAAAAATGAGGCTTGGATAAGAGAAACAAAGTTCTGATGCTATGAAACTGTTAAAGAAACACCAGGCCTTTTCAGTGCTGCTGAGTAGATTTTTAGTCCGGAGGTTCACTTTAAGGACCAGAGCCTTTTTTTACATTCAGACCACTGCAGCTTTAACGGTTTATTGCTCGGTCATACAACCTACCACCTAAATGAATTTTACCTCCTTTTCTTGTCACTAATACAGCTTTCTTTTGGTGCTATTTGATTGCTGCTGCGAGTTTTACTTTTTATTATATTCATCAAAAAAGACATGAATTTTGTCAAAAATATGACTTTTTTTACTTTCTGTGCTGACATTTTTCAAATAAAGTAAAATGTCCTATACATTTGAGCACGAAAGTTATTCTGCTACATGTCTTTGATGAAAAAAAAAAAAAAAACATTCAGTGTATATGTATTGGTTTGGGTAAAAGTTATAGCGTTTACAAACTATGGTGCAAAAAGTGAATTTTCCCATTTTGAAGCATCTCCTACTTTTCTGAGCACCTGTCATGTTTCATGGGGTGCTAAAATTCCAGGATAGTTTAAATACCCCCCAAATTACCCCATTTTGGAAAGAAGACATCCCAAAGTATTCACTGAGAGGCATGGTGAATTCATAGAAGATTTTATTTTTTGTCACAAGTTAGCGGAAAATGACACTTTGTGACAAACAAAAGGGAAAAAAAAAAGTTTCCATTTCTTCTAACTTGCGACAAAAAAAAATGAAATCTGCCACGGACTCACTATGCTCCTCTCTGAATACCTTGACGTGTCTACTTTCTAAAATGGGGTCATTTGTGGGGTGTGTTTACTGTCCTGGCATTTTGGGGGGTGCTAAATTGTAAGCACCCCTGTAAAGCCTAAAGGTGCTCATTGGACTTAAGGCCCCTTAGCGCAGTTAGGCTGCAAAAAAGTGCCACACATGTGGTATTGCCGTACTCAGGAGAAGTAGTATAATGTGTTTTGGGGTGAATTTTTACACATACCCATGCTGAGTGGGAGAAATATCTCTGTAAATGGACAATTGTGTGTAAAAAAAAAATCAAAAAATTGTCATTTACAGAGATATTTCACCTACCCAGCATGGGTATGTGTAAAAATACACCCCAAAACACATTATACTACTTCTCCTGAGTACGGCAATACCACATGTGTGGCACTTTTTTGCAACCTAGGTGCGCTAAGGGGCCTAATGTCCTATTCACAGGTCATTTTGAGGCATTTGGATTCTAGACTACTCCTCACGGTTTAGGGCCCCTAAAATGCCAGGGCAGTATAGGAACCCCACAAGTGACCCCATTTTAGAAAGAAGACACCCCAAGGTATTCTGTTAGGAGTATGGTGAGTTCATAGAAGATTTTTTTTTTTGTCACAAGTTAGCGGAAATTGACACTTTGTGAAAAAAAACCCAATACAAATCAATTTCCGCTAACTTGTGACAAAAAATAAAATCTTCTATGAACTCGTCATACACCTAACAGAATACCTTGTGGTGTCTTCTTTCTAAAATGGGGTCACTTGTGGGGTTCCTATACTGCCCTGGCATTTTAGGGGCCCTAAACCGTGAGGAGTAGTCTTGAACCCAAATGTCGCAAAATGACCTGTGAAATCCTAAAGGTACTCATTGGACTTTGGGCCCTTTAGCGCAGTTAGGCTGCAAAAAAGTTCCACACATGTGGTACTGCCGTGCTCAGAAGTAGTATAATGTGTTTTGTGGTGTATTTTTACATATACCCATGCTGGGTGGGAGAAATATCTCTGTAAATGACATATATTAGATTTTTTTTTTACACACAATTGTCCATTTACAGAGAGATTTCTCCCACCCAGCATGGGTATGTGTAAAAATACACCCCAAAACACATTATACTACTTCTCCTGAGTATGGCGATACGACATGTGACACTTTTTTGCAGCCTAGGTGCGCTAAGGGGCCCAACGTCCTATTCACAGGTCATTTTGAGGCATTTGTTTTCTAGACTACTCCTCACGGTTTAGGGACCCTAAAATGCCAGGGCAGTATAGGAACGCCACAAGTGACCCCATTTTAGAAAGAAGACACCCCAAGGTATTCCGTTAGGTGTATGGTGAGTTCATAGACGATCTTATTTTTTTGTCACAAGTTAGTGAAAAATGAAACTTTGTGAAAAAACAATAAAAATCAATTTCCGCTAACTTTTGTCAAAAAATAAAATCTTCTATGAACGCTTCATACACCTAACAGAATACCTTGGGGTGTCTTTTTTCTAAAAAGGGGTCACTTGTGGAGTTCCTATACTGCCCTGGCATTTTACGGGCCCAAAACCGTGAGTAGTCTGGAAACCAAATGTCTCAAAATGACTGTTCAGGGGTATAAGCATCTGCAAATTTTGATTGCAGGTGGTCTATGAGGGGGCGAATTTTGTGGAACCGGTCATAAGCAGGGTGGCCTCTTACATGACAGGCTGTATTGGGCCTGATGTGATGGATAGGAGTGCTAGGGGGGTGACAGGAGGTGATTGATGGGTGTCTCAGGGGGTGGTTAGAGGGGAAAATAGATGCAATCAATGCACTGGCGAGGTGATCGGAAGGGGGTCTGAGGGGGATCTGAGGCAGGGCCGGGCCGAGGCATAGGCTGGAGAGGCTCCAGCCTCAGGGCGCAGTGTAGGAGGGGGCGCAGAATTCATTCAGCTGTCATTCCTAATTGTGTTTGAAGCAGAAAGAAATAAGAAAAGAGGATACATGGCAGTGACTGCAAGCAGGATAACTAGATATTAAGGTGTTGGGGAGGTTGTGGGCCCTGTGGCACCTCTTAATCTAATAGCAATCAGTGTGTGATGGCTGGGGTGGCAGGGATGGAGGGGCGCACTTTGGTGTCTCAGCCTTGGGTGCTGGAGGACCTTGTCCCGGCTCTGATCTGAGGGTTTGGCCGAGTGATCAGAAGCCCACACGGGGCAAATTAGGGCCTGATTTGATGGGTAGGTGTGTTAGGGTGTGACATGTGGTGATTGATGGGTGTCTCAAGGTGTGATTAGTGGGGGGAATAGATGCAAGCAATGCACTGGCGAGGTGATCAGGGCTGGGGTCTGAGGGCGTTCTGAGGGTGTGGGCGGGTGATTGGGTGTCCTAGGGGCAGATAGGGGTCTAATCTGATGGGTAGCAGTGACAGGGGCTGATTGATGGGTGATCAGTGGGTGATTAGATGGCAGAACAGATGTAAACAATGCACTTTGGAGGTGATCTGAGGGTAGGTCTGGGGCAATCTGATGGTGTGGGTGGGTGATCAGATTGCCCGCAAGGGGCAGGTTAGGGGCTGAATGATGGGTGGCAGTGACAGGGGGTGATTGATGGGTGGCAGTGACAGGGGGTGATTGATGGGTGATTGATAGGTGATTGACAGGTGGTTGACAGGTGATCAGTGGGTTATTACAGGGAAGAACAGATGTAAATATTGCACTGGCGAATTGATAAGGGGGGGTCTGAGGGCAATCTGAGCGTGTGGGGCGGGTGATTGGGTGCCCGCAAGGGGCAGATTAGGGTCTATTCTGATGGGTAACAGTGACAGGTGGTGATTGATGGGTAATTAGTGGGTGTTTACAGGAGAGAACAGATGTAAACACTGCACTTGGGAGGTGATCTGATGTCGGATCTGCGGGCAATCTATTGGTGTGGGTGGGTGATCAGATTGCCCGCAAGGGGCAGGTTAGGGGCTGATTGATGGGTGGCAGTGACAGGGGGTGATTGATAGGTGATTGACAGGTGATCAGTGGGTTATTACAGGGAAGAACGGATGTAAATAATGCACTGGCGAATTGATAAGGGGGGGTCTGAGGGCAATCTGAGCGTGTGGGTGGGTGATTGGGTGCCCGCAAGGGGCAGATTGGGGTCTAATCTGATGGGTAGCAGTGACAGGTGGTGATAGGGGGTGATTGATGGGTAACTAGTGGGTGTTTAGAGTAGAGAACAGATGTAAACACTGCACTTGGGAGGTGATCTGATGTAGGATCTGCGGGCGATCTATTGGTGTGGGTGGGTGATCAGATTGCCCGCAAGGGGCAGGTTAGGGGCTGATTGATGGGTGGCAGTGACAGGGGGTGATTGATGGGTGATTGACAGGTTATCAGGGGGGATAGATGCATACAGTACACAGGGAGGAGGGGGGAGTCAGGGGGGGTGGTCTGTGGAGAATCTGAGGGGTGATCAGGAGTACCCAGGGGGCAGTTTAGGGACTAAAAAAAAAATAGCGTTGACAGATAGTGACAGGGAGTGATTGATGGGTGATTAGGGGGGTGATTGTGTGCAAACAGTGGTCTGGGGGGTGGGCAGGGGGGGGGGTCTGAGGGGTGCTGTGGGCGATCAGGGGGCAGGGGAGACAGGATCAGTGTGTTTGGGTGCAGAATAGGGTGGCTGCAGCCTGCCCTGCTGGTCCCTCGGACACTGGGACCACCAGGGCAGGAGGCAGCCTGTATAATACACTTTGTAAACATTACAAAGCGTATTATACGCTTCCTATCCGGCGATCGTCGGGTTAACAACCCGCCGGCGCTTCCGATTGGCCGGCGGGTTGACGTCGCAGGTGGGCGGAGCCTATTGCCGGCGGATGCGCGCGCATTCCAGCGCGCGATCCCCGGCAAAACAGTTCCCCATGACCTGACGCCATTCTGCGTTACGTGGTCCTGGGGCTGCCACTTTGCCGCCGCCAATATGAAGTAGGCGGTCGGCAAGTGGTTAAAGAAAACCTGAACTGAAAATTAAAAGTCAAAATAAACATACAGAAGTCATACTTACCTCCCGTGTAGTCTACCCATCAATCTCTTTCTCTTTTCCTGCATCCTGTTTGTCCACTGTGAACAAGTAAATTCTCCGTCCTCCATTTTGAAAATGGCCATTACCCCATAACAGCTTTCTGGTCAGCACACTGTTAAACTGTAGCATTGCCCACTTAAGCCATAGGGAAACAGACATTACTTGGCACAGCAGTTGTCCTCTCAGCTATAACTGACAGCAACTGATATATAATTGACAGCAACTGATATACTTCAGTTCTGACAAAATGTTGTCAGAACTGGAAGGGATCATTGTCAGAAGAAAATGGTGAGCTTCTGAGAGGAACTGATGGCAAGGTAACTATGTAATGTTCATTTGAAGTTACATCATGTGTTTATTTTAAATATTTTTACTCAGTACAGGTTCCCTTTAAGTTTTTTTAAAGATTCTTTATTTTGTATCAATTTTTTTTTTAAAAGAATAACAGAAAATAACAGCTGTTCACAGAATCTTCAAAATACAATACAGACATCTTATGTAAAGGTCAAAACATGGCAAAATTTACACGGCTGACCAGTGCCGTGAGAAGACGTCTGTACCTGCAAAAAAAGCAAAATATTAAGGGAAATCCAACGGTGTCCCCGGGCCACCAAAGCTATGCGTTTTTCCATGTCAGCGTCATGGAGGGGTTTTTAGCGTAAAGTTTAAATAAGCGTGGCAGGCTATTGTATTGAACATATAAAAGCTTGAGCCATTTTGCTAATGGCCAGACTGTAGGTCTTAACAATGGTGATGAGAGGGGGGACCCAGGGCCCAGTGGGATCATTTCCCTGGGTCACTACCCTGTGGGGTTGTTATGGTACAGTCTAGTGGCATATATGCCATCCTTCGTCCATGGTAGGCCTGAGACACCGTCGGTACCCTAGATTCATCATAAAATAGCCCATACCCAGAGGGGGTATAGAGAGTAGGAGAGAGAAACATAGTTCGAAAGGAAGGAAGAGTAGAGGAAAGAGATAAAAATAGAATAGTAATCCAGAGAACGGTGTTTAAGGGGGGAGGGTGGTCGTGGGGACTATCAATGCATGGAGGGGACACAAGTCTCCTCCATGGTGCTGTTTATTATTATGCCTAATCAACACTCATCAGGGGGAGGGAAGATCCTTACATAGCCTAGGTGAGGGGGCCTATGCCATTAAGTGTTTGAATTCGTCAGATTCCTCATACACATGCCAGGGTGCCCAAGTACGACTAAATTGCTTGTCGCGTTTGTGCATTGTTTGCGTAAGGTTTTCCATAAACTTGATATGTTGGATCTCTCTAATCCACTCTGTTCACTGGAGGAGTCTGCGTTGACTTCCAATGGCGAGCGATGATCAATCTAGCCGCATTTATCATATGTTTAGAGAGAGATTTTTTATATATTTACCAAGTCGTCTTGGAGTATTATGCAATAGGTAGTATGAGGGCTCATCAGAGGAGTCCACCCCCGTGACCTTTGAGATTATTGATTTCACCGAATCCCAAAACGGGACCACTTTCGAGCATTCCCAAAAGGTATGGACCAAAGTGCCCCTATATGTCAGACAGCGCCAGCATTGAGGGCTTGAGGAGGGAAACATTCTTTGCAACCTGTCAGGCGTATAGTACCAGTGTGTTAGTAGCTTGTAACCAGATTCCTGTAGTTTAGCTGAGATAGATGATTTCTGCGAAAGAATGAGTATTTTACGCCACTGGTCATCAGAGAAAGTTTTACTCAGTGCCTGTTCCCATCTCAACCTCAGAGCATTTGCTAGGCTTGGCCTGGTAACAAGCAAGGAGTACAGCTGTGATACCCCCCCAGTCACAAAGCCCTTTCCATTGCAAAGTTTTTCAAACTGAGTGAGGTTCCGAGCTAAAGATCTTCTGGGGGCTAGGCCAAGGAGATAATGCTTAAATTAGAGAAATGACCAATGGTCGAGTGCTGGGGCGTGTAGACGAGTGCGTAAGCTTGAGATATCTACCCACTCACCATTATCTAGTAGGTGGTGTGCCCGCAGCCGGGGGAGCTGCCTCCAATGTCTGTATGCTTTAATGGATGTGCCCAGGGGGAATCCTGGGTTGTCTAGCAGTGGGATCATAGGAGAAGGCCATGGGGAGAGATGGAGAGAGCCATTAAGCCTATGGAAGAGTCTCACTGTGTCATTTATTAGTGGGTAAGAAGCTCTCAGGGTGGGGACGGTTTTCCCTGTCCATGGCAAATGTTGTAGTTGCGATCCAGCTATGTCTCTCTCCATCTCGACCCACTGCTTGAATGAACCATGCCGGTGCCAATCAACTATGCGCAGCAGGACCGCAGCGGCGTAATAGAGTTCCATATCTGCCACTGCCATGCCACCCATGCTTTTTGGTTGTATAATCAATGCATGTTTGAGCCTAGGTGGCTTACCCCGCCAGATAAACCTTCTGAAGCACAACCTAATTTCCTTAACCTCCTTGCCGGTTATCCCGAACACAGTTCGGGGTAACCTGCGCAGGAGGATTTCTCAGGCCCCGCTGGGCCAATTTGCATAATTTTTTTTTTCCTACACGCAGCTAGCACTTTGCTAGCTGCGTGTAGTACGCGATCGCCGCCGCTCGCCGCCGATTCGCCGCTACCCGCCGAGCCGCCCCCCCCCCCCCCCCGCCCCAGACCCCTGCGCAGCCTGGCCAATCAGTGCCAGGCAGCGCTAAGGGGCGGATCGGGATTCCCTCTGACGTCACGACGTCCATGACGTCGGTGACCTCATCCCGCCCGGTCGCCATGGCTGGGGGGATGCCACCGCTCAGCGGCTATCATGTAGCGAGCCCTGGGCTCGCTACATGATTTAAAAAAAAATTTTTTAAAAAAGTGCAGCGCTGCCTCCTTGCCGGATTTTTTAGACCGGCAAGGAGGTTAAAGAAGGAAGCAGGAGTCTGAACCGGCAGCGTCTGAAAGATATAGAGGAGCCGTATAAGGAAAATTCCTGAATTAAGTTGGGGACAGCGATATGGGGGTTGGTGATAAAAAAGAGAAGGCCGTCAGCATATGCTGCCACCTTATGCTGGGAAGTGGGGAGCTGGAGGTCTGTGATGTCAGGATTAGCCCGAATGGTACAGAGTAGTGGCTCTAGGGAAAGCGCAAAAATGAAAGGGGACAGGGGGCACCCCTGCCGCGTTCCATTATAAATACGTAGGGGTTCTGATAGTTCCCCATTAACCTTTATCCTAGCAGATGGAACCTTGTATAGAGCCATAATATGTGTAAGCATACTCTGCGGGAGTCCAATATGACCCAGAGTTCCCTCTATGAACTCCCATCGGACACGATCGAAGGCCTTCTCTGCATCTGTAGACAGTAGCATCATTGGCGAGGCCCTCGATCGTGCCCAATGAATTGCCGACATAGTCCTCTGGGTATTATCCCTAGCTTCTCTCGTTGGGATAAATCCCACCTGGTCATAGTGCACCAATTGGGATATAAAGGGGGACAGACGATTCGCTAGAACCTTGGCATACACTTTAAGATCGATATTCAGCAACAAAATGGGCCTATAATTTGCACAGGAAGAGGGGTCTTTGCCAGTTTTGTGGATTACTGTTATGTGTGAAGATAGCATATCGTCTGGAAATGTTGTGGGGGTGTCCGGGTCAGTTAAGGAGTTCAATGCCTTTAGTAGAGGGGATTGTAGCATGGGTAGGAACAATTTATAGTATTCCAACGCATAACCGTCGGGCCCTGGGGCCTTTCCTGACGGGATCTGTGAGAAGGCCAACTGTAGTTCAGTCAAGGAAATGGCCTCCCCCAGCTCCTCTAACTCCGTCTCGGGAATAATGGGCATCCCCGATTTGCGGATGTATTACCGTATACGCTGGGGTAAGGCGGGATCTGCTCGTCCATGGGCGCGACCGTGGATGTCATACAGTTTTTCGTAGAAGCGTTTGAATATTCACGCTATTGATTGGGATTTATGGTGCTTCCTTGAACTATTATCATTAATATGTGGTATATAATTCGTCGCCTGCTGGATACGGAGTGCACGCGCCAAAAGGCGCCCACACTTATTGCCAAACTCCTAGTAATGGCGCTGGCATCTAGAAGCTGCGTAACTTGCTTTAAAGAACAGTAGCGCTTTAAGTTTTTCCAGTTCGGCAGTGAGTGCAGCTAAGTCCGTATCCAGTAGCGAGCTCTGGTGTAAGAGTTGCAATCTGTGTATCTCCCCAAGTGAGCGTTCGATTGCTTCTGTCCTTTCACGTTTAATTCTGCTACCCTCTTTAATCAGTATTCCACGAATAACACATTTGTGGGCCGCCCACACAGACATTGGGGAGACCCCCCCCCCCCAACATCATTAGTTTCAAAATAATTTGTTAAAGCCCTCTTCACTCTTCCCTCTATTGTTTTATCCTTTAAGAGGGATGTATTAAGCCGCCAGGTGTATGGGCTCCGTCTACCCTCTAATATCTCAAGTGATACTGAAACCGCAGAGTGATCCGACCGTACTCCTGGGACCACCTCCGCCTTTGACACACGCGAAATTAAGTTGTGCGATACCAAGATGTGGTCTATGCGGGAGTAGGTTCCATGGAGTGCAGAATAGAATGTATATTCTCTGCCTGTCGGGTCCCGAATCCGCCATACATCCACAAGCTGTCTATTTCTCGGGGCTAGTTTACATTTTAGGAGTATTCTGTGCGGGATAGAGGATCTACCGGTTGAGGTGTCTAAGGATGGGTCGAGTGCTAGGTTCATATCTCCACCCAGGATCAAGCTCCCCTCCGCAAAAGCATCTAATTCGTTCAGAAATTTTTCCAGGAAGGTGTGCTGCCCCATGTTGGGAGCATAATAAGTGCCAAAAGTGAACATTTGATTATTGATCAGGCCCTTGACTAGAAGGTAACGACCTTCAGTGTCAGAGCTTTGTTGGATTTGAGACAGGCACACCCCCTTTGAAAACAAGATTGCCACCCCTTTTGTTTTGGAGTCTGGGGCATTACTGTAGAAGGCTAGGGGGAAGTACTTATTGTCTAGCCGAGGGTGAACTGTCCCCTTAAGGTGGGTTTCCTGCAGAAATACCACATGTATGTTAGATCTCCTCATTTCAGCCAGAAGCGAGGACCTCTTCTCAGGTTTATTTAACCCCCTGATGTTGAATGTTTTCACATTAAGTGATGCCATCTGCTCCAGAGCAGAGAACATACTCATCTAGTCCCCATGCCCAGTCCCCAACCCCAGTCTCCAGAAGAGTGGGGAGAAAAGGAAAGAAAGAAATGAGATAGAGCAAGAAGAAAGTAAGCAAGAGAAAGATGAAGGGAGAAGAATTTCTCCATTGTTGCAACTCTCGGAGAGAAAATCTCCCGGGTTGCATCACTCCAGTTAGGCCAGCCCCCCTCTTCAACTTTGAAGAGAGGGGAATATGTCTAAACCACTGGCCTAGAAGGGAAAGGAGAACGAAACAGAGCATGTACCCGTAACCACCTTGAGCTCCCAGCCCATAAGGTCCACACTATAAGAAAGAATATAACAAAAATTCAACACGTTCTCTCTCCCAATGGTATTTTAGCACTGAACATAGTTTTACAGCAGCAACAAATCTGCAGTGTAACATCTTAGTTCAAAGCAAGGCCCACGGAATTGCCAGCCCTCACAACCCCGGTCCCACATTTCCCTCCCCATAGCTCCTGCACTCCCATCACACGTTATGCCCATTCCCCCATTTCAAGTTTGTGACCTAATGGGGTCGGTTAGGAACTTAATGATCCACAAGTTGTCACTGAATACCAAAGGACCCATAGGAGTGGAAGAAGGGACTGCTGTGGAAGTGCGTATGTGGGGCGGATTAACCTGGGCATATCAATCCATTATGGTGGGTTGTGCAGAGGAGAAGAAATGTTCAAACGGTTAGCCCAGGGGGTCAGTCCGATAGCTAACGGTAGTCCCTTTAGATATCAGCGTCAGAGGGGGCCCTTAGTTCCAGCATAGGCGTGACAGGGGGGGGGGGTAATTTGCAGCTGAGCAAGGGGGCACATCAACATGTAAATGTCACCTCAATAAGGATAGTAACGAAACTTCTGTCAAGCATCTCTGGAAGGGGAACCTCTCGATCTCCACTCACGTTGGGGACGGGCGAACTCCAGGGAGTCTGGGTCCCACTCCGGCACAGCGACTGCAGCAATTCCGAGAGTATTGAAGAAGTCGGTGCGGTCTCTGGGGTGCTTGAGAGTGGCTGATCGGGAGCCCAGGGTTACAAAAAGTTAGAATGGGAAGCCCCACTTGTATTCCGCTCCAGCCTGGTGCAGGGCTTGAAGGATAGGTTTCAGCGCCCGTCTCTGCGCCAGGGTAGATGGTGCCAGGTCTTGATAGAAAGATATGGTGGCTCCATCAAAATCATATGTCCCTGCTGCCCTGGCTGCTGACATAATAGCGTCCTTCAGAGGGAAATCCTGGATTCTGCAGATAACGTTCCTCGGGGGGGGGGGGGGGGAGGGGGGGGTGTCAGCTCCCTTAGGCATCGCACGTAGGGCGCGGTGGGCTCTGTCCAGCTTAATTGTGGTGTCTTCTGGGCGGTCAAGCAGACCATTGAAAATGGCTTGAAGAGTTGCCGGGAGATCGTCGGCCCTGGTGGCCTCAGGGAGGCCGCGCACCCTTATGTTGTTTCTCCTGCTTCTATTTTGTAAGTCCTCTATCTGAGAGCGTGACTGGCTCTGCCGGAGCTCCATCTTGTTTCTGCTCTCTTTAAGGGCCGCAATTTCAGCTTTGAGCGCTGTCACATCTGCCTCAAGGCTGTTCACTCGCTGTGTCGCAGAAGTTATGTCCGCTCTCAGCCCGGCTATTTCCTCTTTTGTAGAGCTAACTATCCGCTCAGTCTGCTGCTGCATATCAGCTTTTGTGGGCATATCCCTCAAATAAGCCCAAAGCTCCTCCATTGCATGAGCCTTCCCCGAGGAACCAGGGGAGCCCGCAGAGCTTACAGGAGAGGAACCCAAGGCCGGGGTGTCGGCCATTTTGGAAGTCGTGCTTCGGGTGGCTCTTGGAGAGAAGAAGTAGTCTAATGACTAGTTTGCCTGGGGGTCTTACTGCGAGGTGCTTTGCCACGAGCGCGATTTGCCATACCACATTAGGTAGAGAAAGCGTAGGTCATCGGGTGTGTAGATCGCTAAAAAGCTACATATAGCCGGGAGCTCTTCGTCCTCACTCGGCCATGCTCAGCTCCGCCCCCCGTTCCCTTTAAGTTTTAATGTTTATGGACACCATGTCTGCACACAGACAACAAGGCATATCAAAGAGATATCAAAGTGGGGATAGAAGAAGCCGGTGTAATGAAAAATTTTGCAACCCATCATATTTTGCATCTTGCCATAGAAGACAGTGTATGACTGTGTAAGCGTGGCTCCTCTCTGTTAACACGCTTGTAATTTTTTGCATCCACAGAACCCATTGAGCTAGAAGGGGGATTGTTCCCTCCAGGGGGGGTTATTAGTTGAGCAAGAGGTGGGATTGTTCCCTCGGGGGGTGGTGGGGTTATTAGTTGAGCAAGAGGGGGGATTGTTCCCTCCAGGGGGGGTTATTAGTTGAGTAAGAGGGGAGGGTTCTGTGTGAGAATAGGGTTTGGTTGGGTTGCATTTTCTGATACAGATAGGTTGAAGTCAATGGTTAGGTTGCACTTTCTGATAGCTATACCTATAAAGAAGTGCAACCGGTTGCAAAATCTGATAAAGTTGCAAAAAATTTCACCACCCCGGTACCATCTGATGTATTATGCTCTTTTATTGTTGCATGATCTGTTACAGAAAAACAACAAAGAGGCGGACATAGACTTAAAAACTCTTATATAGAGAGGCCTTCTGGATCAGGACATTGGATTGTCTTGAACCCAGGGGTCTCAATCGTCAATATGACCTCACGCCGCTGCTCTAGCCTGTGTGGCCACATGCAAGCTTTATGTATCAATTTTTGATGTATATGTATACCTTTGATACATCTGATATTGTGTTTCATGTTTATTTCACTCCCTGCTGCTTTCTTTATGTATGCACAAGTGTGTATGGTGTTTACAGCCTGGTTTCTAGGCCACCGCATTGGTTTCCTGGGTGGGCGTTTCTCTCCCACGCTCACCCGCCCCTGTTTCTCCTCATCGCCATGGTGATGTTAGTGGAGGTGGCGCGGAGATGAGGACTGGCTCTCACAGGACGCCTCATGTACACTCAGCCTTTGGTTCTTCCATCCAGTGACATGCGCATGGCTCCCCTCTCATGACGCTGCATGACGCCTGTCCTCCACTCCTCCTTTGACACACCGATGCGTGAACTCCGTTCTTTAGTGGGCGGAGATGACGAGGTGGCTTGGTGACGTAACGGGGGAGCGCCGCACACTCAGAGGAGCGTTCTGACAGCCCATTGGCTCCTCTACCACAAGAGTTCCCCATCAGGTTCGCTGTGTGCATTCGGACCTGCTATTGGCTAGGTATGCATTCTAGCCTGTGTTTGGCTATGACTTACATTCGGGCTATATACATTTGAGTGTATGTATACTTGATTGTCAGACTGCCACCAACTTGAAATAGGAGCGTAATGCTCCGAAACGTAAAGATGTTTTTCTGTGACAGATCATGCAACAATAAAATAGCATAATACATCAGATGGCGCCAGCTTTTTCTATTCCTACATGTACGTCCGCTTGGTGACTGGATAGCCAGGCATATCCTCTTGATACTACTATTGGATAGTGTGCTCCTTCCTTGATTCCTACAGATATCAACGTGTTAATTTTGGACAAGAAAAGAGTCCTTTGTCATCACCCATGAGCTAAAGCTGTTCTGTATGGAGGGATATGCTAAAATACAAGTTGATGTGCAGAACTGATCAACTGTTACCTCAAACATAATTATTGATGTATAAAACACCAATATTTGGTTGAAGTTATTGCTGCACAAGGGGGTCACACCAAATATTATGAATGAGTACAATACATTTTTTCCACACACTGGATCATTTATTCAAATAAATACATGACTAAATATAATAATTTTTGTTTTACTTGTTTAACTGGGATTTCTTTGTCTACTTTAAGGTCTTGATTGAAAAATCAGATGATGTTTTAGGTCACAATCAAGCACCACTGTAGCCGAGCTCCATTTATAGTAGTCATTTGTAATACTCCAGCCTAGCAACATTTACATGGATATAGCGAACCAGCACTGTGAACTAGTCAGGCTGTACTGCATTACACATGGGCCCATATGCAATTCACTTTTTCTCCTAGGTGTTATTTTCACACCTTGGGCCATATGCAATTCACTTTTTCACCTGACTTTTCTCCCAGGAGATAATTTTTCATATCCAATTTAAAATAACTTCTCAGCACTTTTCAACTAAAAAAGTACCAAAAAAGTAGGTGAAATAGTACTATAAAAATTATTTTGAGTATTTTCTTGCTTTCTGGTGGCTTAAAAGGCATTTTACTGAGAAGTTAAAAAATATCACCTAGGAGAAAACTCAGGTGAAAAAGTGAATTGCATATGGCCCCTTGTCAATAATATTCAAAATAATATTTATAGTACTTTTCACCTACTTTTTGGTACTTTTTTAGTTGCAGAGTGCTGAAAAGTTATTTTAAACAGAAGGTGAAAAAATATCACCAAGGAGAAAACTCAGGAGAAAAATGTGAATTGCATATGAGCCATGGTATCCTTACAGCTTGCCTTTGAATGGGAAGACAACAGAGGTACGAGTTGTTCCTACTCTTCATAGTCAGGAAACAGGTGTATTCAGTACCTGCTTAATGTGAAATGGACAAACACAAGGGCCTTGATTCACTAAGCTGCTAAAGTGCAATATAAATCGACCATGTTAAAATTCCCGTGCGCACGCTATGTGCTGTAGTGCTGCGTAGCATGCGATACTAACTTACGCCCCTTCTTTGCTAAGTACCGGCCACTCCTTTAATCCCACCCTCAGCCCTATCGGGTCCAGTGTCTTTGTAGGACGTGATCCCTGTCACGTGACAGGCAGCCTATTGAGCCAGTCAAAGCGCGGGGATCACCTACAAAGACACAGCCACACTGGACCTGACGGGTCTGTAGGTGGGGTTAAAGGAGCAGCCCGTAATTAGCAAGGAGCAGGCGTAAGTTAGCAGCGCATGCTACGCAGCACTACAACACGTAGCGTGTGAGCAGGATTTTTAACTTACGCTGCTCAATTTAAGTTGTGCTGCTTTAGCAGCGCAGCTTAGTGAATCAAAATCTGCCTGTTATGTATGCAGCTACCTGATTATTGATTGGCTGGACAGAAATACAAATTTTAGGTCTGGCTACACAGTTCATATAAACTTATCTTAGACCCGGTTCACATTGGCCCAACAAAAACTGTCCATTTAGCGGTCTAACGGAACAGACCCTAATGGAGGTGAACGGATCCTATGTTCATCAATAGATTCCGTTCACATTGCTCCATTTTAACCAATCTGTTCAGTCGAGATTCCGCCAAATGGACCACTAGTTATCAACCACCGTGTGCTAACGGAACTTTGGGTCACGGATGGAAAACTGAGCCTTTTAAAAATGAATACATGCCTTGAATGATGTGCCTAAAGGTGGCCACACACCATACAATTTTTTTAATATCTTTTCAATTCAAGAATTGCAATACATTTTTCTGACTAATTGTAACATTTCAAAAATCTGACCAATGTACAACACACACACACACACACACACACACACACACACGTGTGTTACATTTTTACCCAATTATAAAAAAAAAAAAAAAAAATTTGAAGACTAAGAAAATTGCTTAGGATTATATATAAAGGAAATTGACAATCTACCCTACACTATTCAACTTTCCTAAAAATTGATCAGAAAAAAACAGCAGTCCTGATCGACTTATTGAATAAAAACGGGAAATCCAATCGGATTTCTTGTTCGAATAAAAAAAAAAAAAAAAAAAAAAACAACTTTATTTTTGGGGAAAATCTGATAGTTTTTGTCGAATTGCCGTAAAATCAGATCATTTTATTGTATCATGTGTGGCCAACTTAAGACAAGTGTTCCTAGTCCAACATGTTGAAAAACACGGTTATATTGACATGAAGAAGCAGGTAAGTGCATCATGTGTCCAATAAATATATTTTTAAAATTCCATTCCTCACCCAAGGTGAGACCAATTATTGTTTCCAATAGCTTACAAGAGCCATATCCACCCTGGGGCGCCTCCTTGATCCTATTATATATTGAAATGCTTGGCATCTTAGCTACAGCTGCACTATAAATGCAGTAAAGCATATCTAAGTACAGGGCTGTGGAAGGGTCCTAAAATAACCCAGAGGACTCAACATTTATAAAAATCAGCAAACTATTTCAAACCTTTTTTGGTGCCAGTATCTTATACACAGTAAGAAGAACAAACAATGTGAAATCTTGCGCTAAACATACACCACTTCTGGTTATTCTTAATACGACCACTGACTGCTCCTCGACCCCGGCTGAAGGGTATGACTGTAGCACAAAAAAGAAAAATAGAAGAAGGAGGAGTGCTCCGTAGTGTATTAAACCTTTTAATTAAGAACCACGCAAGGGTTAAAAACACTTAAAAAAATGTGAAGAACATCAGACATATCATGGGTAGCCAACCCCAAAACAACGACCTTGGATGGCAACCTGTTCCTCCTCTGTGGCCAGCAGTGGGAGTAGTCCTAGATGTTAATGGACACCGGGAGCCTATCCTCTGGTCACTGGATGCAGTAACTTCGCAACGCGTTTCGGCGTATCCACGCCTTTGTCAAGCGTGGGTTGTCTACCCATGATATGTCTGATGTTCTTCACATTTTTTGTAAGTGTTTTTAACCCTTGAGTGGTTCTTAATTAAAAGGTTTAATACACTACGGAGCGCTCCTCCTATTTTTCTTATACACAGTGCATGCCATGATAGACACACAGTACCAGTTTGGGTGCACTTTATCATTCAATGGGTTTCTTTTATTTTTATTATTTTCTACATTTAGACATGAAAACTAAACAGGACACATACCTGCAATTACATAGCAAACACATAAGTTAGTTTATATTTTACATTCTTCAAAAGATTATTCTTCAGATCTTATTTTAATGACTACAAACTCTGGGCATTCCATCATTGAGCTTCACTACGTAGTCACCTGGAATGGTTTTCCAGCAGTCTTGAAGAAGTTCCCAGAGGCATTGGACACTTGATGGCCGCTTTGCCTTCACTTAGCAGTACAGTCCATCCAAATCATCTCAGTTAAATTAGGTCTAGCGACTGTGTAGGCCAGTGCATCTGACCATGATGGCCTGATTCACACAGTTTCCTCTGAAGGCTGATAGTGAGATGTATCTGCTACTTGATCTCTATAAAGCAGGGGTAGGGAACCTATGGCTCAGGAACCAGATGTGGCTGTTTTGATGGCTACATCTGGCTCCCAGTTAAGGGTTGATTCTCTAAGCTACACTGCTCAAGCAGCGCAGCTTAGTGTGACAGCGTAAGTAAAGTTTTCAAAGTAGGCACGCTACTGCTGTACCATGCACTACTAACTTACTCGCACTCCCCCAAAACTAACTGCCACTCCAATTGTCCCACACTGGATCCTGTCAGGTCCAGTGACTTAGTAGGACGAGATCCACGCACTTTGATTGGCCCAATAGGCTGTCTGTCACTTGAGAAGCAGCCTATTGGGCCAAAGTGCGGGGATCTCGTCCTACAAAGTGAATCAACCCCCTAGTCAGCTGGCTAATTGTACAAGTTGTTAGTCTGTATTTCTCCTGTCTGGCTCTTAGAGAAATTGCTGATGTGACTGAAGCCCAAGTGAAAATGAAGACGTGTCTGACACTTCTGCTGCCTGGAGGATCAACTGTGTACACATCACCATGGCAACAGGGACAGCCCTCTGCTGCGCATGCGCACAGTCCCAGTTTAAAACATATTGTATGGCTCTCACGGAATTATATTTTAAAATATGTGGCGTTTATGGCTCTCTCAGCCAAAAAAGTTCCTGACCCCTGCTATAAAGCATTTAATCTGAGGTATTGTTAATCTGCAGTTTCTGAAGCCAGTGATTTGTATGAACTTCTCCTCTGCAGCAGTGGTAACTCAATCTTCCTTTGTAGGTGTTGTCCTCATGCAAGTCAGTCTTATCGCAGCTTTTGATGGTTTTCATTACTGCAGATATTGTACATTCAAATATCTTACATTTTTCCAGACTGAATGAACGTCTTTCCATACAGTAATGATGTAGTGTTGTTTCTCTTAACTTAGCTGAGTGGTTCTTGCTATAATATGGAGTAAGACAGTAGTGGAATATGGCCATTTACTTTATAGAACTGTGTTCTAGAGATGCTAATACAGGCAGTCCCGCACTTACAAACAAGTTTTGTTCCAAGAGGATGATTGTAAGTCAAGTCACTATTATATATAGTGACGTGTGAAGTTTTACTTTTGGACAACTCTCAATTAGGACACAAAGTAGAGGCCTGCAGCGGGTTGGGTACATGCGGGTACCCGCGGGTGACCCGAAATACGGGTCAGGTTCGGGTACCCGAATTGATATAAGCTGCGGGTGCGGGTCAGGTGCGGGTAGCGAGGTGTGGGTAGGGTTGCGGGTAGCTGTCTGCGGGTAGTGAGGAGGGGACGAAGCGCTAGAAGGAGAGGCAGTTGGGACAGCGGCAGGGAGGGGGGGCCAGAACCCCCCCCCCTCCCTTACCTGGGTCCCCTCCTTCAGCTCTCTCCCCCTCCAGAATAGCGGCGGCACTGCGGGCGGGCGATTACTTACTTTCTAACTTCCGCGTTCTAAGCGCTGGAACGCAGCGTCCCTGTTGTCACAGATCTCCGCCTTCAATGCCGCCCACTGTGCTTCCTGATTGGCGGAGTTAGAAGGTGAGTAATCCTCCGCCCGCCCGCAGCGCCGCCGCTATTCTGGAGGGGGAGAGAGCTGAAGGAGGGGACCCAGGTGAGGGCGGGGGGGGGGGTTCTGGCCCCCCTCCCTGCCGCTGTCCTAACTGCCTCTCCTTCAGCAACTATGCTGGCTACACTGAGGGCAACTTTGCTAATGGGGGCAACTAGGCTGGCTACACTGGGGACCACTAGGCTGGCTACACTGGGGACCACTAGGCTGGCTACACTGGGGACAACTAGGCTGGCTACACTGGGGACAACTAGGCTGGCTACACTGGGGACAACTAGGCTGGCTACACTGGGGGCAACTAGGCTGGCTACACTGGGGGCAACTATGCAAATGTGCACTTTAGAAGAAAAATGTAAAAAAGCGGGTCGCGGGTCGGGTAGCGGGCCTGTGGATCGCAGGCGGTTATCAAATTCACCAGAAAGCGGGTCGGGTGAGGTTATGAAAAAGTGGACCCGCGCAGGCCTCTAACACAAAGTATAAACAATGTTTTTGGTTGTTTGCAGTTTGCTTTAATGTGCTTAAAAAAAATACTGTAACATGTAATAACAAGATGTCTTAACAAAAACAGTACAGTACATTTTGTACACAATGAAATTATGTTTTTAATGCAAGAAAGCTTTCTAATTCTTGTGTTTAAAATTTGGGGCAATTATAGCAAATGCAGTTTGCAACTAGGCCAGTCAATACAGCTTGCATGACATTTCCAAGCAAGCCAGAATAATGAGAATCGAACTGACCATCTCTACTGTGTACAAACCCTACCTTTGCTCAAACAAATGATTTCAGACACATCAAGAAGGCAAAGTAACTCCTGACTAGTGATGGCCTTCTGAATAGCCCCGCCATCTGTAAACGTAATTTCGCCTATGTAGGGGTTAACTTACCCATGTCGCCGCCTATAGCTGATGCTGCTCACATCACTTTCACTCGAGTTTCACGTCACGTCAATGCTTCCTCCTCCAAACCCGGAAGGTGGAGGTACTGGAGTGACATGGAACACGAGTGAAGCATTGGAGAGACGTGGAACGTGAGTGAACACAGCGTGGATCTCATTAGCTATAGTTAGCGACAAGGGTAACTTAACACCCCCCCCCTCCCCCCCTTATTCGTATGCCCATCACTACATCTGACAAGGCTGACTACTACATGAATGTCAATAGTGTTGCAAAGCTATCAAACCAAAACCAAACCAAAGCTGTCAAACCAAAAGGTGGAACCTCACACAGCCGATCAGACTTTACCCATTCATATCAATGGGAAAATGTAAAAGGCTGCCATTCTCACAGTAATGATAGCCAGACTCCTGATAATTAGAGCAGCTGAGCGGGTGGGTAAGGGAGGGTTAAACTTACCCAGCAGCAATCTTCTTTAATCCGTCCCACGCTGCCTTCCAGGTCGCATAGTTACTACCACGCTTCCTCCTCCATCCCGGAAGGAGGAAGCAGTGGTAGTCACGTGACGCGGCTTGGAATGCAGCATGGGACGGATTAAAGAAGACAGCTGCTGGGTAAGTTTAACCCTCCCTTACCCACCCGCTCAGCTGCTCTAATTATCAGGATGAATTCCGAATTAAATCTATTCGGAATTCATCTGGTGAGCATCCCTGGTGTCAAGGTAAGAAAAAGTGGCTGCACCCAACCACAACCAAATATATAACCGAGCCAACGTCGGGTCTTCAGCTAGTCTAATATATAAAACATACTGTTTTGTTTCACTGTTTTGATTGCTGCATAATTCCATGTGTTACTTTACAGTTTTGATGTACGGTATATTATGAAAAAAAAATAGAAAATGTACAAAATCCAAAGGATCCAAACAAAAACACTAAATGAGAAGGTCCAAACTTTTGACAGGTACTGAACATAATTATATATAATGTACTTGCAAACGGATTTTATGAATTGGTCTCACACAAGAAATATAGCAGCTACTTAATATCAACATACACACACATACATACACACACATGCTCCAAGGCAAGGAGCAAAACTCCTTTTTACACTTGCTCACAGAGCAATTGCTTTACTCTAGCAATACATTTCATATATGAACCTTTACTTTGCCAGAGCCAAATTTTTAGAGTGAAGCTTGTCAATCTCTTGACTGACGTTTCCTTCGGCTGTGTCGCACTGAGCAAGGAATCCCTGTTAAAGATAAAAAAAAAAAACAACGTTAGAGGAAATAACTATTTAATTCAGCTAATAAAAAGAAATACTGTAATAATTGTGTAAATAATATGGTATTGCTAAAAGGTATACACCAAATATCACGGCGACTTTGGTCATTAAACTTTATATGGATAAGAAGGCAAGTCTGAAGTAAGTCAAAAAGTTCCAGTAAGAACTCCCAGGTAATTTAACAAATTCAAATATTTTGTATATGCAAATTAATCCATCTTGATTATGTTTTTATTAATTTGAAGAACAGGGAACGTATTTTTCAGACTAGAAGACACACCTAGAGGACAAAAACCAGAAAAAAACCTACTAAACCTGGCACAGGGGTGTCTGATGGACCTCTCCCGACCCCCCCATTATTATGTCCCCTGGTGAATGCCTGTGTCCCCAACTGTCTTCCTGTGCCGTCCTCTGTCCTTGTTTGTCCCGCGTACTCTGATTAACAGGAAGTTGCTGCACATAGCCTTTGGCAGGCTTCGGGCACCTATCCACAAAATTGGGGGGGGGGGGGCACTGCCCCAGACGTGCCAATCATGGCCGCCCACTGCTCCCACTCTTAATTGGAGCCAATAGGGGGAGGTAACAGGCATGTATGGTGAGCTGTTCTGATGCTCACCGCTCCCCCTATACCTGGAATTGCCCCGCGGCCCCTTCTTCCGGTTGGCATGGTCGAGAAGAATTGCGTCTTTCTGGCCAGGCTGCACGCCCATTACAGCACGCCACTGCTGCCGGCACGTGTACCAATGCGCGCAACCAGGGCCAGGAGCGCTCTGCGCATGTGTTATGTCAAACGCATGTGCAGAGTGCTCCTAGCCACGAGTTGCATGCATTGGTACGCATGCCGTCAGAGGTTGAACGCTATAGCACATGTGCAGACCGGCCAGAGAGACGCAATGCTTCCTGACCAACCTGACCGGAAGATAGGGCCGCGGGGCAATTCCAGGTACAGGAGGGGGCAGAAAGGAGATTGGAAGAGCGGTGAGCATCAGGACAGCTCACCATACATGCCTGCTCACCCCATTTCTCATCTTTTTTTGGGGCTCTGGTATCCTTTAAGCTGGCCATACATGCATCAATTTTTACTGGCAGATTCGATACAATGATCCAATCTGTATCGCCCAGTGCAATGCTGCTGTTCTATAGATTTTCAATAGATTTCATGGTTTTTGTTGTGTCTTACCTGAACCTTTTTCACTAATGTTTTTCTTTTCATTCTGCAGTCACTGAAATTATCTGGCATTTCCTGTGAGAACAAAATACAAATAATTATTTCAAAGTATAAACTTCTTGTTGTTATACACTATACCTTTTTTTACTCAACACCTTGTTACATAAAGGATAACACTACCCTAGGAAAAATCATAGAAGGCCTTAGTTCACTACTAGTTAATTCAGATATGTAAACTTCACATGATAACATAGCCACTCCCTCTCCCTCCTGCCACCTCTTGAAAAGGTTAAAAACGGTGCCTGAGCAGAACAATAGCATTATTATCCAATAACATAAACATAGATTTGTGTAATAACTAAATAATTAAAAAAGAAAGCTCAGAATAGTAGTTGTGGATGGCACTATCCCCTCCCCCCCCCACAAAAAAAGAAATCACCAAAACATTACATTTAAAATACATACACATAAGATGTACATTTGTCCCCAAGTAAAATACATATAAATTACCTTTCACCTGTGTCAGTACAGTTTTTAGTGAATGATCACATTATTCAGATTGTATTGTATGAATAGAGAGAAGCTGGAAGGCCCAATCGGCTTGAACGATAGCATTAGCGATAGGTTTCTTAAAGGACACCTGAAGTGGCAGGGATATGAAGGCTGCCATATTTATTCCCTTTTATATACCAGTTACCTGACAGATCTGATAATCATTTTCGCATCAGTAGTGTCTGAATTACACACCTGAAGCAAGCATGCAAAAAAATCAGTCAAACTTCAGTTGGAAACATCTCATCTGTATGCTTGTTAAGAGACTATGGCTAAAAACAGAGGCAAAGGATAAGCAGGACAGCCAGGCAATTTGCATTGTTTAACCACTTAAGGACCGCGGTCTTAAACCCCCCCTAGCGACCAGGTCATCTTTTACTAATTAGGCCACTGCAGCTTTAAGGCCTCGCTGCAGGGCCGTACAACCTAGCAGACAAGTGATTCCCCCCCCCCCCTTTTCTGCCCACCAACAGAGCTTTCTGTTGTTGGGCTCTGATCCCTGCCAGCATGTTTATTTATTTTTTTTTTTTAAATAAATATTACTATTTTTTTTTATTCTAACCCCGCCCTCCCTCCCCCATTAGCCAATAACAGCGGATCGCTCCTGTATGTCTCGGGGACAGCGCTGCCATAGATCGCAGCACTGTACCATGTAAATAGATGTAAATAGGTATCGGGGTGCACGATTCCCTGCAATCTCCGCCCCTAGGACTTCCTGGGACTGCCGCCACATTCACGCCAGTTGGCATGGAGCGGTCAGCTACAGGTTAAAACAAAATAAATATAGCAGCCTCCATAGGTGTCCTTTAAAGAGAATCTGTAATGTAAAAAATCCCTCTGGGGATACTTCCCTCGGGAGGGGGAAGCCTCTGGATCCTAACGAGGCTTCCCCCGTTTAATAAGTGTGCAAATAATGTCCATGTGACCGTCATGGAAGCACTCTAGGGAAGACTATGACCCTCAGGCTGCCAGATGCGCATCATGGAACATTGGAGTTCATTTACACTTAAAAATGCATGTTGCACAGATCTGCATTTCACCCTGCCAGATGCTTTGCAAGGTGGTGTATGTTGGTCCCTATCAATTACAGAATGGGGCTACACATTGCAGCAGGCAGGACAATTTTCTTGGCACTCCATATCACACTGCAGCAGCATGAGCTGCTACAATTCATTTCAATTCAAAACTCCTCTTGATTACCTTTTGTAAGCTTCGCTGAGAGTTTCAAACTGCTGGGAAGTACAGGAAATGTAAACAAACCCCTAACCATGGTTTCTAGTAAGAAAGCATTTTTTTTTTTTTACCATAGAATCAATCTGCTCCAGTATCTTCATAAGCTGTTCCATCATAGTCTTTATTCTTTTATCCAGTTTACCAAGTGCTTCTACTTGAAGATTTTTACTGAGAAACCCCTGTAAAATAAAATGTAACATGAATGCATGACTAGCCTAACAAAATACAGTAGTACACTAAAAATAGATCCTGTAGGCAGCAATTGGTGCATTATATTTTACCCTCAAGTTTCACACCGAAATTTCCTGAAAAGTAAAACACAATGGAAGTCTACACAACACATATACTGTACGTGTACATTTATGTTCGGAACACACCCTCAGGCTAGGTTCACAGTAGCGTTGTAACGTAAGTGATGTTGTGTTGTGATGAGACGTTAAAGAGAGCCCGAGGTGGGCTCATAAAATAAAAAAAAAAAATTAAAAATATGCTACCTGATCCGGGGGCTGTGCGGATCAGGTAGCTGCCATCCCCGCTGCTCTTCACCGCTCCTGTGGGCCCCACTGGCCCACTATCACTTTTGTGACCTCTGGGTCACAACGCTGGAAAGAGTGATTGATTCTCTCTCACAGCATGCAGGGAAGCGGGGGAATGGCAGGGGGCGCAGCCGGAGAGAGCTGCCCAATGGCAGCTCTGGAAAGCCTGTAGGAACGCCCCTAGTGGGCGTTTTTAACAGGGAATCCCTCTCCTCTATTTACCCTCTGAGATAGCTAATTTCAGAGGGTTATAGTGCGGCGGGGGGGGGGGCAAAGAGTGGCGGTGTGGGGACCCAGAGGCATGTCATGAAGCAGAGAACATGCCTCTGTGTCCCATTTGCCCCCCCCCCCCCCCCAAGGAACCGCCTCGGGTTCTCTTTAAAGTTGCAACGCAACATTGAAACGCAACCCAACAAAAAAAGTGGTAACGCACATTAATGCTGCATTACTGTCGCATTAAGTAGGTACAGCAAGCATACAGGCAATGAAAACTATTTTCTGTAACTGGGTGTGTGCATTTAGAGGTAACGCACTGCAGCAGTTACAATGCTATGAGAACGTTGCATAGACTTCTTCTCGCAGTGCAGTAAGCTGCCTTATAAGACTTTATAACGCATCACGCAACATCCTACTCAGTATCAGTTCAATCCCCATTAACAAACTCTGCTGCCATTTAACAAAGCAGTAAGTAATGTCATTACTAATGTCTTAATTATTTTTAGTTCTGAATGGAGACTTTACCAACCAAAAAACAGAGCAAATATATAGTCTACTTCCACAGAAGAAAACAGTTTTAGTTTTGAATCATTTGGAAAGTGGTAAGACCCTCTATTGGCTTTTTCTTTTATATTTATGTCATGTCTCCATTTGTGAGAATTTCTGACTTCTTATCCTTACAAGAAAATTCTCTCCAAAATTGACAAGTATTTAAAAAAATAAAATCCTTTTTTTTTTACTTAGCAAGGAGGACTAAGGCCCGGTTCACACTTGCGTTGTTTTGCGGTCCGACAAGGCCTGCAAACGGAACGGACGATTAAGGGTCCATAGTTAATAATGGACCCGTGCACATTTGTCCATTCCTCCGGATCCGTAAGCGGTCCGGAATTTTCCAACCTGCTCCAATTTTCCGGACCGGTCCTCTGTTCACCGCCGCTGGACCGGATCCGGACAAGAAATCCAGCACTACAGGAACTGAGGGGAAACGGAAGTGCACAACACACTTCCGGATGAAAGCCGGGCGTCCTATCCCACTTCCTCTCTTCTCTATGGTACAGGCGGCCATGTGGAGGTACCCAGCGCTGGACAGCCCCCAGCCTCTCCACAGCCACCCCAGAACACAGCGGAGGACGGAAGGACCCGACCATCCAGACGCAGGGCCCCGCGGGACGAGGAGGATGATGTCCGCACAGCAGGCTCTCCCCAAGAAGGACTCCAGCGCTTTTCCAGACTTTCCAAGCCCCTCTTTGAAAACGGAAACGGATCCAGGACGCATGAAGAACGGAAGAAGATCCGGATGAAAACTGAACGTGACCTGACCGGATCCTGATGGCCTCCTGATGGCAAACGGATGTTTTCAGAACGGACCGGAACGGACCCGTGCCACCGATGAGAATTTCATCAAAACGCAAGTGTGAACCGGGCCTTAGAATTGCTGTCAAGCTTTTATTGTGGGCCATTTTCCTATCCCTAACTTCCCCATATAAAATACCCCAGTGCACCAGGTCTCATTGACAGCAACTAAAGGGGAAAAATCTGCAGTAGAGATAGGCAGCAATAAGAACACTTGCACTTTCTTACTCCTGTCCACACATCCAAAACTAAAATGTAAATTAAATCTGAAGTTGGGCTTATTTATATTTAATAACATTTTAAAAAAGAACACGATAGACTTGCATTAAGTGCTGACCCCTTCCATTTAGGGGGTGACCTCCAGTAAATCCTAATCCAACTGCTGCAACATTTCATTATAATGGGATAAGGAATATGCCTGTCTTGCTACTGCTTATTCAGCATCAAGTGATGTAAACAATCATCATGTGGACTATGGTAGTGATAAGATTGTGAATACTACTGAGGGAAGAACACTAGCAGCATAGTGGCGTGTTCTCCAATAAAGTGTTTGTGATCCCAAAATTGATCTATTGTGTTATCTGTTGGAAGGTTAATCCACCACCATTTCCTATTCTTAAGCAGTTTTTAGTGTATTTTATTATTTTTGGTGCCTTTGTTTATCCGATTTCAGTACAGTATATTGTCTACCCTAGGTGGAAGGTTTTACCCCTTATTTCTTAACCCAAGTTGGGTCAGGTTCTTTCTCCCCACCAGCAGTTACAGTGGTTGCCTGAGTGGTGCTCCATATTTGTGAGTATCACTTCATTGTCCTTATTCACATCGACCTCAACAAGTCTTTACATAGCACCCTATAGTGGGCTCTTGGTTTTCCTTTTTTGAATCTTTCAACCATAGTCAAACTTGATGATACCAACACAACTAAACTAAAGTTTGGCTGGACTTTGGCTTAAGCACAAATTAAAAGTACGAACACCGTATTAACCTTCTGTAAACCCGAGAGCTCTTTATTAACATCTTCCAGTTTAGTTGCTATCTGTTCCACTGATTTTTCCAAATCCTTCAGCTTTTTCATTTCTGTCTCCTCTTCTGGACAGTTCTGTGTAATATAAAAAAAACAAATATTAGGCATATAACTACATAACCAAGGGTTACCATGTAAAATAATGGAAAAACATTGTGCCAGCAACCCTACATTATCCATTAACCTTAAAGTGGATCCCTTGGGTAAAATTGCTGGGCCAACGCTGTACAGACACAACGTTAGTTATACAGCTGATGACGCATTCCATTGCTAAACGGGTGGCGGAGGGCCAACAGAGCGGAGATATGACCAGGCAAGTGCTGCCAAAAAAGGTATCGGCTGTTGCTTGGCCTAGTTGATGTTCCCAGTGGATCACTGGCCAAGCGGCAGTGAGGGGCTGCTGTACACATACACACACCATTTTCGGTAAAGGTAGTTATTGGCTGCCTCAGCTGACTCTAAGCTAGAGCGTGTAACGGGCTTTACTCTTGCACAGCACACAACGAATAGTCTTTATTTCACATAGAGTTGCTAAAGAAACGTCAGTCGGGTGGGGGGTGTACTCCACATGTGCAGCCGGGCTGCAAACGCCCTATCGTCGAGAGCGCTCTGCGCAATACTGCTGTGCAGGCGCAAAACACTCCCGGCCACGGGAGCAAGCGTGGCCATGATTCTCAGCAGGGCTGTGGAGTCGGAGTCGAGGCAATTTTGGGCACCCGGAGTCGGAGTCGTTGATTTCATAAACTGAGGAGTCGGAGTCGGATGATTTTTGTACAAAATCCACAGCCCTGTTAAGTATTAGACTGAGGAGTCGGAGTCGAGGATTCGGAGCTATTTCGGGTACCCGGAGTCGTGGTTTCATAAACTGAGGAATCGGAGTTGGAGTCGGAAGATTTTTGTACCGACTCCACAGCCCTGATTCTCAGGGTATCCACATTGGCAAGACAGAAGCTGGCACATCTCCCAACACGATAAGCTTGACCTTGAATTTGAGCCAACATGCAATATACTGACTACAGGTGCTCTTCCTGTATTCTGAAAGTCACTGTAGTTTAAAAAGACAACTTTAATAAGTAGGTCAACAGCTATATTTGGAATTACCTAAAACAAATGACAACTTGATAATAAAGATAAAATATTTCTAACAGTCGCTCTGCCGAACTGACCCACCTGCCGCTGTTGTACACACACCAGAATATCGGCAGAGGCGGTTGTTATCGGTCACTTCATCCGACTCTAATCTAGCATGTGTACAAGCCTTTATACTCCGTTTACTTGCCTTTATAACAGGGCTGTGGAGTCGGTCCAAAAATCCTCTGACTCCTCAGTTTAGGATTCCACCGACTCCGACTCCTCTAATTTGCATATTACAATTTTGTTGATTAAAAGTATGTAACGTGAAATTTGTCTCTTAACTGCCAACGCTTAGGAATTTTACAAGACAACTGAAGTGAGAAGAATATGTAGACTACTATATTTATTCCCTTTAGACTAAAACTAGTCCTTGGTAAGAGTACTTGTAAAAGGTACAAACCGGAACAAAGAACGTCTATCAGGCCCTAGGCAATGTAAGTGTGGGTACATGTAAGAATGATGTGCAGGTACTCTGCAGGAGAATGAGGAGATTCTTCCTCTATTGCACATTCTTCATGTACAATCTGAACCAGGTTTATGGGTGATAGACAACACCTCTGTGTTCAATGTGCACAACATTCTCAGTGGATTCCCTGAAGCTCTGTGGGGAGTTCATATGTAGAGTATAGTACTACTGTGTAACAAAGTAAACCTGACACAGATGAAATTAAAGTTTTGTACATACCTGGTACTTCCTCCAGCCCCCTTCAGGCTAATCAGTCCCTCGCTGTCCTCCTCCACCACCTGGATCTTCTGCTATGAGTCCAGGTACTTGAGCCAGTCTGGCGTAGTGCGCATGCACACACTCCACCGCCGGGAGCGTACTACACCTGCACAGCACTATTACGCAGGTGCAGAACGTTCCTGGCTGCAGTAGCGGCACGTGACTGGACTGTGCTGACTGGCTGAATTACCAGGACTCATAGCAGAAGATCCAGGTGGTGGAGGACAACAAGGGACTGATTGGCCTGAAGGGGGCTGGAGGAAGCCCCAGGTATGTATAAAACTTTACTTTTCATCCGTCTCAGGTACCCTTTAATTTGTAGTCACCAAACTAAATTTTAACAACAAATCAAATTATTTGATTTCATGAGCAATAAATCAGAATCAACACAGAATGATTTCCATCTCATTGACCATCTCTATTAGTGACACGGCTACACATCAGGCTTTATTCTTACAGCATAGATGTTATTCAGTATACATAAGAGATTCCTGTGTACACATCATATATACAGTCACAATCAGATGTGTATATCTGACTTTAAAAATACGGGGACTGCTTTATTGAAGCAGCACAAGTAACTAATTTTGATTGGTTTATTTCATTTTTGTGGACTGAGCACAGCTATTACTGTATATATACATTCTTTTTAAATGATTATTATGAAAATAAAAATGTAAAAACTTCACCCATCCCACTGGACTCTCAGTTTAAAGGACAACTGTAACGAGAGGGATATGGAGACTGCCTTATTTCCTTTTAAACAATACCAGTTACCTGCTATCCTGCTGATCCTATGCCTCTAATTAATACATTTAGCCCTGGACCCTGAACAAACATATGCAGATCAGGTGTTTCTGACATTATTGATTAGCTGCTTGCTTGTTTCTGGTGTGATTCAAATACTACTGTAGCCAAATAGATCAGCAGGGCTGCCAGGTAACCGGTATTGTTTAACCACTTGAGGACCTAGGGCTTTCTACCCCTTAAGGACCGGCCACTTTTTTTCCATTCAGACCACTGCAGCTTTCATGGTTTATTGCTCGCTCATACAACCTACCACCTAAATGAATTTTGGCTCCTTTTCTTGTCACTAATAAAGCTTTCTTTTGGTGCTATTTGATTGCTCCTGCGATTTTTACTTTTTATTATATTCATCAAAAAAGACATGAATTTTGGCAAAAAAATGATTTTTTTGACTTTCTGTGCTGACATTTTTCAAATAAAGTAAAATTTCTGTATACATGCAGCGCGAAAAATGTGGACAAACATGTTTTGGATTAAAAAAAAACCCATTCAGTGTATATTTATTGGTTTGGGTAAAAGTTATAGCGTTTACAAACTATGGTGCAAAAAGTGAATTTTCCCATTTTCAAGCATCTATGACTTTTCTGACCCCCTGTCATGTTTCATGAGGGGCTAGAATTCCAGGATAGTACAAATACCCCCCAAATGACCCCATTTTGGAAAGAAGACATCCCAAAGTATTCACTGAGAGGCATAGTGAGTTCATAGAAGATATTATTTTTTTGTCACAAGTAAGCGGAAAATGACACTTTGTGACAAAAAAAAATAAAAAAAATTTCCATTTCCTCTAACTTGCGACAAAAAAAAAATGAAATCTGCCACGGACTCACCATGCCCCTCTCTGAATACCTTGAAGTGTCTACTTTCCAAAATGGGGTCATTTGTGGGGTGTGTTTACTGTCCTCGCATTTTGGGGGGTGCTAATTTGTAAGCACCCATGTAAAGCCTAAAGGTGCTCATTGGACTTTGGGCCCCTTAGCGCAGTTAGGCTGCAAAAAAGTGCCACACATGTGGTATTGCCGTACTCAGGAGAAGTAGTATAATGTGTTTTGGGGTGTATTTTTACACATACCAATGCTGGGTGGGAGAAATATCTCTGTAAATGACAATTTTTTAATTTTTTTTTTTACACACAATTGTCCATTTACAGAGATCTTTCTCCCACTCAGCATGGGTATGTGTAAAAATACACCCCAAAACACATTATACTACTTCTCCTGAGTACGGCGATACCACATGTGTGGCACTTTTTTGCACCCTAACTGCGCTAAGGGGCCCAAAGTCCAATGAGTACCTTTAGGATTTCACAGGTCATTTTGAGAAATTTTGTTTCAAGACTACTCCTCACGGTTTAGGGCCCCTAAAATGCCAGGACAGTATAGGAACCCCACAAATGACCCCATTTTAGAAAGAAGACACCCCAAGGTATTCTGTTAGTAGTATGGTGAGTTCATAGAGGATTTTATTTTTTGTCACAAGTTAGCGGAAAATGACACTTTGTGAAAAAAAACCAATAAAAATCAATTTCCGCTAACTTGTGACAATTAATAAAATCTTCTATGAACTCACCGTACTACTAACAGAATACCTTGGGGTGTCTTTTCTAAAATGGAGTCATTTGTGGGGTTCCTATACTGTCCTGGCATTTTAGGGGCCCTAAACCGTGAGGAGTAGTCTTGAAACAAAATTTCTCAAAATGACCTGTGAAATCCTAAAGGTACTCATTGGACTTTGGGCCCCTTAGCGCAGTTAGGGTGCAAAAAAGTGCCACACATGTGGTATCGCCGTACTCGGGAGAAGTAGTACAATGTGTTTTGGGGTGTATTTTTACACATACCCATGCTGGGTGGGAGAAATAACTCTGTAAATGGACAACTGTGTGTAAAAAAAATCAAAAGATTGTCATTTACAGAGGTATTTCTCCCACCCAGCATGGGTATGTGTAAAAATACACCCCAAAACACATTAAACTACTTCTCCCGAGTACGGCGATACCACATGATTGGCACTTTTTTGCAGCCTAACTGCGCTAAGGGGCCCAAAGTCCAATGAGTACCTTTAGGATTTCACAGGTCATTTTTGTTTCAAGACTACTCCTCGCGGTTTAGGGCCCCTAAAATGCCAGGGCAGTATAGGAACCCCACTAATGACCCCATTTTAGAAAGAAGACACCCAAAGGTATTCCGTTAGGAGTATGGTGAGTTCATAGAAGTTTTTATTTTTTTGTCACAAGTTAGCGGAAATTGATTTTAATTGTTTTTTTTTTCACAAAGTGTTATTTTCCGCTAACTTGTGACAAAAAATAAAATCTTCTATGAACTCACCATACTCCTAACAGAATACGTTTGGGTGTCTTCTTTCTAGAATGGGGTCATTTGTGGGGTTCCTATACTGCCCTGGCATTTTAGGGGCCCTAAACCGTGAGGAGTAGTCTTGACACAAAAATGACCTGTGAAATCCTAAAGGTACTCATTGGACTTTGGGCCCCTTAGCGCAGTTAGGCTGCAAAAAAGTGCCAATCATGTGGTATCGCCGTACTCGGGAGATGTAGTATAATGTGTTTTGGGGTGTATTTTTACACATACCCATGCTGGGTGGAAGAAATACCTCTGTAAATGACAATTGTTTGATTTTTTTTTTACACACAATTGTCCATTTACAGAGAGATTTCTCCCACCCAGCATGGGTATGTGTAAAAATACACCCCAAAACACATTATACTACTTCTCCTGAGTACGGCGATACCACATGTGACACTTTTTTGCAGCCTAGGTGCGCTAAGGGGCCCAACGTCCTAATCACAGGTCATTTTGAGGCATTTGTTTTCTAGACTACTCCTCACGGTTTAGGGCCCCTAAAATGCCAGGGCAGTATAGGAACCCCACAAGTGACCCAATTTTAGAAAGAAGACACCCCAAGGTATTCCGTTAGGTGTATGGCGAGTTCATAGAAGATTTTATTTTTTGTCACAAGTTAGTGAAATATTACACTTTGTGAAAAAAAAACAAAAATCAATTTCCGCTAACTTTTGACAAAAAATAAAATCTTCTATGAACTCGTCATACACCTAACAGAATACATTGGGGTGTCTTTTTTCTAAAATGGGGTCAGTTTCTGGGGTTCCTATACCGCCCTGGCATTTTACGGGCCCAAAACCGTGAGTAGTCTGGAAACCAAATGTCTCAAAATGACTGGTCAGGGGTATAAGCATCTGCAAATTTTCATGACAGGTGGTCTATGAGGGGGCGAATTTTGTGGAACTGGTCATATGCAGGGTGGCCTTTTAGATGACAGGTTGTATTGGGCCTGATCTGATGGATAGGAGTGCTAGGGGGGTGACAGGAGGTGATTGATGGGTGTCTCAGGGGGTGGTTAGAGGGGAAAATAGATGCAATCAATGCACTGGGGAGGTGATCGGAAGGGGGTCTGAGGGGGATCTGAGGGTTTGGCCGAGTGATCAGGAGCCCACACGGGGCAAATTAGGGCCTGATCTGATGGGTAGGTGTGCTAGGGGGTGACAGGAGGTGATTGATGGGTGTCTCAAGGTGTGATTAGAGGGGGGAATAGATGCAAGCAATGCACTGGCGAGGTGATCAGGGCTGGGGCCTGAGGGCATTCTGAGGGTGTGGGCGGGTGATTGAGTGCCGTAGGGGCAGATAGGGGTCTAATCTGATAGGTAGCAGTGACAGGGGGTGATTGATGGGTAATTAGTGGGTGTTTAGGGTAGAGAACAGATATAAACACTGCCCTTGGGAGGTGATCTGACGTCGGATCTGCGGGCGAACTATTGGTGTGGGTGGGTGATCAGATTGCCCGCAAGGGGCAGGTGAGGGGCTGATTGATGAGTGGCAGTGACAGGGGGTGATTGATGGGTGGCAGTGCCAGGGGGTGATTGATGGGTGGCAGTGCCAGGGGGTGATTGATGGGTGATTGACAGGTGATTGACAGGTGATCAGTGGGTTATTACAGGGAAGAACAGATGTAAATATTGCGCTAGCGAATTGATAAGGGGGGGTCTGAGGGCAATCTGAGCGTGTAGGCGGGTGATTGGGTGCCCGCAAGGGGCAGATTAGGGTCTGATCTGATGGGTAACAGTGACAGGTGGTGATAGGGGGTGATTGATGGGTAATTAGTGGGTGTTTAGAGGAGACAATAGATGTAAACACTGCGCTTGGGTGGTGATCTGATGTCGGATCTGTGGGCGATCTATTGGTGTGGGTGGGTGATCAGATTGCCCGCAAGGGGCAGGTTAGGGGCTGATTGATGGGTGGCAGTGACAGGTGGTGATTGATGGGTGATTGACAGGTGATCAGGGGGGATAGATGCATACAGTACACAGGGGGGGGGGGGGGGGTCTGGGGAGAATCTGAGGGGTGGGGGGGTGATCAGGAGGGGGCAGTGGGCAGGGGGGGGGGGGAGATAAAAAAAAAAATAGCGTTGACAGATAGTGACAGGGAGTGACTGATGGGTGATTAGGGGGGTGATTGGGTGCAAACAGGGGTCTGGGGGGTGGGCAGGGGGGGGGGGGTCTGAGGGGTGCTGTGGGCGATCTGGGGCAGGGGGGGAGAAATCAGTGTGCTTGGGTGCAGACTAGGGTGGCTGCAGCCTGCCCTGGTGGTCCCTCGGACACTGGGACCACCAGGGCAGGAGGCAGCCTGTATAATACACTTTGTAAACATTACAAAAAGTGTATTATACACTTTGTATGCGGCGTTCGCAGGGTTAACATCCCCGCCGGCGGGATGTTGCGGGAGGCGAGCGGTGACAGGCGCCGGCGGAGGATCGCGTCACGGATGACGCGATCGCTCCGCCCATGCCCTTACAAGGACCGCCGCCTCTGTGGGTGAGCCGGTCCTTAAGGGCTCCACTTCCCGGCCGCCCCTGTGCGTTAGGCGGTCGGGAAGTGGTTAAAAGGAAACAAATATTGCAATCTCCAAATGTCTTTATTCTTACCGCTGACATGAGCCTGTAAATCTCTCTCCTGGGACTATACCTAGTTCCTGAGATAATTAATTTATTATTTTGTGGGTTGATAATATTTTTGTATTTTCCACCTGCATGGAACTAGGGGGAGCTTTAAAGTGACACTTAAGCCTGAAAGAAAAAAACTTTTACTCACCTGGGGCTTCTACCAGCCCCCTGCAGCGGCCCCGTGCCCTCGCAGTCGCTCATGGATCCTCCGGTCATTTGCCGCCAGATAGTTTCGTTTTCGGCGACAGGCCTGACCACGCGTCTGCTTCTACACGTTGCAGGACGCTATTGCTGACGGAAACACGAAGAAGCAGACGCGTGGCCAGGCCTGCACAGGTCGCCAAAAACGAAACTGGTGGCGGGGGACAGGAGGATCCACAAGTGACTGCGAGGGCACAGGACGGCTGCAGAGGACTGGTAGAAGCCCCAGGTGAGTAAAAATTGCAGTTTTTTAATGCTTGATGTACTGGAAAACAGAAAGGGACATCTGATAATTTCTTTGTAGACTAGTACTACATGTACCTATGTATATCACATCAAGGGGTTGATTCACTATAACAGATAGCCTTATCAGAGGTAATATGCTTTACCAGAGAGTTAACATGCCTTATCATAGTAAGTATACCTTATCAGAGTTAGCGTGCCTTATCAGAGTAGCATAGCGAGCGCTACAAACTTATGCCTGCTAATTGGAAATGACGAGAGCTTCACTCTTCCTGCCCTGAGCCCCTGGGGGTCCAATCACTTTACAGGACATTATCCCCGTACTTTGATTGGCCCAATAGGCTGCCTGTCAAGTGACAGGCAGCCTATTGGGGCAATCAAAGTGCCGGGATAATGTCCTTTAAAGTGATTGGACCCGCAGGGGCTCAGGGCAGAACAAGTGGAGCTCTCACCATTTCCAATTAGCAGGCATAAGTTCATAGCACTCACTATGCTACTCTGATAAGGCACGCCAACTCTGATAAGGCACGCTAACTCTGATAAGGCACTCTATTTGTGATAGTGAATCAACCTCCATGTCACTTCAGGTACGCTTCAAGTGTTTTTATGAGGCACATATTTTTTTCCTCACCAGGTTTGTGCAGCATTTTCTGAGATCGCTTTTTGCATGTAGTATACATGAAGAATTTAAGTTTTACCTTTTTCCCAATCAACATGATTTTGCAACCATTCTTAATTCCCAAGTCTACCAGACTTTGTTCCATTTCCTTCAGGGATTTCCCTACACACAAAAAATATATATATTTATAGATGTATGTACACATACATATGCACACAGTTATACACAGAGGGCAAGTCAGCTAGAAAGAAAACATTTCAAATCCTGCATGTACCCAACCCCATCTATAGTTTTTTGTTTGTGGGATAGCCATTATCATGCTAGAAGTATGGATCTGTTCTGGTCAGCTACAAATACAGTGGAATCCCTTTATAGTAAACTTCAAGGGACCTGACCAAGTCATTTACTATATTAGAATTGGTCATACATTGTAAATTTATAAAAGCTTATTTGCTGGGACCTAGGGACAAAGTTTACTATAGCCAGAGGTTTACTATATCAAAGTTTATTATAACACGATTCTACTATAAAATTACTCAACCTTAAACTACAGGCATAATGGCTAAAAACTGATAAATGATGGGTTTTTTATTCTATTTCTCTCTTCTTTTTCCCCATTTAACTGCATAGAAAACATCAGTAGTAAAGGTATTGTGGAGCATCCAACAGGTTGCCACTTGAACGATGTGCCCAGGCCCGGATCCAGCAGCACTCCGGATCAATCTTGCAAGCGTAGAGAGGAGCCGGCACCATCAGAAGTAATGTATTGCTCTTTTATTTCATCTAGGCATAACAGCAATTAAATGCGACGTTTCGAGGCGTACGCCTCTTTATCAAGCTTGATGCAGCAAGCTTGATAAAGAGGCGTATGCCTCGATACGTCGCATTTAATTGCTGTTATGCCTTGATGAAATAAAAGAGCAATACATTACTTCTGATGGTGCCGGCTCCTCTCTACGACTGCATAGAAAACAAAATTATTTTGGGGAATAAATACCTCCCAATGAAAGTCTAGGTTGTCTTGGAAAAAAAAAAAAAAAAACGATACGGTATATATCATGAAAGTGTCATAAGTAGAGATATTATTGCTGATTAAATAGGAACACAGCTAAAACATCAAAACTGCTCTGGGCATTAAGAGAGAAACAAGGTGTAGATGTGAAGTGGTTCAAGCATGCAATACCACAGTGGTCCTCAAACTAAGACCCGTGGGCCGAATGTGGCCCGCCAAGGCATTTTCACTGGCCCTCCAAACACAAAATGTAGAACTTATAGATGCTGCCCCCTGCACCTTTAAATATTGGAGGCCCGCATATAAAATAGCAGTGCTGGCACCACCCATCCACATACTGTAGAAGCCAGCAAACAGTAATTCGCTGGCTTCCAATCCAATTTTGCATCAGGTGACACTGTCGTCCAAATGAACGGCAGGTTGTCATCTGGTTATGCTTCACTGTCTGGTGTACAAAGACGTTCTTCGGGCGCCGCATGACTGAATGCCTACTGCTGGGAGTTCTCCTCCGGGCATGACTGGGGGGAATTGATCGCTAGATTTAATGTGAAGTTTTTCAACATCATTTTATGTATGTTCCGGCCCCCCAGCAGTCTGAAGTGTGTTGTTCTGGCCCTTGACTGAAGATGTTTGGGGACCCCTGCAATAGCAGATACTGACAGATAGAAAAATTGGATATAGGCAGATAGCAGGTACACTGAAACTAGCAAAAACTGATCCATTTCAACTGTACACGATACCAATATCACATAGTGGGAACTCACTTTCACACTTTAGGAAGTTTTACAAGAGTAATAGGATCTTTCCGCTATCATTCCTAATCATTACTGTGCTTCCATAAGTCAAAATTACAGCAGGTTCTCTTGAAGCTTTTACTGACAAAATAGTGCCCCCTGAAAGCTTTCACTAGCAAACCACCAGGCCTATTTTTTAAAGGGACATCACTATTATCATTTACTGGACATCACAGGCGTAGCCAGAATGATTAAAACCTAAATGTTACCTTTGTAAATGAGCTTCTGTGAGGTGAGTGGTACACTAGTGACTTTCTCCACAGCCTCAGCCAAGTCTTGAAGAGTTGGGTCATCATGTTCTTCCTGAGCCAACACCTGTATTTTGTGCTTCTCACTTCCTGGAGCAAAAACAGTTAATTATAAGTGTTAATGTAGTAGTGATCTAAGTAATAAAACAAATCATTGTAAAACTGTGTCGATTTCATGATTTATCTCTTTTTTTCTGTAAAAGAGTGTATCTGTGCCACTGCAATTTATGAGTGAAAACACTGGAATGCGTATAATAGCGTTTATTAGCTAAACCTAGGCTGATGAGGTTTCTTGCCCAGACTGATCATACTTGACAGTCTGTTGTCTGTACAGGCGTCCCTATTCTGTCACTTCCATTTAGCTGACTTCTACTTTTCCAAAACTGTCCCCCATAGAGCAGAAAGACAACTTTACTTACGGTAACGTCTTTTCCGGTAGTCAGGAGGACAGCACCCCTGGATGAGACTTGTCTCCCTCCCCACCGTGGACAGGAACTGCAAAAGAAACAATTTGCATAAGCAATAGGCAGCCAGGTATATAAGCTACTTACTTGCCACTATACTTCAGTTAATATAAAAGATAATACGGACACTTAATAATGCTTATACAAACCTCTGATATTCCACCCAATAAGGGCGGATTGTAGGGGTGCTGTCCTCCTGACTACCGGAAAAGACGTTACCGTAAGTAAAGTTGTCTTTCCCGGATCGTCACTCGGACAGCACCCCTGGATGAGACGATATACTAAAGATCAGGCTTAGGGCGGGACCACTGCTTGCAGAACCTTTCTTCCAAAGGATAAATCTGTAGCTGCCGATACATTAAGTCGATAATGCTTCACAAAAGTGTTATGACTTGACCATGTTGCAGCCCTGCATATCTGCTCAATGGAGGCCCCTGCCCTCTCTGCCCATGACGTAGAAATGCCTCTTGTAGAATGAGCCCTGACCGAAGAGGTTAACGTCTTTCCCCGTATCTGGTATGCTGATACAATTGTCTGTTTGATCCAGCGTGCTAAGGTTGTCTTAGAAGCTCTGTTCCCTCTTGTTTTTCCTGCAAACAGGACAAAAATTGCATCTGATTTTCTCCAGGCATTAGATCTTTCTAAATACTGTAACAGACACCTCCTCACGTCCAACAAATGTAGTCTCTCTTCCTTATCATTTGCCGGATTCTCACAAAATGACGGGATATAAATTTCTTGGTTCCTGTGGAAAGAAGAAACCACCTTCGGAAGAAATGTTGCGTCCGGACGCAATGTTATTCTATCCTCTGAAACAACACAGTACGGCTCCTTAATCGATAGTGCTTGTAGCTCACCTATTCTTCTTGCTGTAGTAATTGCTAGAAGGAATATGGTTTTCAATGTCAGGAATTTGTCCGAAACTTGAGATAAGGGTTCAAACGGAGACTCACATAGACCCTGTAACACTGTATTAAGATCCCAAGAAGGAACTCTTGACCGTATAGATGGTTTTAGTCTTCTTAAAGCCTGAAAGAAACGGATTATATAATCCTCCTGTGCTAATTTCCTTTCTAGGAACACACTCAAGGCTGACACCTGAACTTTCAAAGTACTAATACTAAGACCCTTCTTATAGCCACACTGTAAGAATTCCAAAACTGATCTAAGCGATCTATTGTTGCAGGATCTATCTATACACCAGTGATTAAAAACTCTCCAAGCCTTCCGGTAAATTAATCGAGTTACCTTCTTTCTACTATTGAGTAGTGTTTCTGACAGATCATCTGAGAAACCCTTAGACTTCAGTATTTCCCATTCAGGTTCCAAGCTGATAGGTGAAGTAGACTCGGATCTGGATGTAATACTGGCCCCTGGGATAACAAGTCCTGAGTCAGTGGGAGGATTATTGGTTCTGATATCGCTAGAGACTGTAGTAATGTGAACCATGGACGTTTGGGCCACATTGGAGCAATCAATATGATTCTCGCTCTGTCCTGAATGATTTTCTTCAATACTCTGGAAAGTAATGGAATTGGCGGAAAGGCATACATCATCCTGCCTCCCCAACTGATTGTGAACGCATCCATTGCCCAAGGTAAGTCCTCCTGAAACAGGGCACAAAACTTCCGGCATTTTGAGTTCCTTTTCCTGGCGAATAGATCCAGTTCTGGATATCCCCACTGTGACGTTATCGTTTGAAACACCTTCGGATTGAGTGACCATTCGTTCTGGTCCAGCTTCTCCCTGCTTAGATAATCTGCCAACTGGTTTGATGTCCCCTTTAGATGACGTGCTTGTAATGACATGATATTGTTTTCTGACCAGAACAAAATTTTTGATGTTTGTTTCCATAACATCTGGCTCTTCGTGCCTCCTTGTCTGTTTAGGAATGCTACCACAGACTTGTTGTCGGTCCTTATCGTCACATGCGTTCCCTTGATCTGATCCCTGAAGTGTAGCAGTGCCCTCCATACAGCTTCTAGTTCCCTGCTGTTGGATGATCTTGAGCTGATCTGTACTGACCATTGTCCCTGAGCCAGAAGAGCATCCAAATGTGCTCCCCAACCCCATAAACTGGCATCTGTTGTAATTATCCTCTGCTCTGGATAACTCCATACACGGCCTGATGAAAGATGAACTTGGTTTTGCCACCAAAGTAGGGACACTTTTATGCTGTGAGGGATAGGGATCTTCTTGTCTAATACCGTGAGGCTTCTGTTCCATGATCTGAGGATCCATAACTGCAGAATCCTTGTGTGGAACTGCCCCCACTGAACTGCGGGAAACGAGGCTGTTAGGAGCCCGAGGACTGCCATTGCTTTCCTCAGTGATACTGTCCTTGCATTCTGAAAGGAAAAAATAGCATTTAGAATTGCAGTAATCTTTCTATCAGGCAAGAAGATTCTTTCATTCCTAGTATCAATGCTAAATCCGATAAACTCAAGAACCTGGGAAGGAACTAGTGAAGACTTCTCCCAATTAATAAGCCAACCTAAATGCTGCAGATAATCTAACGTTGACTGCATCTGCAATCTTACCCTTTCCGCTGTAGGTCCCCAAATTAAAAAATCATCTAAATATCCAAGGATATTAACTCCCATCAGCCTAAGCTCTGCTAGAACCTCAGACATGACTTTGGTAAACAGCCAAGGGGCAGAAGAAAGTCCAAAAGGAAGAGCAATAAATTGAAAATGTCTTACCTCTTCCCCCATGTGGACTGCAAATCTTAGATACTGTTGTGATGACGGATGAATAGGTAGGTGAAGATATGCATCCTTGAGATCTAGAGAAACAAGAAAATCGTCTTTCTGCAAGAGATGAATCACAGATTTTATATTGTCCATCCTGAATCTTCTGTATTTTACATCTAGATTTAATTTCTTTAGGTTTAAGATGAATCGGTAAGATCCCTGTGGTTTTTTTACGAGAAATACTGGCGAATAGAACCCCTCCTGTTTCTGACAACTCGGTACATATCTTATCACCCCCTTTTCTAATAGAGATAGGACCTCGCTTTGTAGTATACGACACTTTCTTTGATCTTGTGGTTGGGGAGTAATGCAAAACCTCAGAGGAGGATGATGATTGAACTCTATCCGGTACCCTTCTGATACAATCCTTAGTAACCACTGACTTGTGAACTGAGGCTGCCATACTTCTAAAAAGTTTGCAATTCTCCCCCCCACTGGAATCCTGGCGTCATTGCTTATCCTGCCTCCTGGCAGGATTGAAATTGGGTTTCGGTTTCTGTGATCTGTATGGGACCCAACGTTTACCCTTGGAGGACTTGGGGTTTTGGTCAGACCTGATGGGGGGACGAAATGGCCGCTTATACTGGAAAGGTCTTTTCTTTTCTGGAAAGTTTTTCTTTCTATCTGATGACCTATCTAAAGTATCATCTAAATTGGATCCAAAAAGCAGCCTGCCTTCACATGGTATACCACATAACTTAGATTTTGAGGAATTATCCCCATTCCAGGTTTTAACCCATATACCTCTTCTGGCTGAGTTAACTAAAGCAGTAGTTCTGGCTGTAAGTTTAACAGTGTCGTCTGATGCATCTACCATATAATTAGAGGCATTTAAAACTTTCGGAAAATCATTAAGAATTTCTTCTCGCGGGACCCCAGAAGCAATCTTATCCTGCATTTCTAATAACCATGTTTTTAATGATCGACTCACTGCCGTGGACGCTACTGCAGGATTCCCATGCTCTCCGCAGGAGATTGTCCATTTTTTTGTCGATTGGGTCCTTCAGACAACCAAAGTCTTCAAATAACAGATCTGTTTTCTTTGACACCCTAGAAAAAGACGGGTCTAACCTAGGCGGAGTACCCCAAAACTCCTGATCTTCCGGAGAAAAAGGATAACGATTAGACAAGGATCTCGGCCAAAAAGCTCTCTTCTCAGGGTTATCCCATTCCTTCTTAATCATACCCTTAAGGGTGGAATGGACTGGGATAAACTGAGGCTGGGGGTCCGCCAAAGTCCTGTACATCTCATCCAAAGGTGTCAAAGATTTTCTTTCTGTCTTGATACCCATTGTATCATACATAGCGCTTAATAAATCCTTCATTAAATCGGTTGAAAAAGCAAATTTTGATCTGTCCACATTTGAGACCTCTTCCTCCATATCTGATAGCTGATCTAGCTCCGATATCTCCCCCTCAGATAACTCAGAACCCTCCACCTCACTCTCTCTTCTACGTTTGGATCCCGAGGGCCCTGGTTGAGCCAAAACAGGGGAAGCAGGGATAGCAACTGCAGGTATTGTGTCCATATTTCCAGTAGTTCCTGGGAGATCAGAAGGAACTATAGAATTGGAAGCAATGGCAGAATCTTTGATCTCTTTAATCGCTGAAGACATCTCAGATCTCATCCAGCCCATTAAATCTTTAAGTATGACCGGAGATTCATCCTTGACTACTTTCTCTGTACAGCTCTGACATAATTTTTTAGAAGAAGATGAAGAAAAACGACTGTTACAAATTGCGCATTTCCTCTCCGACCTGCTTGAACTATGCTGACTGGTCTGAACAGCAGCCTTGTCAGTTTTTTCACTTTTATCAGATTTGTCCGACTTGTCATGTTTTTCAGGCTATAAAAAAACACAAACAAGGGACAATCGTTACTAAAGGTTACATAGTAAAAAACCATAACAAGCAGGAGTATACAGGTACCACATCTACTTGCCAGAGAGGGATCTTGTCCAGACTTAGCAGATTGCAAAGGAGCTGAACCTGAAGCGTCCTCCATGATTGCCAGCCACATCTGAATCATGGACTTACTTCCACATATATACCCTCAAACAGACCCAGCTGACCACAGCTAACGCCGACCTGCTGCATAATTAATCAGCTTCACATACCTTGATGCATCAGCTGAAGCTGATTACCATACACCGCCGCGGCTCCTGCCGCTTAATTAGTCCAGCGTCATTGTGATGCAAATGTAATCAGCTGTTTCGTTGATTTAGTATTTCCCCGCCGCGGCCCCTGCCGCTCTGCAGACCTCAGATCACGCGGGACGCCAGCGCGTGACTACTTCCGGGTAAACCGGAAGTGACCTCTTCATGCGCGCGCCTGCACGCATAATACTGCTGCCTTCTCCGGAGAAGCCTCCCAAACGCTGCAGGACTCCCCACTGATCACTGCTCAGCTCTATTGGGAGTCCTGCCACACGCTGCCCCTGCCGAACTGACATGGATGGCTCCCTGGAGACCTCTCCCTCCGCTCCGTCCGGGACAGGAAACTATACTGAAGTATAGTGGCAAGTAAGTAGCTTATATACCTGGCTGCCTATTGCTTATGCAAATTGTTTCTTTTGCAGTTCCTGTCCACGGTGGGGAGGGAGACAAGTCTCATCCAGGGGTGCTGTCCGAGTGACGATCCGGGAAAATGCTACTTAGCAGATGCCAGAGCAAGTATACTCGGTATGGCTCTTGCTGGAGAATGGTCACCATAAGCGATCATAAAAGACACAAATTCATGTTTCTGCAAGGTAAGTATTTTGCCATGTGTTTCCATATTTTAGTCTACCACCTGTAAAATATTTAACGTAAATAAACGCTTGTGCCTCTTATGATATTTTAAATGCTCCTAGTGCTACTCATTCCCTCCAGTCTCTTTCGCTCTGCACCAAGGGAAAAAGATGTCCACTACCCTTTATTGGGTATGTGTGGTTCAAGAACTTGCGCATGCCCAGTTCAAATACCATCATTCGCAGCCCAAGTAATCCTTAAAGTGGACCCAAATTAAAAATACAAGATTTCAGAAATACATAATTTATTTTCTAAATTATAATAATAAATAGCAGCCTTTTTCAGCTACATGATGACAAATATAAAATATTTACATTTATTGGAGGAACCCCTCCTTTCTTCTCATATTGCCGGGATTTTTCCGGCAAACTGGTGGAGGAGATAAAAAACAAAAACAAAACACAGGCTGCTACTGATGATGTCACAGGGGAGGTGATGTCAGCTTGTGTGAGATTTCACATAGACGATGGCCCTGTTAGGGAGGGTAGCTGATGACAAACACACCCATAATCTAAAACCTCCTACTAAGTAATGGCTGCCACCTGTATAACCCTAGTTATGAAAACAGAAGGGTGAAAAGCATGCACTGAAATGCTCATAGGCTTGAAGGAGTGTTTATTTATCTTTGTATGTGTCAGAGTGGTGCAACTAAATATTGTGAATTAAAAAAACGTTTGGTTTGGGTCCGCTTTAACGAAGGAATAAATAAAAACACAGGAAGAATGGGGAACAGGAAGGACCATGTGGACACAGAGCAACAGTGAGTGTGTAGTAAAACTTATAGGAGCTCCACAATTTACTTAATTCTATTTTTTTTCACAATAGACTTCCTTTAAAATGAATAATGAGACAAGGGCTGGTTTGTAAGAAGCAGCTGCAGACCCCATTTATCCAGGTCACTAAATGAGAAAAGGGAAAATGTCAGTTTCCCAATCCGTTAATTCTTTAGCATAGCACCACAGAGAACGTAATCTTCTTGCCAATAAACCTTCACCTTTATTCAATCACGTAAAATAGATAAATTCCACTGAGAAAGCACCTGTTGTCAAACCTGCTCCTCTTTATCCTCACCTATTAGAACTGCCATCAGTGACGTGTTAATCACAGGCAATTTAAATTGGCTAATAACTGGCTAAATTTTACCACTTCCATGTAGCCAAGGACCAACAGATTTTGAATACAGGTAGTCCCCGAATTACAAACAGCCCACTGATACTAACAGCTTGAAAATACGAAATTTGAAAGATTTTCAGTTTTTGGAATAGTTTTGGAGAAAATCCGTTTTACAAAATTGTTAAAAAGAAAAAAATGTTTGTAAAACTGTGTAAAGTATTTTGCTGCAGTACACTATTAAGCAAGTTTCGATTTCTGTGAAACTAGCACACCACGAACATCAGTAAGACAGAAGGAGGCACAAAGGGGGACAGGAGGGCAGAGGTGGTACAGAGGGACACAGTGGAGGACAGTGAGGGAACAGGAGGCAGAGGTGGCACAGAGGAGGTAGAGGGGACATAGACGGCACAGGGTTTTACTGACTTAAGAGCGGATTCAGGTAAAGATTGAACCTACAGTCCCCCTATCTTGTCCATTAACCGGGGACTACCTTATGAACTGATTGTGTAGGTGAACTCTCATACTACATGAAGGTGGTAAAAATTGGATAAGTTTCATGTGAAATTTCAGCATGTGAAGAGGTAACATTATATTGGCAAGATGATGGAAAGCTTCATGGTACTTTCCATGTACTGTATGTTGCAACTTCTGTTTGAAATGTGGAGCGCCAATCTGGAGATATAAAACGCCCTACTAAGCTTCTATGACTTATGTTCTTTAGGTGTAATAGTTGCTGCTAATAGTTCTGCACTGTTTCATCCCAATACACATATCTCACTAAGGACATTTCACATGATACCTGTGTGGCAAATGTTGGTCAAATCACATTTCACAAACAAAAATCTTTGTAACAGCAAAAATAGTAAGCACAGAGTTTAAGGCACTTAACATAGAAACAAAAAAAAAAAAAAAAAAAGCCTTTCTAGCACTCTCACACACTAGTAATACAGCCACATAGCACGGTCAGTAGGTGCTGCTGGAGGGGAATGTGGGAATGTGAGGAGAATCCCTGACACAATGGGCTCTATTCACAAAGCATTACCGCATTCGGTAATGCTCAAAACAGCTGATTTTACTGATCACCTTTCCAAGTCACAATTCACTAAACCTGTTACTGCTAGTGAGGTAAATTACTGACCTGTGCATTAATTACCTCAGGAAACATCAAGAAATGTCAATTCACAAAGATTTCCACATCTTATTTACCGGCCAAAAAGTGCTGGGTATTTTTCACCAGCTCACAGCGGCTGATTACCTGCTCTCCCCCATGCTGTCTCTGTGTGGTAACTTGACAGACAGCCTCTGGGGAGAATCAGGCAGCCAATAGGGAGAGCCACACAGCCTGCTTCTCCCTGTGATTAGATGAGATAGGGATGCTGGTGGGTCTTTCAGTGTATCAAAGCAGAGACAAAAAAAACTATCTGCAGGCATCCCTGCATCCCTTTAGATGTGCATATTTGTATTCTAGCATGCAAAAGAGCTCCCCCTGGTGGCTGCAGCACATCTAAAGGGATGACAGTATGCACAGTCTGGAAAACCTCGAAGTCACACACAGCTCCCTGCCTGCTGCCCTGCTAGAAGGCTGGTAAGTGAAACTTACCGACCAAGGCTTAGTGAATTGAGGCAGTGTGTTCGTAAATTACCGAACTTCTGCCTGATGGGAAAAAACTTTTGTGAATTTGGAAAAAAAAAGTGTAAAATACCGCAGGAGATATTTTACCTCCCAAAATTTTTTAGCGAACTGCTTATTGTGAATTGAGCCCATTGCTCTAGTAATGCAGCCACATAGCACGGTCAGTAGGTGCTGCTGGAGGGGCATGTGGCTGCATTCCTAACACAATGCTCTAGTAATGCAGCCACATAGCACGGTCAGTAGGTGCTGCTGAAGGGGCATGTGGCTGCATTCCTAACACAATGCTCTAGTAATGCAGCCACATAGCACGGTCAGTGGGTGCTGCTGAAGGGGCATGTGGCTGCATTCCTAACACAATGCTCTAGTAATGCAGCAAAATAGCACGGTCAGTAGGTGCTGCTGGAGGGGCATGTGGCTGCATTGCTGGCAGATGTTTCTGTAATGCAGCCACATAGCACGCTCAGTAGGTGCTGCTGGAGGGGCATGTGGCTGCATTGCTGGCAGATGTTCCTGTAATGCAGCCACATAGCACGCTCAGTAGGTGCTGCTGGAGGGGCATGTGGGTGCATTCCTGACAGATGCTCTAGTAATGCAGCCACATAGCATGGTCAGTAAGTCCTGGAACCCACTAGCAGTATGTTACTAAGCAATTTCTATGCGCTTGTGACTTGAAAAGCTCTTGCTAGTGTAATGCTATGTGTGTGATCCCACTTGAGCAATGCGATTTAAAAAAAATCCCCCATTGCATTACATTAGCAAGAGCTTTACAGATCACTAGTACTTAGAAAGGTTGCTAGTGGGGTTTGACCCCTAAGTGCTGCAGGAGGGGAAAATGGCTGCATTGCTCACAGACACTGTGGTAATGTAGCCACATACCATGGGGAGCAGGTGCTGCTGCTGGAGGCATATGTGGGCGCACTGCTCACAGGTGCTCTGGTAATGTAGCCACATGGTACAGTGAGCAGGTGCTGCTGCTGGAGGCGTAAGTGGGCGCACTGCTCACAGGTGCTCTGGTAATGTAGCCACATGGTACAGTGAGCAGGTGCTGCTGCTGGAGGCGTAAGTGGGCGCACTGCTCACAGGTGCTCTGGTAATGTAGCCATATAGCACGGTGAGTAGGTGCTGCATTGCTGATAAACGTTCTGGTAATGCTGGAGGGGTATGTGGGTGCATTGCTGACAGACATGCTGGAGGGGTATGTGGGTGCATTGCTGACAGACATGCTGAAGGGGTATGTGGGTGCATTGCTAACAGACATGCTGGAGGGGTATGTGGGTGCATTGCTGACAGACATGCTGAAGGGGTATGTGGGTGCATTGCTGACAGACAAGCTGGAGGGGTATGTGGGTGCATTGCTAACAGACATGCTGGAGGGGTATGTGGGTGCATTGCTGACAGACATGCTGGAGGGGTATGTGGGTGCATTGCTGACAGACATGCTGGTAATGCTGGAGGAATATGTGGGTGCATTGCTGACAGACCTGCTTGAGGGGTATGTGGGTGCATTGCTGACAGACATGCTGGTAATGCTGGAGGAATATGTGGGTGCATTGCTGACAGACCTGCTTGAGGGGTATGTGGGTGCATTGCTGACAGACATGCTGGTAATGCTGGAAGAATATGTGGGTGCATTGCTGACAGACATGCTGGAGGGGTATGTGGGTGCATTGCTGACAGACCTGCTGGAGGGGTATGTGGGTGTATTGCTGACTGGAATGCTGGAGGGGCATGTGGGTGCATTGCTGACAGACATGCTGGAGGGGTATGTGGGTGCATTGCTGACTGGACTGCTGGAGGGGCATGTGGGTGCATTGCTGACAAACATGCTGGAGGGGTATGTGGGTGCATTGCTGACAATCCTGCTGGAGGGGTATATGGGTGCATTGCTGACAATCCTGCTGGAGGGGTATATGGGTGCATTGCTGACTGGAATGCTGGAGGGGCATGTGGGTGCATTGCTGACAGACATGCTGGAGGGGTATGTGGGTGCATTGCTGACAGACATGCTGGAGGGGTATGTGGGTGCATTGCTGACAGACATGCTGGAGGGGTATGTGGGTGCATTGCTGACAGACATGCTGGGGGGGGGGGGGGTATGTGGGTGCATTGCTGACAGACATGCTGGAGGGGTATGTGGGTGCATTGCTGACGGACATGCTGGAGGGGTATGTGGGTGCATTGCTGACGGACATGCTGGAGGGGTATGTGGGTGCATTGCTGATGGACATGCTGGAGGGGTATGTGGGTGCATTGCTGACAGACATTCTGGAGGGGTATGTAGGTGCATTGCAGACAGACATGCTGGAGGGGTATGTGGGTGCATTGCTGACGGACATTCCGGAGGGGTATGTAGGTGCATTGCAGACAGACATGCTGGAGGGGTATGTGGGTGCATTGCTGACGGACATTCTGGAGGGGTATGTAGGTGCATTGCAGACAGACATGCTGGAGGGGTATGTGGGTGCATTGCTGACAGACATTCTGGAGGGGTATGTAGGTGCATTGCAGACAGACATGCTGGAGGGGTATGTGGGTGCATTGCTGACAGACATGCAGGAGGGGTATATAGGTGCCAGGGCTGTGGAGTCGGTACAAAAATCCACCGACTCAGACTCCTCAGTTTAGGATTCCACTGACTCCGACTCCTCGACTCAGACTCCTCTAATTTGCATATTACAATCTTGTTGATTGAAAGTATGTAACATGAAAATCGTCTCTTAACTGCCAACTCTTAGGAATTTTACAAGACAACTGAAGTGAGAAGGATATGTAGACTGCCATATTTATTCCCTTTAGACTAAAACTAGTCCTTTGTAAGAGTACTTGTAAAAGGTACAGACCGGAACAAAGAACATCTATCAGGCCTTAGGCAATGTAACTGTGGGTACATGTAAGGCTCAACACACACCATCCAATCTTGGTTGTTCAATCTTACCACTTTCATGTAGTATAAGAGCTTATTCAATCAATCATTCAAGGTATTTTCAATCTATTTGCCCTTATACTACATAGATTTGGTAAATCTGTACAACCAAGATTGTATGGTGTGTGTTGAGCTTAAGAGGGATGTGCAGGTACTCTGCAGGGGAATAAGGAGATTCTTCCTCTATTACACATTCTTCATGCACAATCTGAACCAGGTCTATGGGTGATAGACAACACCTCTATGTTCAATGTGCACAACATTCTCAGTGGATTCCCTGCAGTTCTGTGTGGAGTGCATATGTATAGTATAGTACTACCGAGTAACAAAGTAAACCTGAGGCAGATAAAATTTAAGTTTTATGCATACCTGGGGCTTCCTTCAGCCCCTTGCTGTCCTCCTCCGCCACCTGGATCTTCTGCTATGAGTCCAGGTACTTGAGCCAGTCTGGCGAAGTGCGCATGCACACACTCCGCCGCTGAGAGCGTACTACACCTGCGCAGCACTGTTGCGCAGCTGCAGAACGCTTCTGGCTGTGGAAGCGGCACGTGGCTGGACTGCGCTAACTGGCTGAATTACCAGGACTCGTAGCAGAAGATCCAAGTGGTGCAGGAGGACAGCGAGGGACTGATTAGCCTGAAGGGGGCTGGAAGAAGCCCCAGGTATGTATAAAACTTTTTTTTTATCCTTCTCAGGTACAATTTATTTTGTAGTCACCAAACCAAATTTTAACAACATATCAAATTATTTGATTTCATGAGCAAATAAGTACATTTGCATAAATCAGAATCAACGCAGAATTATTTCCATCTCGTTGACCATCTCTATTAGTGACACGGCTATACATCAGGCTTTATACTTACAGCATAGATGTTATTTAGTACATATAATATTAGAGATTCCTGTGTACACATCATATATATATACAGTCACAATCAGATGTGTATATCTGACTTTAACCACTTCCCGACCGCCTAACGCACAGAGGCGGCCGGGAAGTGGAGCCCTGAAGGACCGGCTCACCCACAGAGGCGGCGGTCCTTCTAAGGGCATGTTTGCACCCAATCACCCCCCTAATCACCCATCAATCACTCCCTGTCACTATCTGTCAACGCTATTTTTTTTTTATCCCCTCCCTGCTCCCTGCCCCCTCCTGATCACCCCCCACCCCTCAGATTCTCCCCAGACCTCCCCCCCAGACCACCCCCCCCCCCTGTTTACTGTATGCATCTATCCCCCTGATCACCTGTCAATCACCTGTCAATCACCCGTCAATCACCCCCTGTCACTGCCACCCATCAATCAGCCCCTAACCTGCCCCTTGCGGGAAATCTGATCACCCCCCCACACCAATAGATCGCCCACAGATCCGACATCAGATCACCTCCCAAATCCATTGTTTACATCTATTCTCTCCTCTAAACACCCACTAATTACCCATCAATCACCCCCTATCACCACCTGTCACTTTTACCTATCAGATCAGACCCTAATCTGCCCCTTGCGGGCACCCAATCACCCGCCCACACGCTCAGATTGCCCTCTGACCCCCCCCTTATCAATTCACCAGTGCATTAATTACATCTGTTCTTCCCTGTAATAACCCACTGATCACCTGTCAATCACCTGCCAATCACCTATCACCCATCAATCACCCCCTGTCACCCCCTGTCACTGCCACCCATCAATCAGCCCCTAACCTGCCCCTTGCAGGCAATCTGATCACCCACCCACACCATTAGATCGCCCGCAAACCCGCCGTCAGATTACCTCCCAAATGTATCGTTTACATCCGTTATCTTCTCTAAACACCCACTAATTACCCATCAATCACCCATCAATCACCCCCTATCACCACCTGTCACTGTTACCTATCAGATCAGACCCTAATCTGCCCCTTGCGGGCACCCAATCACCCGCCCACACGCTCAGATTGCCCTCAGACCCCCCCCCCCCCTTATCAATTCGCCAGTGCATTAATTACATCTGTCCTTCCCTGTAATAACCCACTGATCACCTGTCAATCACCTGCCAATCACCTATCACCCATCAATCACCCCCTGTCACTGCCACCCATCAATCACCCCCTGTCACTGCCACCCATCAATCACCCGCTGTCACTGCCACCCATCAATCAGCCCCTAACCTGCCCCTTGCGGGCAAACTGATCACCCACCCACACCAATAGATCGCCCGCAGATCCGACATCAGATCACCACCCAAGCGCAGTGTTTCCATCTATTCTCTACCCTAAACACCCACTAATTACCCATCAATCACCCCCTGTCACTGCTACCTATCAGATTAGACCCCTATCTGCCCCTAGGGCACTCAATCACCCGCCCACGCCCTCAGAATGCCCTCAGACCCCAGCCCTGATCACCTCGCCAGTGCATTGCTTGCATCTATTCCCCCCTCTAATCACACCTTGAGACACCCATCAATCACCTCCTGTCACCCCCTAGCACACCTACCCATCAGATCAGGCCCCAATTTGCCCCGTGTGGGCTCCTGATCACTCGGCCAAACCCTCAGATCCCCCTCAGACCCCCATCCGATCACCTCCCCAGTGCATTGATTGCATCTATTTTCCCCTCTAACCACCCCCTGAGACACCCATCAATCACCTCCTGTCACCCCCCTAGCACTCCTATCCATCAGATCAGGCCCAATACAACCTGTCATCTAAAAGGCCACCCTGCTTATGACCGGTTCCACAAAATTCACCCCCTCATAGACCACCTGTCATCAAAATTTGCAGATGCTTATACCCCTGAACAGTCATTTTGAGACATTTGGTTTCCAGACTACTCACGGTTTTGGGCCTGTAAAATGCCAGGGCGGTATAGGAACCCCACAAGTGACCCGATTTTAGAAAAAAAAGACACCCCAAGGTATTCTGTTAGGTGTATGACGAGTTCATAGAAGATTTTATTTTTTGTCAAAAGTTAGCGGAAATTAATTTTTATTGTTTTTTTTTCACAAAGTGTCATTTTTCACTAACTTGTGACAAAAAATAAAATCTTCTATGAACTCGCCATACACCTAACGGAATACCTTGGGGTGTCTTCTTTCTAAAATGGGGTCACTTGTGGGGTTCCTATACTGCCCTGGCATTTTAGGGGCCCTAAACCGCGAGGAGTAGTCTAGAAAACAAATGCTTCAAAATGATCTGTGAATAGGACGTTGGGCCCCTTAGCGCACCTAGGCTGCAAAAAAGTGTCACACATGTGGTACCGCCGTACTCAGGAAAAGTAGTATAATGTGTTTTGGGGTGTATTTTTACACATACCCATGCTGGGTGGGAGAAATTTCTATGTAAATGGACAATTGTGTGTAAAAAAATCAAACAATTGTCATTTACAGAGAGATTTCTCCCACTTAGCATGGGTATGTGTAAAAATACACCCCAAAACGCATTATACTACTTCTCCTGAGTACGGCAGTACCACATGTGTGGCACTTTTTTACACCCTAAGTACGCTAAGGGGCCCAAAGTCCAATGAGTACCTTTAGGATTTCACAGGTCATTTTGCGACATTTGGTTTCAAGACTACTCCTCACGGTTTAGGGCCAGGGCAGTATAGGAACCCCACTAATGACCCCATTCTAGAAAGAAGACACCCAAAGGTATTCCGTACGGAGTATGGTGAGTTCATAGAAGATTTTATTTTTTGTCACAGGTTAGCGGAAAATGACACTTTGTGAAAAAAAAAATATTAAAATCGATTTCCGCTAACTTGTGACAAAAAAATAAAAACTTCTATGAACTCGCCATACTACTAACGGAATACCTTGGGGTGTCTTCTTTCTAAAATGGGGTCATTAGTGGGGTTCCTATACTGCCCTGGCATTTTAGGGGCCCTAAACCGTGAGGAGTAGTCTTGATCCATCAGATCAGGCCCAATACAACCTGTCATGTAAGAGGCCACCCTGCTTATGACCGGTTCCACAAAATTCGCCCCCTCAGACCACCTGCTATCAAAATTTGCAGATGCTTATACCCCTGAACAGTCATTTTGAGACATTTGGTTTCCAGACTACTCACGGTTTTGGGCCCCTAAAATGCCAGGGCAGTATAGGAACCCCACAAATGACCCCATTTTAGACAGAAGACACCCCAAGGTATTCAGTGTGGAGTATGGTGAGTTCATAGAAGAATTTTTTGTTAGCGGAAAATGACACTTTGTGAAAAAACCAATTAAAATCAATTTCCGCTTACTTGTGACAAAAAATTAAATCTTCTATGAACTCACCATACTCCTAACGGAATACCTTGGGGTGTCTTCTTTCTAAAATGGGGTCATTTGTGGGTTCCTATACTGCCCTGGCATTTTAGGGGCCCTAAACCGCGAGGAGTAGTCTTGAAACAAAAATGACCTGTGAAATCCTAAAGGTACTCATTGGACTTTGGGCCCCTTAGTGCAGTTAGGGTGCAAAAAAGTGCCACACATGTGGTATCGCCGTACTCGGGAGAAGTAGTATAATGTGTTTTGGGGTGTATTTTTACACATACCCATGCTGGGTGGGAGAAATACCTCTGTAAATGACAATCTTTTGATTTTTTTACACACAATTGTCCATTTACAGAGGTATTTCTCCCACCCAGCATGGGTATGTGTAAAAATACACCCCAAAACACATTGTACTACTTCTCCCAAGTATGGCGATACCACATGTGTGGCACTTTTTTGCACCCTAACTGCGCTAAAGGGCCCAAAGTCCAATGAGTACCTTTAGGATTTCACAGGTAATTTTGAGAAATTTCGTTTCAAGACTACTCCTCGCGGTTTAGGGCCCCTAAAATGCCAGGGCAGTATAGGAACCCCACAAATGACCCCATTTTAGAAAGAAGACACCCCAAGGTATTCCGTTAGTAGTATGGCGAGTTCATAGAAGATTTTATTTTTTGTCACAAGTTAGCGGAAATTGATTTTAATTGTGTTTTTTCACAAAGTGTCATTTTCCGCTAACTTTTGACAAAAAATAAAATCTTCTATGAACTCACCATACTCCTAACGGAATACCTTGGGGTGTCTTCTTTCTAAAATAGGGTCATTTGTGGGGTTCCTATACTGCCCTGGCATTTTAGGGGCCCTAAACCGTGAGGAGTAGTCTTGAAACGAAATTTCTCAAAATGACCTGTGAAATCCTAAAGGTACTCATTGGACTTTAGGCCCTTTAGCGCAGTTAGGGTGCAAAAAAGTGCCACACATGTGGTATCGCCGTACTCAGGAGAAGTAGTATAATGTGTTTTGTGGTGTATTTTTACACATACCCATGCTGAGTGGGAGAAAGATCTCTGTAAATGGACAATTGTGTGTAAAAAAAATTAACAAATTGTCATTTACAGAGATATTTCTCCCACCCAGCATGGGTATGTGTAAAAATACACCCCAAAACACATTATACTACTTCTCCTGAGTACGGCAATACCACATGTGTGGCACTTTTTTGCAGCCTAACTGCGCTAAGGGGTCCAAAGTCCAATGAGCACCTTTAGGCTTTACAGGGGTGCTTACAATTTAGCACCCCCCAAAATGTCAGGACAGTAAACACACCCCACAAATGACCCCATTTTGGAAAGTAGACCCTTCAAGGTATTCAGAGAGGGGCATGGTGAGTCCGTGGCAGATTTCATTTTTTTTGTCGCAAGTTAGAAGAAATGGAAACTTTTTTTTTTTTTTTTTTTTCCTCACAAAGTGTCATTTTCTGCTTACTTGTGACAAAAAATAATATCTTCTATGAACTCACTATGCCTCTCAGTGAATACTTTGGGATGTCTTCTTTCCAAAATGGGGTCATTTGGGGGGTATTTATACTATCCTGGAATTCTAGCCCCTCATGAAACATGACAGGGGGTCAGAAAAGTCATAGATGCTTGAAAATGGGAAAATTCACTTTTTGCACCATAGTTTGTAAACGCTATAACTTTTACCCAAACCAATAAATATACACTGAATGGGGTTTTTTTTTATCAAAAACATGTTTGTCCACATTTTTCGCGCTGCATGTATACAGAAATTTTACTTTATTTGAAAAATGTCAGCACAGAAAGTTAAAAAAATCATTTTTTTTGCCAAAATTCATGTCTTTTTTGATGAATATAATAAAAAGTAAAAATCGCAGGAGCAATCAAATAGCACCAAAAGAAAGCTTTATTAGTGACAAGAAAAGGAGCCAAAATTCATTTAGGTGCTAGGTTGTATGAGCGAGCAATAAACCGTGAAAGCTGCAGTGGTCTGAATGGAAAAAAAGTGGCCGGTCCTTAAGGGGTAGAAAGCCCTAGGTACTCAAGTGGTTAAAAATACGGGGACTGCTTTGTTGAAGCAGCACAAGTCATTAATTTTGATTGGTTTACTTCATTTTTGTGGACTAAGCACAGCTGTTACTGTATGTATAAATTATTTATTTTTCTGAGAAATAGAACATTTTATCATATTTTCTATTTTAATTACAGTTTAAATTCATTAGGAGTCGGTGCATTTTTTCCAGACTCCGACTCCAGGCACCCAAAATTGCCCCGACTCCACAGCCCTGGTAGGTGCATTGCTGACAGACATGCTGGAGGAGTATGTAGGTGCATTGCTGACACATGCTGGAGGGGTATGTAGGTGCATTGCTGACAGACATGCTGGAGGGGTATGTAGGTGCATTGCTGACAGACATGCTGGAAGGGTATGTGGGTGCATTGCAAACAGACATGCTGGAGGGGTATGTGGGTGCATTGCTGACAGACAAGCTGGAGGGGTATGTGGGTGCATTGCGAACAGACATGCTGGAGGGGTATGTGGGTGCATTGCTGACAGACAAGCTGGAGGGGTATGTGGGTGCATTGCGAACAGACATGCTGGAGGCGTATGTGGGTGCATTGCTGACAGACATGCTGGAGGGGTATGTGGGTGCATTGCTGACAGACATGCAGGAGGGGTATGTGGGTGCATTGCGAACAGACATGCTGGAGGGGTATGTGGGTGCATTGCTGACAGGCATGCTGGAGGGGTATGTGGGTGCATTGCTGACAGGTATGCTGGAGGGGAATGTAGGTGCATTGCTGACAGGGATGCTGGAGGGGTATGTGGGTGCATTGCTGACTGGAATGCTGGAGGGGTATGTGGGTGCATTGCTGACTGGAATGCTGGAGGGGTATGTGGGTGCATTGCTGACTGGAATGCTGGAGGAGTATGTGGGTGCATTGCTGACTGGAATGCTGGAGGGGTATGTGGGTGCATTGCTGACTGGAATGCTGGAGGGGTATGTGGGTGCATTGCTGACTGGAATGCTGGAGGGGTGTGTGGGTGCATTGCTGACAGACATGCTCTAGGGGTATGTGGGTGCATTGCTGACAGACATGCTGGAGGGGTATGTGGGTGCACGGCTGACTGGAATGCTGGAGGGGTATGTGGGTGCATTGCTGACAGACATGCTGGAGGGGCATGTGGGTGCATTGCTGACTGGAATGCTGGAGGGGTATGTGGGTGCATTGCTGACAAACATGCTGGAGGGGTATGTGGGTGCATTGTTGACAGACATGCTGGAGGGGTATGTGGGTGCATTGCTGACAGACATGCTGGAGGGGTATGTGGGTGCATTGCTGACTGGAATGCTGGAGGGGTATGTGGGTGCATTGCTGACTGGAATGCTGGAGGGGTATGTGGGTGCATTGCTAACTGGAATGCTGGAGGGGTATGTGGGTGCATTGCTGACTGGAATGCTGGAGGGGTATGTGGGTGCATTGCTGACTGGAGTGCTGGAGGGGTATGTGGGTGCATTGCTGACTGGAGTGCTGGAGGGGGTATGTGGGTGCATTGCTGACAGACATGCTAGAGGGGCATGTGGGTGCATTGCTGACTGGAATTCTGGAGGGGCATGTGGGTGCATTGCTGACTGGAATGCTGGAGGGATATGCTGACAGGGATACTGGAGGGGCATGTGGATGCATTGCTGATTAGATGTTCTGGTAATGCAGCCACATAGTACAGTAAAGTAGGTGCTGCTGGAGGGGTAGGTGGCTGCATTCAGTGCTGCTCCAGAGAACGCCAAATGATAAGATATGACTGATATGAGGAAACACATTACCATGAGTGAGCGTGATAACCAATCCGCTATTGGAGCCCATCACTTCTGGGGTAAGCAGGAAGACGCCTGGATGCGAAATATTACGCTGGATACGTACTTCCGGTGCCAGACCAGGACGTCATTTCCTGGCAGAGTTTATGTGGTTTGCTGGCAGCTATGGTAGCGCATTGCATACGTGCTCACTGCTCAGGAGAATGAGAGTTACTGCTGTATACACTCCAGACTGATATACTGGGGAAGCCTTACATAATGATTGTACTCTCCAATGCTTCCTGCTACTGTTTCTCAGTCACCCTTTTCTCATGTGTACATCAAGGCAGGGCTGGCTCTCAAGGATAGGGAAGAATGTGGACGTGACATAAAAGCGCCATAATAAATGCAGCTGCCTGTCTCGAGCAAGGATTCCAGAAAACTTCATGTGCTCAAAGCAGTGGCACGGGAGATAGTTCAATTGCAGACAATGAAGAAAGTGAAGCCTGGCACTGAGGTTTATTGCAGATTCAGTGAAGTGCAAGTGCCAGCAGTAGCATGGATCAATAGTGTTGTCCGGATCATGAACGATCCGAATCTATTTTATGAGTCGATCATCCGAATCATCAAAATGAACGATTCGGATCGCAAAAGGGGCGGGGCCAGGAGCGACACGCCCCCTCTCAGCGGGCAGCGGGGTCCTGGAAGCAGGGATCGCTCTGTTGGATGGGAGGCAGCCTTGCAGGGAGACAGGTAGATGAGAGAGAGGGGACATGGGTGCCACTGCCAGATATGTGTAGAGCACACATACTGGCTGCAATGTGCTGCTCATTATAGGCTGTCTGTTCCGTAGTTGTGCACAGTGAACACATTGGAAGCTTTTGGCTCAGCACAGCTCAGTAACTTTGCAGGCACTGTGATTGAAAGGCAATATAATCCTCCTGCACTCGGCACTAAACAGCTGCACTTATCTTCTGGGAATGCTTTCTTTCACTGTGCGACCTTTTCTTTCAAAGTGTACAGATGAACATATAGGTGAAATATATGTAAAGCATATGACTTCAGCATGTGGGTATTACGTGCAAACATTTCTGCTCTCTGCTCGTCCCTCCTCCCTTCTCTGTCCACTCCCTGCCCTCTGTCCATCTTCTCCCCTTCTCTGTCTGTCCACCCCCCTCTCCTTCTCCTGTGCACAGACCTGTCCTGCTGTTCATTTCACCCCCGAATGCTTCCGGTAGTAAAATGATCCGAGATTCGGATCAAAGATCCGGATCTCTTCAATGATCCGATTCGAATCATCCGGATCATTGAAAAGATCCGAACTTCCCATCTCTATGGATCAATGCATGAATTCAACTCTGCACGTTTATAGAGGAGGTGCTTATGGTTACATATGTGTTGGGGCTAGAGTGATGAAAGATATTGCAGCCCATTACATTTTGCAACTTGCCGTATTGCGCATGTGCGCTATATGGACAGTGTATAACTGCACACATGCGTCGCGTCACACTTGTTTCTACACTTTTCAGAAAACTGAAAGACAAATGTGACCTCTACCTTACAACAGCTAATGTAATTTATAGAGAAAACTGACAAATTGCGCAAGATGTCAGTTTTTTTTCTGCATGCGAAATCTGCATTAAAGTGTGACCTAGCTCATTGATTAACATGAGTTCTCAGTTGAAGTCAGTTTTTCTGTGCAGAAAACGTGTACGAAAGCCGGTAAGTATGACCCCTGCCTCAGGAATCTCGCCTGTAATTATTTGCAACCATGATTCCCTCCAGAGGTTTTTTTTAGTTGCCCACCAGGGTGATGGGGGGTTTGTCATTAGTTGACCACCAAGGGCCTATTATTAGTTACCTTCGGGAGGGGGGGGGGGGGGGGGTTAGTTGCCAGCAGAGGAGGGTTCTCTGTGACAATAGGGTTAGGTTGGGTTGCATCTTCTCATCTTCTCATAATAATATTTTATTGGATTGCACTTTCTGATACTAATACCCATCGATTATTGCAACCCACTGCAAAATCTTGTAAAGTTGCTAAAAATGTTACCACACCGGGCTTGCGGGTGCATGGCCCTACCACCGTTTCATGGAGGTAATCCTAGCCAAGTTCACCTCAGAAGAAGATGAGATTACCTCCGCAAAACTGAATCTGCAATAACTTCACAGTGCCAGCCTTAAAGAGACTCCGTAACAAAAATTGCATCCTGTTTTTTATCATCCTTCAAGTTCCAAAAGCTATTCTAATGTGTTCTGGCTTACTGCAGCACTTTGTACTATCACAGTCTCTGTAATAAATCAACTTATCTCTCTCTTGTCAGGCCTGTGTCTGGAAGGCTGCCAAGTTCTTCAGTGTTGTGGTTCTGCTATGAACTCCCCCTTCCAGGCCCCTCTATGCACACTGCCTGTGTGTTATTTAGATTAGAGCAGCTTCTCTCTTATCTTTTACAAGCTGGATAAATCGTCCTCTGAGCTGGCTGGGCTTTCACATAGTGAGGAATTACAGACAAGGGCAAAGCTGTTTGCAGGAAGAAAAGAGCAGCCTGAAACTTCAGTGCATGAGAGATGCAGGGGGAAAGAAACACACAAATGATCTCTTGAGATTCAAAAGGAAGGCTGTATACAGTCTGCTTGTGTATGGATGTATTTTCTATGTGTGGACATACTGTACATCAACCTACTTCCTGTTTTGGTGGCCATTTTGTTTGTTTATAAACAAACTTTTTACAACTGTTTTTAACCACTTTTAATGCGGCGAGGAGTGGCGAAATTGTGACAGAGGGTAATAGGAGATGTCCCCTAACGCACTGGTATGTTTACTTTTGTGTGATTTTAACACTACAGATTCTCTTTAACATTCTCCATTGTCTGCCCTTTTCAAGTGTGATGTACAGATTTGTTTAAAGGGAACCTAAACTGTGAGGGATATAGATGTTTCCATTTAAACAATACCAGTTTCCTGCTGATCTTTGTCTGCAGTAGTGGCTGAATCACAGACTTGAAACAAGAGTGCAGCTAATCCAGTCTGACTTCAGTCAGAGCACCTGATCTGCATGCTTGTAGAGGGGCTGTGGCTGAAAGTATTAGAGACACAGGATCAGCAGGAGAGTCAGGCAACTGGTATTATTTTAAAAGGAAAAATCCATATCCTTCTCAGTTTAGGTTCCCTTTAACTTACTAAAGAGTGTTTTTGCTAGGTCAAAACTTCACTATAGGAGGGTTTCCCCTTCTGTACCAGAGCAATTTTCACCTTTCAGCGCTGTGAAAAGTAGTTAGAAAGTTAGAGGTAAATTTGAATGAAGTCGTTAGCCTATAACTTTATTACTACTTTTCATAGCAAAAGGACCTATATCTGGGGGGGGGGGGGGGGGGAGGGTTCGCTACCAATTAGGTTTTCTTTGTGTGGTACATTCTGCTATGTATTTTATTTTAAATGCATTTTAACTGAAAAAAATCATTATTTCTCAGTTTTTGGCCATTATATTTTTAAAATAATACATGCTACTGTAATTAAAACCCACACATTTTATTTGCCCATTTGTCCCGGTTATTAAAACATTTAAAATATTTTCCTAGAACAATGCATGGCGACAACAATTTATTTAGAAATAAAGGTGCATTTTATTTTTCAATTCTGCATACATCACTTCTTACAAGCCCAAAATTTCATAAATAGCATTAATATACCCTTTTGACATACATATTTAAAAAAATTCAGTCCCTAAGGTAGGGAGGTAAGGGGTTCATTTTAAAGTGAACCCGTGGTGAGACTTATATGGAGGCTGCCATATTTATTTCCTTTTACGCAATACCAGTTGCCTGGCTGTCCAGCTGATCCTCTGCCTCTAATACTTTTAGCCATAGACCAGGCATGGGCAAACTTGGCCCTCCAGCTGTTACGGAACTACAAGTCACACAATGCATTTGCCTTTCTGAGTCATGACTGTGGCTGTCAGACTCCTGCAATGCAATGTGAGACTTGTAGTTCCATAACAGCTGGAGGGCCAAGTTTGCCCATGCCTGCCATAGACCCTACTTTTAGCCATAGACCCTGAACAATCTCAGATTGGGTGTTTCTTAACATATTGTCAGAACTGACAAGATTAGCTGCATGCTTGTTATGTTTTTCAGACACTACTGCAGCCAAATAGACCAGCAGGGCTGCCAGGCAACTGATATTGTTTAAAAGGAAACCAATATGGCATCCTCCAGATCACTCTCACCTTGAGTTCACTTTAAATGTAATGGTGGGTCTTTTTATTAAAAATATGAATGTAGGTGTAATTTTACTATTTGGCCACAAGATGTCCTCACACATTATTTCCTATGAGTGGTACCATAAGTATGCTAAACAGGAAGTAATTTAATTGGTATGCTTGCTACTCCCTTGCAAAGTCTGCTGTACAATCTGTGACTCCAATCGTTATCTGCACGATTTAATTGGTATGCTTGCTACTCCCTTGCAAAGTCTGCTGTACAATCTGTGACTCCAATCGTTATCTGCACGATTTAATTGGTATGCTTGCTACTCCCTTGCAAAGTCTGCTGTACAATCTGTGACTCCAATCGTTATCTGCACGATTTAATTGGTATGCTTGCTACTCCCTTGCAAAGTCTGCTGTACAATCTGTGACTCCAATCGTTATCTGCACGATTTAATTGGTACACTGCTGCATACATTGCTACTAAGATTGTTTAATATAAATTTAAGTAGTTCAGCAGTGTTAGTAAATTCCCATATTACATTTGTGAATCCTTTGTGTTCCGGCCCAGTGAGCAGTAATTATTTATTGCAGCAGGCCTGGTTTTTGGTAGCCACTCCCATCCTCAGCTGAACTGTTTTCCCAATTTCTAATTGAGAATCACTTCCAATTCAGCCATGGCAGCTACCATACCTATTTAAGAGCTGGAGCTTGGTCACTCGTGGCCTAGGTCACTTGTGCCATTTATTACAAAGTGCTTCACAACTTACCAAGAATTTACCAGGAATTCACCCAGGAATTCAAACAGGATTCAACAGCCACAGGACTCTGCTGGAAACAACTACTCTGCATCCACAACTGCCTCCAATGCTGTTGCTAAAAATGCCACTGCTGGACATATGTTGCACAGCCAAGTAGACTCTGTTTCTTTATTTACACAGGTTTGCTTGCACTAACTGCATACTCATTTAAACTGTTTAGTGGTTGGAAACTTCCTGGTTATAATCAGAGACCATTACCATGTTTACTGCACTTTTTCTTATGTTCTGCCTGTCTGCAAACATCTACAAGTTGCATTGCAATATGCATCCTCCCAATGTACCACACTCCATATTCATTTCACCTGCTCTGCTTTCCTCACCTTACTCAGCTTCTCATGAGCTGTTAGCTCCCCTGAAATCTCTCTCTCCCTCCAGCAGCTCAAAAACCTCACAAACATTTAAATCTCATTCACATTTGCTTACTCTCTCCCTCCTACTCTTACTTGCAGCTGGTGATATATCACCCAATCCTGGGCCACAGCCTGCTGCCAGACAAGCATCCCCTACTGACCTGCTCCATACACTTCACAGCCCTCTGTCCACAAATAACCTCAACACCCATCCTCGCTCCAACCTTATTTCCATCCATCCCACCCACAAACATATACTCCCCCTACCCTGCGGTCTCTGGAATGCCAGATCCGTCCGCAACAAACTTACAGCAGTCCACGACCTCTTCCTCTCCAAATCCCTCACCATCCTTGCACTCACTGAGACATGGCTCACCCCCTCTGACTCTGCCGCAGAGGCTGCCCTCTCCTATGGGGGGCTTCACCTCAGTCACACCCCCAGACCAGACAACAGGACCGGGGGAGGGGTGGGTCTGCTCCTCTCCCCATCCTGCACCTTCCGTGTCCTCACACCACCTACCTCTCTACAATTCACATCCTTTGAGGCCCACACCATTCGCCTCTACCACCCCCTCCCTGCCATTGTTGCGGTCTTATACCGCCCTCCGGGCTCCACCCCACAATTTCTCGATGACCTTGCCTCCTGGCTCCCTCATATCCTCTCCTCTGACCTCCCCACCATCATCCTTGGGGATTTCAATATTCCCATCGATGAAGCCCAGAGCTCTGCTGTGACCCGGCTACTCACCATTGCCAACTCACTTGGACTTGTACAACACGCCAACACCCCCACTCACACTGCAGGTCACACTCTCGACCTTGTATTCACTAAATCCACCACCATTGCAGACCTTGACATTGCACCCTTTCCACCCTCAGACCATCACCTTCTCACCTTCAACCTCCTCACGGAAGGCACCTCCAAATTAGCCACCCACCCACCTGGTCGATGGCAGCGAGACCTACGCAAGCTCAACCCTAGTGTCCTTGCTGACCCCCTCCATGCCCTCTCCTCCACTCTCCCCACCCTAACCTGTCCTAATCTTGCTGCAGCTCAGTATCGCCAAACTCTCTCATCAGCCCTAGAGAAAGCTGCTCCACCAATATTTCGCCACAACCGACCCCCTAACCCCCAGCCCTGGCACACTACCCATATTCGCATCCTCCAGAGGAAAACACGCGCCACTGAACGGAAATGGAGAAAAACTAGACTTAACCAGGATTTCCTACAGTACAAGACCAACCTGCTGCAGTTCCACACTGCCCTTGCTCATGCGAAGCAGGAATACTTTACCAAGCTCATCGGAGCACAAGCTTCCAACCCCCGGCGTCTTTTTGCCACCTTCAACTCCCTGCTTAAACCCACCCCCCCCCACCCTCCGTTTCCTCCCTCTCTGCCACAGATTTAGCCACCCACTTCACCAACAAAATTGTCTCCATCTGCCAGGAAATATCCAATCTCCAATCTTCACCTCCCACCCCCTCCCAACCAGCTCCTCCTCCACCCTATCCTCCCCTCACATCCTTCACTCCTACTACCACAGAGGAAGTCAACCACCTACTGCAGACTTCCCATACCACTACTTCCCCCCTTGACCCCATCCCTTCGGATTTACTCCAGCCTCACTTCACGGAATTGGCCCCAGTCCTCACTACCCTGTTCAACCTCTCCCTATCCACAGGCACCTTCCCCACAGACTTCAAGCAGGCCATTGTACTACCCCTGCTCAAGAAACCCTCACTCGACCCCTCGCTACCCTCCAACTACCGTCCTATCTCCCTCCTCCCCTTTGCCTCAAAACTCCTTGAGCGTCTGGTTCACAAACGCCTGACCCAGTACCTCAATGCTAACTCACTGCTAGACCCACTCCAATCTGGATTTCGGCCTGCCCACTCAACCGAAACTGCTCTCACCAAAGTGGTCAACGACCTTGCCTTAGCTAAAGCTGAAGGTAAATACTCCATTCTCCTCCTCCTTGACCTGTCAGCAGCTTTTGACACAGTAGATCATCCCCTACTCCTCCAGTCCCTCCAGTCCTTGGGCATTCACGATCTCGCCCTGTCCTGGCTTTCATCCTACCTCTCCAACCGCTCCTTCACGACCACCTTCAATGAGTCCTCGTCCACCCCCAACCACCTCTCGGTGGGAGTCCCCCAAGGTTCGGTCCTTGGCCCCCTACTGTTCACCCTATACACATCCTCCATTGGCAAGGTTATCTCCTCCATGGGTTTTAACTACCATCTGTATGCAGATGACACCCAGATCTACCTCCACACCCCTGACATATCCACCACTACCATGGACAAGGTCTCCTCCTGCCTATCCGCCATCTCCTCCTGGATGTCTGCTAGGTTCCTGAAACTAAATCTAGACAAAACGGAATTTATGATCTTCCCACCCCGGCCATCCACGAACCTCCCAGATGTGCATGTCACTGTTAACCACACTACCATTCGCCCTACCTCTCAAGCCCGCTGTCTGGGTGTCACCCTGGACTCCGCACTCTCCTTCACTTCCCACATCCAAAACCTCACAAAGTCCTGCAACTTCCACCTTCGTAACATCTGTAAGATTCGCCCTTTCCTGACCTCTGCCACCACCAAACTCCTCATCCATGCCCTCATAATTTCCCGCCTTGACTACTGCAATGCCCTGCTGTCTGGTCTCCCTATGACCCGAACAGCCCCACTGCAGTCCATCATGAATGCGGCAGCCAGAATTATCCACTGCTCCCATCGCTCCACCACGGCAGAGTCCCTCCTAGAATCCCTCCACTGGCTTCCTATCCAGTCCAGAATCAGATTCAAGATACTGTGTCTGACCTACAAATCTGTCCACAAAACCTGTCCAACCTACATTTCCGATCTTACTCAGAGGTACACACCTAGCCGCTCACTCCGCTCTTCCAATGAACTTCGCCTAACCGCCCCCCGCATCACCCAGTCCCATGCACGCCTCCAGGACTTCTCAAGAGCTGCTCCAACACTATGGAACTCCCTACCTCCACCCATTAGGGCAGCCCCCTCCTTCAACATCTTCAAGAAAGCCCTCAAAACTCACCTTTTCACTCTGGCCTACTACCCCTCACAAGTGCTCTAAACCTACAGCTGAACTCTGGTCCCCTACCATTCGTGTCCTTACCTCTCCCTCTAGATTGTAAGCCTTTGGGCAGGGTCCTCCTCCTTTTGTGTCCTACCTGATCTGGCACCTTCATTACTGTGAACCCATGCCATGCATTTGAGTGAACCTAACTTGCCTAATCTCCATGCTTCATCCAGTGACTGACTAAGCATTACCTTGTACTAATACTGTGCTGTGTGATCTGGTTTTCTTGTATTCCTGTATTGTCATATTGCTGTATGTCACCCCTAAATATTGTCTGTAACCTAAATTAATGTTCAGCGCTGCGTAATATGTTGGCGCTTTATAAATACAATAAATAATAATAATAATAAAAGTAATGTGTTCACGTTACTCCTGAAGATACAATGACGCAGGCATCTCCTTGATGCTGGCGATCATTGATATGCAGACTTAGATTAATGAAATGGAACTGCATTCCCATTCATTTATCTCCCCAACAATGACGCAGGCATCTCCTTGATGCTGGCGATCATTGATATGCAGACTTAGATTAATGAAATGGAACTGCATTCCCATTCATTTATCTCCCCACTAACGGGTGGTGGTGAGTACCCGCGAGTGAGTGGCTGCCATCAGCAGCCATTGACGAATAACTATGTCCCTGGGCAGGAACTGAAGTCCTGCGGGATGTATATATACTGTAGCAAACTACATAAGTGGTTAAAGTAAACCTGAGATGGGGCAAAAGGAAAAAAAAATATACATACCTGGGGCCGGAGCAGTGCTTTTCAGCGCTGCTAGATTTGGGTGCAGCCGGCACCACCATAGACTCTAAAGGGAATCACAACTGAGCGGAGCTCAGTGAGTAACGTCGGCGCCGTCAGAAGACGGAGCCGAGGTTGCTTAAAAAACACAATAATTTGGCCTCCATTAATCGCTGGAAGCCGAATTATATCATTCCCCCACTATCCATGGCGGCCTGGAGGGGGAATAGTAATTAATACAGCCCAGACTTGTGCAGAAGCAGGATCAGCCATATTACTGCTGTATCCTGCGCCCAAGTCTACCGGCGCCGATTTCAAATGTATGCACCTGGGGCTTCCTCCAGGCTGATCGGTCCCTTGCTGTCCTTCTGCACCGTGTGGATCCTCAATTTGCCCCAGAGAATTCTCCAGTCCAGTGCTTACTGCGCAGGCGTGGCCGGACTGCACCGGCACCAACAGGAGGATTTTCCAGGGCCAATTGCGGAGGATCCAGGAAATGGCGAAGGATGACGAGGGAGCGTTCAGTCTTGAGGAAGCCCCAGGTATGTATACAATTTACCCTTTTCCCCATCCCAGGTACACTTTAAGGCTGCTTTCACAGTGTGACGTTACAGGCGCACGTTAGAGCAGCCTGTAATGCAGCCCAACTCACAGTAATGAAAAATCAATGTGCTGTTCAGAGTGCCCACGTTGCGTTACATTGCAACGCTACACTTTGAATGAAAGTGCAGCATGCTGTGCTGTTATACCGGGCTTTAGCTGGGTTAGACTACTTGCACATGCTCAGTGACTAGCCACATGGCT